>NC_091443.1:82343241-82657685 GCF_964237555.1 Oryctolagus cuniculus
TCTATCCTATGTGTCTAGCTGGGCTGGGGCCTCCTTGTAATCCAGCCTCATTTCTGCTGGGCAGAGATAGTAGGATGATGCGTGTTCCATGCAGTTATAATGCGTCCTTTGAACGTATTTATCACACATATTTATCTTAGAGGATTTGTACGACTTAGAAAAGAATGAAAGGTAAAAATCACAGCGATCCAGGGATGGTTAAAATTGTGTATGTTCCCTTATAAAATGGCACTGACTTATGCCTCAGGGCTCAGATGCAGAGCCCTGACAGAGGGCAGCAGTGTCTTGTCATTCAGGAGGGATCCAAGTAGGCAGCCCCAGCACCTTCTCACAGGTCCTTCATTTTCCTTCCCAAGTCGCTTACTGTTAACCACTTCCTCTGAGTGTCTGGCCGTCTCTTACTCTAGGTAAAATTAATCGCTAGATGTGTCTGAAATCTGCCATCATCTTTTCCCTTCCTGAGTGTCTACATTCCCGAGTGGATCTCCACGTATCAGCAGTCTTTTG
Organism: Oryctolagus cuniculus; assembly: GCF_964237555.1. NCBI lineage: Eukaryota > Metazoa > Chordata > Mammalia > Lagomorpha > Leporidae > Oryctolagus > Oryctolagus cuniculus. Next base: position 82,343,749 of record NC_091443.1, read on the forward strand.
CTAGCTGGTGCCAGCATATTGGATGTGACCATCTGGAATCCACACCCGAGTTTTTCTCCTGCATTTCACCTGGTCATCAGGAATTCTTCCAGAAGCTACAGGTTCTTGGAGAAGCGATGGGTGTGGGTTGGAGCGCTGGCACAGTAGCAGGAGTGGAGGCCAGGGGCGTCCAGGCTCCTGTGACTCGCCTGTGCCTCTGGGACCTGCTCAAGCCTGATGCCTGTACCTCCCTTCCCCTTGAAGCTGGAGTGGTGCTCGTCTGCCCACCTTCGTGAACTGCTGTGCTCCCAGTGGCCTGTCCAGATTGCTGGGTCCTCTCATGTCCTGTGTGTGAGCGTTCTCTCCTGGAGCCACACAGCAAGCCAGCAGCTTCTTCTCAAAGCAGGCACGATTGTCCTGGAGCAGGGTCCATTCTGTGACTCCCTTCCTGGGACCTGACGGGGTGTCATACCCAGCTTATCTGCCGCAGGTACTTCGAGCATCACTGGATCTGCTGAGCTGTAAGACTCATGGGCAGAGCAGCTTTTGTTACAGCGTGGACCAGCTAGAGCCTTCCGCCGCTCTGGAACCCATCTGACGCATCCAGCCTTACAAGGGATTTGGTAAAAAAGAAGAAATGCTTTCAAGTATGGTGGAAGCTGCTGCTGAAACCCAAGGAAGCATCCAGCTGTTAAGGGCGGAGGGTACTGCAGAGCCCCAGATCCTGGGCTTTTCTGTAATTGGGCTCTCAGTGCACACACTGGGTTCTACTCATGGGCATTGTCAAACCATAGCCTCTTTGATGGTTACATTGCTCATCTTATTAAGCAACATCCCTATGTGTTAGCTTCAAAACCGTAATGAGGACAGCTCTCTGATGAACCCATTTGTGCCTCTGTTAAAAAGAATGATTGATAGTGCAGTTGCTTTGCATTTTATTGTGTGTCAGGACACACTGGTGCGTGTTTTTAAGCTTTAATGCACATGAGCTCTGTTACTTGCCTGGACAGATGTGACGCCAGCATAGCCCGACTCTCTGCAGAGCACAAATCAACCTATGAGGGGCTCCAGCACTTGAACAAAGAGCAGCAAGCTGCCAAACTCATCTTGGAGACGAAGATCAAAGATGCAGAGGGACAGGTGAGGCGTGTTTCGGGTAACTTTCAAAAGCAGGTCATTTGTTCCAAGAATGATGTGGCACTGATCATTTCTTGAAGGAGGAACCAACTGGGGCCCCTGCTTGGGTTCTGCAACTCCCAAGCATCTCCTTTCTCTACTCCTTCCTCTGTTTTACGAGAGTGGCCCTTCCCACGTCTGATGACCAAGCCACTAAGATTTTTTTTCATAAAGTCTTAGTTGTAAAAGTTCTTTCTTTCTTCTTATCCCTCAAGCAATTGATGTATTCCAGAAACTCTAAAGTATGTGTCCCAAACTACCTCTTGCATGTGGAAGTGACCCAGCATTCTCTGTCATGCTGCTCGTCCTGGTGTTGGGTTCAGGAAACAGTTACTGTATTCACTGGGGTTCATCACACGTGTTGCAGTGGGACAAAGTCAGGACAAAGCTAGGGGATAGGCGGGCTAATGATTTTGGGGGTATCCTACCTTGATTCAGAGGTTACTTTCACAAAGCAAAACTCTTGGTATTTCACAGTGTCGTTTTTGGCTGTTGACGGCATCATGGTGCCACCTTCCAGGACTTCTCCCGCAATATCTGTCTTATTTGCTGTACGTCACTTAAAGAGAAAGCTATTCCAGTAAAATAGAGGCAGTTTTTTTTTCTTTGAAGAATCAGTTAAGGTAGAATTATTGCCCAAGAAAATAGATGCTAAGGAAGTCTTAAACTTCCCTGTAGCCAAGCCAATTAGAACACAAAGAAATTCACCCAAAGTTGCATACTTTTCTTTGTTCTGTATTTGACAAATGCCATGAATCTTCAAGTAAGGATCATTTAGCACCAGTTTTTGCAGGAAAAGCAGACTTTGCACAGAGAACTCGTTTTATATGAAATTTTAGTAAAAAGAGCAGGGAAGAAAGAAGCAGGAGTCTCATATCTATAAAGTACGGTTGCTAGTGACTTCACCTGATGCAGAGGTAAATCTGGCACCTTGATGGAGTTTTTAAAACATTTTATTTTAAAACCAGATAAATAAAGAGATCTTCGATCCACTGATTTGTTCCCTAAATGCCCTCAGTAATGGGTACTGGGTACTTGGTACTGCTGCCAAAGCCAGCAGCCTGGAACTCCATCTGGGTTTCCCATTTGGGTGGCAGGGACCCAAGTACTTGAGTCATCACTTACTGCCTCCCAGGGTGCTCATTAGCAGGAAGCTGGAATTGAAAGCTGAGCTGGGACCTTGAGCTGAGGCACTCTGGTATGGGATGTGGGTGACCCGCTGTGCCAAATACTCACCCCCTTGATGGGCTTTGTAAGCCATAAAATTCCATTCTCTGTGACTAGCAGCCGCCCACATTCATGGGAGAAATTCCAAGGTCAGGAGAGGGCTGTGTTTCATGCTCAGATGGAAGTCATGGTCCCAAGCAGGAGTTGGGCTTGCTTCTCAGAGAGCCATAAAGTTAAATGATCAGTGCATGATGGATATTTTGGCAGGGCTGCTGGCCTTGACTTTTGATGGATGTGTAAGAAAGAAAATGGAATTGGCAAGACGAGGTGAACTCCTAAATGAATTTATGAAATTAGATTGAATTGAATGCCGTGGATAGCATATAGCTTCCTGAATGATTTCTGAAGTTACATCTGAAGAGGTTAGATATGGCACTTATAAGCAAGGTTTCTTTTCCAGATTTCTCAGCTTTTGAACAGAGTTGACTTGTCAATATCAGAGCAAAGCACTAAACTGAAGATGTCCCACAGAGACAGTAACCACCAGCTGCAGCTTTTGGATACTAAGTAAGTAAATGTATAAATTATTTCAGTTAACTTATTACTTGTAATTTATTAAAAATTTTTCTGGTTGAAGCTCTTTATGAGCTCTGCATTGATTTTTCCCTTTTGGTTTTTATTCATGGCACAAAGTGAAACCAGCAAACGGAGTAGGAAGGGCCCACGTGGTGTGTTACCACTTGTTCATATTTACGGTTTTCAGAGACTGGATAAAAATCCTTCTGTCCATTAAGTAGATACTGAGTGCTGCTCTAGGGCTGAGGATCAAGTACTGAACAAAAGCCAGAGTGCTCTTATCCTTACAGAGTTTATAGTCCAGGGGTTTGACGACCATTGATCAAACCACGAGCTAAGTAAGCGCATGCGTGGGCTGGCGTTGTGGCACAGCTGGTTAAAGCTGCCGCCTGCGACATCAGCGTCCCATGTGAGTACTGCTTTGCTTCTGATCCAGCTCCTTGCTAATGCGCCTGGGAAAGCAGCGGAGGGTGACCCAAGCACTTGGACCGCTGTCACCCAGGTGGGACACCCAGATGGAGTTCCATGCTCCTGGCTTTGGCCTGGCCCAGCCCTGGCTGTTGAGGTCATTTGGGAAGTGAACCAGGGTATGGAAGATCTCTCTCTCTTTCCCTTTGTAACTCTGCATTTCAAATAAATGAATCTTTAAAGACAAATAAGCATGTGCTATCCCAAGGTTCTTTAAAAAGTTCATGGGAAATGGAATGGAAAAATAAGCTTATTTTGGTGCAATTTTTTTTAAAGATTTATTTATTTACTTGAAAGGCAGAGTTAGAGAGAGAAAGAAAGAGAAAAATCTTCTATCTGCTGGTTCACTCCCCAAATGGCCACAATGGCCAGGACTGGACTAGGCCAAAGCCAGGAGCCTAGAGCTTCTTCCAGGTCTCCACGTGGGTACAGGGGCCCAAGCACTTGAGTCACCTTCTTCTTAGCAAGGAGCTGGATTGGAAGTGGAACAGCTAGGACTTGACTCAGGACCCATATGGGATGCCATTATCACTTTACCTACTATGGCACAATGCTGGCCCCATGTTTTGTTTTGTTTTAAGATTAGTTAATTAATGAATTTTGAAAGGGAGGGAGAGAAAGAATATCTTCTACCCACTGTTTCACTCCTTAAATGACTGCAATAGCTAGGTCTAGGCCAGGCTGGAACCAGGAGCCAAGAACTCTGTCCTGGTCTCCCATTTGGGTGTGGGAGCCCAAGCACTTGGGCCATCCTCTGCTGCTTTCCCAGGGTGCATTAGCAGGGAGCTGGATTGGAAGTGTAGCAGTCAGGACTTGAATTGGTGCCCATATGGGATGTTGGCATCACAGGCAGAAGCTTTACCCACTATGCCACAATGCTGACCTTGCACTGTTTCACTCCTCAAATGACTGCAACAGCCAGGTCTGGGCCAGGTTGAAGCCAGGAGCCAAGAACTCCATCCTGGTCTCCCACATGGGTGGCAGGAGCCCATGTAACTGGGCTATTATCTGCTGCCTTCCAAGCACATTAACAGGAAGCTGGGTCAGAAATGGAGCAGCTGGGACTTGAACTGCCACCCTGATATGGGATGCTGGTGTTGCAAGCAGTGGCTTAACCACTGTGCCACACCGTTGGCCCCATGCAAACAGTTTTGAAATCTGTACATTTGAGTTCATAGAAAAATGTGTATTATGAAAAAAATTGCATGCAGTTCAAAATATTTTGTACTAAGGTACACTTATATTTTAATCCATTTTTTACGAATCCTTTGATGACTCCTCATGCTATTACTGCTGATGGTGATGAGAGCTTTTGGAAGGAAGAGCTCTTGGTTGTGGTGGGCGGAGTTATGGTCCCCTCAACATCTCTACACCCTAATCTCTGAAACCTGTTAATATGTCACTTTATATGGCCAAGGAGACCTTACAGATGTGATAAAGTTAAAGGTTTTGAGATGCATAGATTATCATAGGTTTCCAAGTAGGCCTGTTGTAAGGACTGGGGTCTTTAAAGAGGGAGGCCAGAGGGTCTTAGTCAAGAGAGAAGGCCCCCGGAGAGTGGAAGCAGAGACCGGAGTGACTGCCACTGCGGATGGAGGCAGAGGTTGCAAACCAGGGAACCCAGGTGGCCCCCAGAGCCTGAAAAAGCCAAGGCCATGGTTTACTTTCCCTATAGTCCAGTGAAAATGGCCTAGACTTCGGATTCCAGAACTGTAAGAGAAAAATCTTGCATGGTGTTTTAAGACAGCATGTTTACAGTTATTTGTCACAGGCACGGGACGCTTACACAGCAATGCTCTGAGAGTGAATGGGAGTCCTGGGGGGGTGGGCCTTCCCACAGAGGGGACCTTGGGAGGGAGGGCTGAGGGGTGGGTGAGGCTAACTAGGTAGAGAGCAGAGTGAGGCCACAGGGAATAGAAGAGCCCATCCCAGGAGAAATGTGATAGGTCAGAAGCGCAAAGGAGGTGCAGGTCCTGGGTGCTGGGATGGAGAGTGGGGGGGAGGCGGTGGGACGTGAGGCTGGGAGGGGGCCGGCCATCCAGGACTTTCTGTCATATCCATGGAGGTGCAGGAATCCTTCGGAGGACGTTAACCGGGTGGGATATTGGTTTTCAAACAGCCTAAGTGAAGTTGGAGAACGGATCACACAGCCAACGTGGAGATGGGAGGATCTCTTTAGTGAGGGGCATTTTGTTGCAGTCGTTGAGATGGGAGGTCTGTGCTGGACTGGTTTTGGGATGTGTGAGACAGGGCGCTGTGATCTGTTTCACTTTCCCATTTTGTTGTTGTGTTGCTTCAAATTTGTGCCTGCCTGCAGCGACTCTCACCTGCCACTCTTCTGCTCAGTCACAAAGCCCGATACCTATGTGAACTTGGCATTTTCAGATCCAGGGGTTAGTGGGTATTTGTGAATGCACACACATAAGTGAGGCTCTGAGCTGACAAATTTTTTTAAAAAATGGCTTCAGTTTGGAACTTTATTAGAAACTTGTGGGAAGTTGATTAATCATTCTCTGGTTCCTACATCTTAGTACCTCCATGTTTGATGCCAAGTCAGGACTCTCAGTGATTTTAACAGGAATTCTCCTATGGAAGTTATGGTTCTTTTCCTCTGATTATCTGCTGCTGCTGCTTTTGTTGTTTTTTAAAAGATTTATTTATTTGAGACAGAGCTACACAGAGAGAGAGGGAGAGACAGAGAGAGGTCTTCCAACTGCTGGTTCACTTGATGGCTGCAGTGGTTGGAGCTGGGCTCATCCGAAGCCAGGAGCTTCCCCTGGGTCTCCCATGAGGGTGCAGAGGCCCAAGCCCCTGGACCTTCTTCTATTGCCTTCCCAGACCACCAGCAGAGAGCTGGACTGGAAGAACAGCTGGGAACACGAACCAGCGCCCTTATGGGATGCCGGTGCTGTAGAAGCTCAGCCTGCTACTATGGCACAGCACTGGCCCCTGATGATCTGTCTCAATACTTGTATACATATTGAGATTTGTTACTATTCTGCATAGATTCCACAAGCTCACCAAATAAATATTTCTATCGCACAGGAAGAAAAGAAACACCTTAGTATTTTTTTCCCTCTGTGATTAATTTCCTTAGATGTTAGTAGGTCAGGAGATATGAGCATCTTGTGTCTCCAGTTGAAAGCCTAGAAGTTGAAAGGCTGTTTACAGGGGCAGGGGACTAAGCCTGGGACCGATATGAGGGAGTTCAGATTGGAGACCCAAAACATGACACTCCACTTGGATAAAGAAGGGAAAAAACGTTCCACAAGAACATAATAAATAACTTACCTGTCAGGCCGGCACCACGGCTCAATAGGCTAATCCTCCGCCTAGCAGCGCCGGCACACCGGGTTCTAGTCCCGGTTGGGGCATCGGATCCTGTCCCAGTTGCCCCTCTTCCAGGCCAGCTCTCTGCTGTGGCCAGGGAGTGCAGTGGAGGATGGCCCAAGTGCTTGGGCCCTGCACCCCATGGGAGACCAGGAGAAGCACCTGGCTCCTGCCTTCGGATCAGTGTGGTGCGCCGGCTGCAGCACGCCAGCCGTGGCGGCCATTGGAGGGTGAACCAACGGCAAAGGAAGACCTTTCTCTCTGTCTCTCTCTCTCACTGTCCACTCTGCCTGTCAAAACAAACAAACAAAAAAAATAACTTACCTGTCTAAATCCTGGCTCTGAGGAGAAGGGTAAAAGATATTTTTTAATGTGCATTGTTTTATTTCTGGGTTTTTTACTTGTTTAGAATTTGTTTGAAAGCATTACAGAGAGGGAGAAGCAGAGTCGGGGAGGGGTGGAGAGGGAGAGAGAGTGAGAGGGAGAGAGAAGGAGGGAGAAAGACAGAGAGAGAGAGGCCGGCGCTGCGGCTCACTAGGTTAATCCTCCGCCTTGCGGCGCCGGCACACCGGGTTCTAGTCCCGGTCGGGGCACCGGATTCTTTCCCGGTTGCCCCTCTTCCAGGCCAGCTCTCTGCTGTGGCCCGGGAGTGCAGTGGAGGATGGCCCAGGTCCTTGGGCCCTGCACCCCATGGGAGACCAGGAGAAGCACCTGACTCCTGCCTTCGGATCAGCGTGGTGCACCGGCCGCAGTGTGCCAGCTGTGGCAGCCATTGGAGGGTAAACCACCGGCAAAAGGAAGACCTTTCTCTCTGTCTCTCTCTCTCACTGTCCACTCTGCCTGTCCAAAAAAAAAGAGAGAGAGAGAGAGGGAGGGAGAGAAGGAGAATCTTCTGTCTGCTGGTTCACTCACCAAATGGCTGCAACAGCCGTGGTTGGGCCAGGCCTAAGCCAGGAACCGGCAGCTTCATCCAGGTCTCCTAGTAGGTGTAGGGGCCAAGGAGTTGGGTCATCTCCTGCTGCTTTCCTGGGCACATGAGCAGGGAGCTGGACTGGAAGGGGAGCAGCCAGGACTCAAAGCAGGGCCCATGTGGGATGCTGGCACTGCAGGTGGCAGCGTTACCCTCCAAACCATAGCACTGGGCCCCAAAGTATTTTGTAAGAATCCAGCCCTTATAGGAAATAGAGCTTCGACTTCCTATTACTGATTTGGTAGTGCTCCAGTGTGTCTGGCAGGAGCAAATGTCGATCTTCAGCCTTCCAGTCCGCTCACAGATAAAGGTCAAAGGAACATGAACGTACAATCACAAATCACAAGGAAAAAACCACCTAAGTGACAGTCAAAAGGAACAAAAAATTGCACAATCTGGCCTCTGAGTACTGCAAATTAAGAATCACTGGGTAAAATAAGTATGTATGGATGTGTGTGTACGTTTATGTATTTGAATATGTGTGTATAAACACATGCTTTGAAAGTATAACTGAGAAATAGGGGGTTATCAAATACACCTAAGCAGAACTGAAAGACAACAAAATGGAACTTTCAGAAAAATATATTAGAACACAGGAGCTGTGTAGGGGAGTCTAACAAAAGATTATACACACGGAAGAGAGGATTAATGAACTGAGATCTACCCAGGAGACAGAATCATGAGATATCAAAGAAAAAGTGTGAGCTATAGAAATTTTGATTGACAGAATAATGTGCCCCGCCTCCACCCGAAAAGATGCCCACACTCTTAATTTCTGGCCCCTGTGCCTGTGTCTCCTTATGTGGATTTTGCAGATACAATTAAGGTTACAGGCCTTGAGATGAGAGTATGCAGGGTGATGGGCTGGGTCCTGCCTCATTCTGGGAGCCCCTGACAATGGAGCTGTTCCCAGCCCGGGGCAGAGAGACGTGGCAGGAGAGAGATCTGAAGCCTATGGGCTCAGCCCCTGGTTGCTAGCTTTGAAGACGGAGCAAGGGGGCCACGTGCCAGGCCTTAGAGGCTGAGAATGACCCCTGGCTGACAGGCAGCAGGATCTCAGCCCTGTAGCAGTCTCTTCATTTCCTAGGGCTGCCTAACAAAGGCTTCAAATTGGGTGGCTTAACAGTACCAGACATTTATTCTCACCGTGTGGGAGACCAGAGATGGGAGGTTGATGCCCTGGTGGGGCCTTCCTCCTGGGAAGGCTCCGGGGAGGATCTTCCCTGGCCTCCTCCAGCCACAGACGTCCACCCCTGCCCATGGTTTCACACGGCCTTCTCCTCTTCTCTCCCTGGGTCTGCCTCAAAGGACTCCAGCCATTTCATTTAGGGCCCATCCAGATGCTCCCGTCTTGAGATCCTAACTTAATTACATCTGCAAAGACCCCCTTTTCCAGATGAGATCGTGTCCCGAGGTCCCAGGTGTTGGCACATGGATGTATCGTTCAGCCCACCATAAGCAGCACAGAAATGCGTGTGGTCCAGAACCTGACTGGGCGGGGAAGTGGGTTATGCCCCCCGAGCCTCCAGTGAACGCAGCTGGGCTGATGCTTGGATCTTGGCCTTGCGATATCCTGGTCACTGCCGAGCTGAGCCACCTTGATTTCTGATCTATGGAGCTGCAAGATAATGAATGAGCTGTTTTAAGCTGCTACATTTGGGGCAATTTTTTTGTGACAATGATAGAAAATAAATATAAGAGAAGAGAGTAGGAAGGCCTAACTCACGCTAATCAGAACTCAATAAGGAAACCACAGAGGGGATAAGAGAGAAGCAGTCTCTGAAGAGATGATGGTAGATACCTGTGGAAGCCATGACAGGCAAATATTGCCAGGATATAGCAGAATAAGTAATAAGGCACACCCAGATACAGAGTGAAATTACACAACACAAAACATAGAACCTCATGTAGAGAGAGAAGTTAGACGACTGTTAATTTCTCAGTAGCATTAGAGGTATTGGAAGAAGGTAGTTAAATTTTTTGCTTATTTTCATTTATTTGAAAAGCAGTGGGGGGAGGGGAATCCTCCATCCCCTGGTTCACTCCCCAAATGCTTGCAACAGCCAGGGCTGGGCCAGGAGTCTGGAACTGAGTCAGGTCTCCCAGGTGAGTGACAGGGCCCCGACTGGTTGAGCCATCACCAGACGCCTCCTGGGGTGTGGGCTAGCAGGCCACAGTGGTGGCCGCAGTGGTGTGGCCACAGTTTGAAGCAGGCGCTCTGAGACGGGTGTAGGCGACCCAAATGGCAACACATTGTTTCTGATGCTGAGGCAAAATAATCACAGAGCCAATGAGAAAATAAAAATATTTCAGACAAACAAGAACTGAAACTTCGCTAAAAACCTTCAGCAAAAGAATTTTTAGAAGGCAGGCTTCATAGAAGAGGGAAATAATACATAAGGAAGGTCTGAAATTTAAGAAAAAAATGAGTAACGTTTTGAATGAACATTGGACAAATCTAAACAATAATAGTAGAGTCCTAATTGTGGAGACCAAAATCATTGTAGAGGGGTCAGCATTGTAGCGTAGTGGGCTAAGCCTCCACCTATAGTGCCGGCATCCCATAGGGGCACCGGTTCAAGTCCCGGCTTCTCCACCTCCAGTCCAACTCTGTTATGGCCTGGGAAAGTAGAAGATGGCCCAAGTGCTTGGGCCCCTGCACCTACGTGGGAGACCTGGAAGAAGCTCCTGGCTCTGGCCTGGCCCAGCCCTCCCACTGATACTATTTGAGGAGTGACCCAGAGGATGGAAGACCTGTCTCTGTTACTTCCTCTTTCTCTCTCTCAACTCTGTTTCAAATAAGTAAAATAAAGCTTTAAAAAAATTGTAGAACAATTAGGTGCTAATAACAGCACCTAAGTTAGGTGAGAGGTTTCTGAAATTAAAGAGTTGGGAGTCTTTCAGGGTAAAATGATAGCTAATGAATCACTGCAGACTCAGACACATTAAATGTGATTGTTAACATTTCTAATACAAAGGAAAAAAAGAATGGGAGTAAATTTTATTATTTTTTAAAGATTTATTTATTTGAAAGTCAGAGTTACATAGAGAAGGAGAGGCAGAGAGAGAGAGGTATTCCATCTGCTGGTTCACTCCCCAATTGGCTGCAATGACCAGAGCTGTGCCAATCCAAAGCCAGGAGCCAGGAGCTTCTTCCAGGTCTCCCACGAGGGTTTAGGGACCCAAGGACTTGGGCCATCTTCTACTGTTTTCCCAGGCCATAACAGAGAGCTGGATCGGAAGTGGAGCAGCTGGGACTCGAACCGGTGCCCATATGGAATGCCAGCACTGTAGGTGGTGGCTTTACCCGCTATGCCACAGCGCCGACCCTGGGAGTAAATTTTAGATGTTGTAAAAAATCCAGTGGACAAAAATTCACATCAGACATGTAAAAGTGTTGGCGATGATGTGGAGAAAGGCTCTCTTTATACCCGAACACCTTGGAAAGCAGTCTGTTATTTTTTGGTAAAGTTAAACATGCTCATATCCTAGAGACACGCTTGCATAGGTGAGCAAGGTGCTATGTGTCAGTGTTTTCACAGCAGCATTGCTTTAAAAATAGCAAAGCTGGAGAACATCAAAGTGGAGCCAGTGTCCATACACAGAAGGATGGTATTTGTGGTATAGTCATGAAATGGAATATTACTCAACAATGAAAATGAATTAGCCACAACTCTACACAGAGCATGGGTGTCTCTTACATACTGCTAAGGTGAGAAAGGAAGCTGTTAGAAAGCTCACCCTGTATTACTGTTCCATTTATGTAAAATTAAAATATAGGCAACACTGAAAAATAGATTGCTTTGGAACCCAAACCAATGAAGTAAAACGATAAAGAATAGTACATCCCAGTCAGTGGCTATTTCTTGGGGGTGGAGTGGGGTTCCTGGGGGCAGTACACTTGGAGCTACAGTTATCAGTATCTTAATCTGGGTCGGGGGGGGGGATTGTACACAGATGCATTAGGGTGTGGGCTGGCTTCGGTGCTGTGGCTCCCATGTAACAGTGCCAAGGTCAGGGGCCTTGAGTAGGTGAGGCAGCACTACAGCACCCACAGCTCACTGTTTTCTCTGTGCCTCCCATCCTTGCCATTTTGACAGAGTGTGAGATCAGGACAGAAGCTCGTTTAGAAAGATGTGGCCAGAAAGGTGCCACGTCTATGTGTGTGTGTCTCACTGCTCTTCTAGCCACATGGCAGCACTGGGCTGCAAGGGAGGCTGGGAAGTACGGTCTCTGGCCAGGTGAGCTTGTACTCAGTTGATATCTTGGAGTTTCTCAGTAGGGAAGAAGAGGGGCCAGTGCTGTGGTGGTGTGGGTTAAGCCACCTCCTGCAACCTTGGCATCCCAAATGCGTGCTGTTCTACTTCTGATCCAGCTCCCTGCTGATGTGCCTGGGAAAGCAGCTTGGGCCCCACATCCACGTGGGAGACCCGGAAGAATCTCCTGCCTCCTGGCCTCGCCCCGGCCATTGCAGCCATTTAGGGAATGGATCAGTGGATGGAAGATCTCTCTCTCTGTCTCTCCCTCTTTCTCTCTCTAACTCTGTCTTTCAAATAAATAAATGAATCATTTAAAAAAATTAGGGAAGAAGAGAGGAGATACTGCAGGGCAATTAGTGGCTCCATTGTAAGGAATGTTCATATTATAATTAGAGTCACATTATCTACATTGTATATATTCTTTCATACATATCACAGTAAAAATATTTTAAAGAAATTAAGGGCCAGCAGTATTGCAGAATAGTTATCTTAGGGAATTTGGAAAGAGAGAGGACTGGAGGAATGAAAGATTGATTAGAAGGAGGTTTTTTTTTTTTCTTTCAATTAGTTTCTCGATTTAAATTAGGAAATATCCATCTGAGGCAAGAGCAATTTGGGGAGCATTCTTCATTCTTATTTGGGAGACAGAGAAAGAGACAGACAGACAAAAAGAGCTCCCATCTGCTGGTCTATTCCCCAAATACCAGCAAGGCTGGGACTGGGCCAGGCTTCAGCTAGGAGCCGGGAACTCTATCCAGGTCTCCCATGTTATTGGCAGGGACCCATCATTGCTGCCTCCCAGGGTCCTATTGACAGGAAGCTGGCACTGGGACCTGGAGCTAGGAATCCAGTCCAGGCACTGAGATACGGGATGTGGGCATCTTACTTACCAGGCCAAATGCTAACGTTGGGCCAAATGCCCATGGGGAACAGTCTGATGAGAGAAAGGGAGCCAGGCTCCAGTCCTGGGAGATAAAAGGGATAGGAGGACGATTCCAGGGAGCAGGGAGAGCCTGGAGGAGGGGACTCCAGGGCAGGGGCACCATGGACCCTGGGGACTGCAAAGACGAGTACCTCGTGTGACTGTCACTAGTGTCGTCCCAGTGACCCCCCCTGCCAGCTCCTGTCGGGTAGGAGGCATCACCAGGTGCTTTCTGTTGTGTCCTCCTGATTCTCCCTCATTCCTAACCTGTGCTCAGTGCAGTTCTAAGAAAAGGTAAGCACGTCTTTATGATTGGGCTGAGTTTATTGCTGATACATTCATTGGAAATTTGATAGTCATTTGACCCCATCAATATGTGTAATTATTACGTGTCAGTTGAAAAGAAAAATAAAGAAATCTGATAGTTGAAGATTTAGGTTGTTTGATGTCATCTGAAAATTATTTTGTGTATAATTTGCCAATTTTCTTTTATAGATTTAAAGGTACAGTTGAAGAACTCAGTAATCAGATTTTATCTGCACGGAGTTGGTTGCAACAGGAACAAGAACGGATAGAAAAAGAGCTTTTACAGAAAATTGACCAGCTTTCCTTGGTCATTAAAGAAAACAGTGTAGGTATTGATATTTAACAATGTTTTCCAGTAGAAGCCTACAATGTTTGACTAACACCTAGTGACTTATCACTGATAGACTTGATGGCGAACTGAGCTGTTTGGTGGTTTCTTGCCTTAGAATAAGTTCTGATTTTTTATATCCTTTTTATAAAGAGATGGAGCATTTTGACTTGCTTTGGCTTATAAAGGCCAAGCAGTGAATTTCAGTACTTGCAGTTAAGATAAATTTAACTCGAGACTTTCATGATCCAAAGTGTCCATTTGCGTTTCTCAGAAACTGGCAGTAACCAGCTTCATCCCCATTTGCTGTAATTTCACGCTCTGGTTTTGCTTTCTCCCAGCGTTGAGTTGCTTTTTTCCCCCCAAGACCCTCCACTGCAGTGTAGCCACAGAGGGCGGTACTATTGCATGGTAACCTGCGAGCCAGAGCCGCCATTTTCTTCCCAGTCTTCCTCCCGCTTTCCCCCGTCACACAGAGCCTGGGTGTGCAGAACTGCTGGACAGCTGTATAAAGCGAGCCTTGCCCGTGTGGTATTCGGAGTCAGGCTCTGAAAGCGCCTGGCAGATTCTGGTTGGTCTTGGTGATGTGGCATGGCCAATTCCTTCCCCCTCCTGTTTTCTCACATCGCCGCCTCCTGGGGGACGACTTTGCTCTGTCCAGGTGCAGAGCTGCGCTGGCAGTTGTCAGGAGAGCTTTGTGGGGCTATAGCCCACCTACAGCCTGGTGTTTGTAGTCCTGGACTCCGAAGCTTGCCTGCAGACACAGATCCCATATAGAGCAGGCGTGATAGAAAGGAGAGGAAAGAATACAGTTAATGTTTCCTTTCAGTGGTATTTTCCCATATTTTCATCCAGTCTGCTGACTGCTTTACTTCGATTCCTACTAATCCACTTGTAGGCTTGTGGGTCTTTGGGTTACTCTTTGTTTTTAAATACAGTTGGCTTAATAGCTAATAGCAAACCCCAGGATAAAGGTGGGTTCAATAAGGTAGAAACTTATTTCTGTTTGGCAGGAAAGAAGTCTGGGGGTAGGCAATACAGGATGAATGTGATGTCTTTTCATCCCTCAGTGGCCCGGGATCCTCTTTTGTTGAACTTTTTGCCAATTCTAGAGAAAGACCCTCAACCTCATAACTCAAGGTGGCTGCTAGAGCACCAGCCACTGGGTCTGAATTTTTGAAACAAAAGGATGAAGGGAGAAGAAATCATACTTATCAGCTGTCTGCTCTTTCTGGAAGTTACCACATGCTTATACTTTGATCTCCTTGGCAAGAACTTAATCACATGGGCACAGCAAACTCTGGAGTCAGTGGAAGAACGTTCCTTATCCCGGATGACCTGGGACCCAGTGGAAAACTGGAGGGCTGTTAAGGAAGCATGGGTGTTGGGCTGGGCCACAGCGGCTGTTGTGACTGTTCCCCGCAGGTTGCTGTTAGACCATGTCGTGACTCCTGCACGCACGGCACGTGTTCCCTTCGGAGTAATTCTGTGCGGTTCTTTTCGTGGATCTCAGGGAGCCAGTGACAAGGACATGGAGAAGAAACTCAGCCAGATGTCGGCGCGCCTGGACAGAATAGAAGAGAGTCAGAAGAATGACACGGACGGGCAGAGGGCAAAGCAGGAGCAGGAGAGGGTGCATGGGCGCATCAGCAAGCTGGAGCTGCAGATGAGTGAGGACATGAAGGAGATGAAGGCGGAAGTGAATGCTGGTAGGCCCCAGACCAACCGCGCATGCGTCTGGATCCCGCTTGCTTCCCACCCTCTTGGCTGGTGTGCCCTTAGCATAGCCTGTGAGCCTGGCTGTGGTAACAGCGAGGTCTCCTTAACTGGATAGTCTCTCAGTAGCTGTGCTGTAGTGAACTCGCGTGTTTGAATTCAGGTATACGAAGGGCTACCTTGAAGGGCAGGCAAGCAAAGCTAAAATTTCTTAGCTCACCACTGCCGTGCATTTTCCTTGGTGCCATCTGACCATTTTTTTTTTTTTTAAGTTTTCACTAATTTAAAAAAAATGTGTTTGAGTGGCAGAGAGAGATACAGAGAGAGACAGACATAGAGGGGCTCTGAGGTGCTGGTTCACTTCTCAGATGCCCGCAATGAGCAGGACTGGGCTGGGGCCGCAGCCGGGAGCAGGGAACTCAGTTCGGGTCTTCCCATGGCCAGCAGGAATCCATTGACTGGAGCCATGACCACTGCCTCCCAGGGCCCAGCTTAGCAGGGAGCTGGAGCTGGGAATTGAACACAAGTGCTCCCACGTGCAACATGTGTTTCTTCACCCCTCGGCCAAACACCTGCTCTGGGACAGTTCTTTTCTATTTATGTCAAGGTCAGTATGTTTCAGAAACAAGCATGATCTTTGAGGGCTTATTTATCCTGCTGACTGTCTACTGTCCCAGCAGTAAACGATTCCCGACACCCCAGGCGTCAGCAGTATCATTCACGCACTTGCTTAGAGGAGCGTGGAAGGGCTGCCTTCCATCCTGAAGTGCGTGGGAACAGGAGCGGTTCTGTTTACACTCTGAGCTCAGGAGGCCAGAGCTGGCACCACAAAGGATTAGTCACCCAGAGACGCATTTTAACTCCCTGTGAGGCCAGAGCGTCTCACCGTCACTGGGTTCCGAAAGGCTGGTGTCTGCGAGCTCGAGAGCTCTTCGGTATTGAAAGTGTGCCGGTGGAGGCTGGCTGGCTGGCTGAGATCCGGGAGGACTCCTTGTCGGCTGGGAAGTGGGGCTAAGTTACCTCCCAGCTCCTCCTAACTCCATGACTCAGTTTGGGCCACCTGGAAATAAAAGTAGCTAGTTATCTCAAGAATGATTTTGCTGCTACTACTAAAAGTTGATTTTTTTTAAGTAGAAGCTACAATTAAACCTATGAATTGGAGGACTTATAAAAAAATGCATTTTCTTGGTTTTGGGGGGTTATTAGAAAATGGCATTTGACTATTTCATTGATGTTTAATTTTGCATCATTTCCTGAATGAATTTATTGTCAGCAATTCAGCATACTATTGAAATTGTTGATATTTAATTTCTAATAAGAAATGTAAATTTCTTTTTAAAATTGAAAGTATCTTTTATTACAAAGAACATACATTTGCTACTAGATCGTGCATCACAAAAAAATTTTAAAATTCTCATAACTTATCTCACCCAAAGGTAATTTTTGCATGTATCTTTCTCTACATGCAGGCTGTTTATGTCCTTTTTTAAAGAAAAGCTCACACCATGCTTGCTGACTTGTAACCTGTTGGGATTCTTTAAGTAACATGTGATATCTTTCCATGTCAGTAAAAACATTGTTTTCTGAGATTTTTTTTTTTTAAGTTTGAAAGGCAGAGAGAAAAATCTTCCACCTTCTGGCTCACTCCCCAAATATCTACAGTAGCCTGGCCTGGGGCAGGTGAAAATTAGGAGCCCAGAGCTCAGTCCAGGTCTCCCGCATGAGTGGCAGGAACCCAGGTACTTGAGCCATCACCTGCTGCCTCCCAGGGTGCACATTAGCAGGAAGCTGGATTGGAAGCAGAGCAGCTACTCAAACCCGGGCACTGCAATATGCCAGTGTTCCGCGTGCCTTCCTGACTGCTGTGCCGTGTGGCTGTCCTGAAACATCTTTAGTGAATAAAATCTATACTGTGGTTTCAGGGATTGTCATATAATGGAAATTTTCCGACAGAACTAATTTACTAATGAAGACAAGACTATCTTTAAACACTTAATTTAAAACCAACTGAAATCCAGAAACTATGAAATGTTAACTTTTTTTTTTTTTTTTTTAAATTGGGAAAGCAAGCGAGTGAGCTCCCATCTGCTGTTTTACTCTTCCAGTACTCACTGTGGCCAGGCCGGGAGCCAGGAACACAACCGAGGTCGCCCACATAGGTGGCAGGGACCCAACTACTTGAGCCGCCCTCTGCTGCCTCCTGTGGTTTGCGATAGCAGGGAGCTGGAGTCAGGAGCTGGCGTAGCGATTCAATCAGCTACTCTGAAACAGGAAGTGGATATTGCAATCTGCATCTTAACTGCAGGTCAAATGCCAGTCCCGGAAATGCTTTATTGATGGAGATTAAAAAAAAAAAACTTTTTATTTAAGATAATTTTTTAATTTAGAAAAGTAGTAAGAATAGTCCAATATATAATAATAGTCTATATACCCTATATACCAATATATCCCTATATACCAATAATAGTCTATATACCCTAGGTCCACCCAGTGGTTAGCATTGTGGAAATATGGTTAAATATCTTTCCACCACCAACCTTGGTAAAAAGCATTTTATTTTCTATATGTATTTGACATTTTTTGCTTTTCTCTTTTTTTTATTTTTTTTATTTTTTAAGCTTCCACTTATGAGATAATCCAGGGTTTTTCTTCCTATGCCTGGCTTGCTGCACTTGGCATAATGTCCTCTAGATTCATCCATGCTGTTATCAGTGCCAGGGTCGTCTTTTGTAAGGCTGAACATCTGATGTTATGTACAGGGAGTCCACATTTGTATGGGTGTGTGTTTACATCTCCATCATCCAGTGTTGGCCACTGGTTGTCTCCATATCTTGGCTGCTGTGAATAATGTTCTAGTGAACTTAGTAGTCCAGATATCTCCACAACATGGTGATTCCATTTCCTCTGGGCGTACACCCAGTGGGGGGATTGCTGGATCAGACACTAGTTCTATTTTTAATTTCTTTAGGACTGTCCATACTGGTTTCCAGTGGCTGCTCCTTGCCACAGTCCACCAAAAGTGTGGTTTCCTGTCCACATCTTCACCGACACATGTTCTTTCATGTCTTTTTGCCTGTGGCCATCCTAACGATGGGGAGCAGGGTGATAGCTCATCATGGTTGTGCTTTGTTTTTCCGTTATGATTAGTGATGCTGAGTGCTTCTGTAAGTACTCGCTGATCATTCATTCAGGTTCCAATCCAGATGCGTACAGCATCTTTAGCTATCATATGTTCTTATTCAGCATTGTAATTTGTATTGAGTGCCAAGTTCATTAGTGCTCTTGACTTCTTCTTTTTAAAGATTTATTTTTTTTATTTGAAAGGCAGATCTGCAGAGAGAGTGAGTGAGCGAGAGAAAGAGGTAGAGAGAGAGAGAGAGAGACAGAGACAGAGAGAGGAGGGATCTGCCAGCCCCTGGGTCACCTCCCAAATGGCCTCAATGGCCAGGGCTGGACCAGGATGAAGGCAGGAGCCTGAAACTCCATCTGGGTCTTCCATGTGGGTGGCAGGGACCCAAGAACTTGGGCCATCTTCTGTTGCTTTCCCAGGTGCATTAACAGGGAGCTGGATTGGAAGTGGAGCAGCTGGATCTTGAACTGGCACCCATATGAAATGCTGGCATCACAGGCTGCAGCTTAACCCAGTGTGCCACAACACTAGCCTCAACCTTGACTCTTTTTAATTTTTTTTTTTTTGAGGCTACAGTGATGTATTTTGTAGAATGTTTTCTCCGATGGGATTTGCTTGCTTCCTATTGACATAATTCAGGTTGCACCTTTTGGGCAGAAATGCCACAGGAGAGGTGTCGTGTCCTCCCAGGGTGTCTTATCAGCAGGTGTATGATACTGGCTGTAGTCACCCGGGTAAAGTGGTATCTGCTAGACTGCATCCGTGTAATAGCTCCTTTTTCTTCCTTGTAATTGAAAAGGATTCTGTAGGGAGATCCTGTGCAACTGTGGAGCTCTTGTTCCCCAACAAACATTTTATCCCAGGAGTTTTAGCATCTATTGAACATTTTTGCCAAAATTGACTATGCTATAGAGTTGGATATGGCATTGTTTTTTGAATATTAACGCTTGTGAAATTTACCTCTTCCCAAAGGGTTTACAGCCATCTATGAAAGCATAGGATCCCTCAGGCAAGTTCTCGAGGCCAAGATGAAGCTGGACAAGGACCAGCTCCAGAAGCAAATCCAACAGATGCAGAAGCCGGACGCTCCCATGTGAAGGAGCTGGGAGAAGGACCTAGAAGGAGGTCTTGCCAGGGGGGCTAGGAGCTAGATACCTCTGTAGCCAGGCTGTCGCTGCATTCAGGACTGTTCCATCCATGGCGTGCATGTGCCAAGAAATGTGTTCTCATGGGTCTCAATGTTGCCCTCTGGTCTCGAACGTGATCTCTCTTGAAAAATTCAGTATGTTTTCTGCCACTTTATTTCACTCCTCTCAATTCACTGGAACCCCCTCCCCCAATTCAACAAGGCTTTTGTCTCCTTCATTTTATGAATGGGAAGACTTCACCCTTTTCTTCAATGCTTGACTCTCCAGCCGAGACTATTTACTATTTTTTTAAAATGTCATGATGATGATTTTTCTAAAACTAACAAACTAACGAGTTGTCACAGGAATGTGCTGCTCTTTACCCTAAGTTAAGAGAATGTCCCCAATAGATTAGAATTCAACCTTTGAGTCCGTATTTCAATTTTACTATTGATGTCTGTGCATTTCTTACATTGATTATCTTCCTGTAAATCTTTTTGTCTTTTGTAAGGGGAAAAAAAAATCTATCATTTTCTTGGGGAAAAATATCATTTATATAGTTAAAATAGTTAAGAAATTGATAATTGCCATAAAGATTGCAAATTAAATGGAAATTTTAGACAGTTATCTAGATAAAGCAAGGCACAACATCATAGTAACCACCTCACTATATCAGGTTTTAATATTTAAAACTATTTTTGAATTATCCACAGCCTATAGTGATAGCCATATATTTAATAATGGGATGGTGGTTAGCAGTCTGTTAATTGCACAACTAATTGTTCATTAATCATAATAGAATGTAAGAACTTTTTGACTTTAATATCTCTCTAAATGTTTCCCAAATTGGCACAAAGTGCTAGGATTTATATACACTTGTTGTAACTGTATTCTTGTGCCTTGGTTTTATCATGTCAATGCACTGTACCCTCTAGAAGTTTTGCAGACAAAATAGAAGGCATGATAATGCATCAGAATCATGATGTAAAAATGGGATCCTATGTATTTTTTAAATGTTCTAAAAATTTTATCACTGCAAAGACACAAATCATTCAGTATTATTAATGGAATAGAAATTCCTACTTTTGTATGGGATCAAGAATCAAATTGATATTGCGTTTCTAACACTGTCAAATTTTCCTCTTGCACTGCTTTGTAGATGACAGATGTTTTATTTTCAGTCGCTGTCTCTGCCTAGGCTTGAAAATTGACATCAGATCTGTGTGTTCACCTGTGTTTGTCAAACCTGGTATTGAGGCACACCGCACTGAACTGTGAGTGCCCACGGACAAAGAATAGGCATATTTAAAAAGTTTTTAAAAGCCCTTTTTTTGTTTGTTTGCCAAGGACTCAGGAAAATAAAAGCATTTTCTATTTTGAGGATAAATCATAAATATCTAACTGGCGATTACTGTTTACCCACACAAAATATGCCGCGAAAGTGCATAATATTTTACTGTCCATGACTTGACAAATTTTCTCTTGGAATTGGGATCCACAAGGTTACATAAGGAGTATACTGTCCAACACATGTTTCCTCATTCCATCACAGAGCTTTTCATCTCTCTATAGTAAGACTATTTCCACTCACAAAGAGAAAAAGCTAACGCTCTTTGCTATCGAAAGTGAGTTTCTTTGTGTGATAGAGCAAACTGTGTTCCTGTCGTTCTCCATGTCTAAGCACAAGCACAGTGCAGTGTGCCACGCCCTCTGGCACCTCTCCCTGTGGGGTCTGTGAGGAGGAAGGGTCAGCACACCTGGAACCTGGGGCGAGGGGGACAGGGGACAGGGCCCGGCACCTGCTGGTGACGCTCAGGTGTTGGGTGACTTTTTCAGGTGCTTTGATGTTGCCAGGCCCCTGCCATGAGCCACCACCAAGGGTCTCCACCTGGCTACTCGTTGGATTCACCTCGGGGAGTTTGGAAAGCTATTGATGCTGAGCTGTGGGCAGACCAATTCAGTCAGAACACCGGCGAGGCAGGGCCAGGGCCGCCAGGTGGGTCAGCCAGCAGCCCAGGTGGCGAGCCGCTCAGGAGGGGCTCCACCGCGCTGCAGCACAGATCTCTTCTCACCAAAGCTTCAATGAGAATTAGCTTCCCTGTTCTTTCCTTTACCAGACATTTGCAATAAAATAAAAAGAATAAAATTTCCAACTCAATGTGGTGTATGGTTTTTAAATGAAAAAGTCGTTTAGTGTGAGGTGAAAATGTAATCAGGTAAAACCTCATAGGAAACACTTCTCTTGGGCATCTGTGGAAACCCTTTGGTGGTGAGATGATGCGTACTGAAGTCCCTTCAGGCGCTCTGGGGACTGGAGTCTCCCTGGGAGCTGCCCCACTATGCATTTCCGGGGTGGTGAGGCCAGTGGGCAGTTCCTGGGTATGTGCTGTGTGCCTGTGCCCTGCTGTGCCCTGTTCCTTGTGTGTGTTAACTCATTTCACTTTAAAAACAGCTTGTTAAGTACTGTTCATTTCCCTCATTTTATAGATGAGAAAATGGAGTCCTAAAGATTAGGTTGCTTGACCTGAAGGTTAAGCAGTTTGCCCCAAATTCTACAGCAAATACATGGGAGCCATGATTCAAAACAGGTGGCCTGTGTCCACAGCCTGGGTGGTTACCCAGGGCACTGCACTGCGGCTGAAGACATGTCATTCTTCCCACATAACTGACTTGCCTGGCCACCTGCTAGAGAGAGAGAGAGAGAGAGAGAGAGAAAAGAATGAATCTGCTTGTTCGTTCCCAAAAGGCCTAGGCAGTGTCCAAGGCTCTTAAGCCATCATCCGCTGCTTTCCCAGGCACATTACCAGGGAGCTGGATCTGAAATGGAGCAGCTGGGACTCAAACTAATATTCTAGATTTTGGATGCTGGCGTTGCACACAAAGGCTTAACCGGCCATACCACAATGCCAGCACCTGCATACCATGGTCTTTTTTTTTTTTTTTTTTTTTTAATTTTATTTATGTCTTTGAAAGGCAGAGTTACAGAGAGACAGACAATCTTCCACCTGTTGGTTCACTCCCCAAATGGCCACAACAGCCAGGGCTGGGCCAGGCTGAAGCCAGGAACCTGGAGCTTCATCCAAGTCTCCCACATGAGTACAGGGGCCCAAACATTTGGACCATCCTCTGCTGCTTTCCCAGGCACATTAGCAGGGAGCTGGATCAGAAGTGGAGCAGCTGAGACTCAAACCAACGCCCATATAGCATGCTGGCATTGCAGGCAGCAGCTTAACCTGCTACACCACAGTGCTGGCCCCTCCTACCTTTGTCTTAATTTCCCAGGTCTAAATACCTAAAGAGGCAATCTTCCTAGCTTCACTTGGGTCAGACACCTTCCTCTGGTTGTATCTAAGGAGGCAGAAGAGGTAGGGTTAGTTGATGCCATAGTACTGTAGGGTCACAAATAGCTTTTGTCTTTAGTGCTTAGGCTGTCCTAGGCTGTGGACTCTGGGTCTGTCTGTTGGGAGATGGGTTGTATTGGGTAGGTAGAGAGCAGAATGGAAAATATAGTTTCATCCAAATTGTGATAATCCCACAAGGCTTTCAACATAAATCAGGGACCACTTATGATGCCCTGAAAACTCAATAGGAGCTACATAATGTGTTTCTGTCACTGCCTACTTCCAGCTGTGTAACCTGGGATGACTGAGTTTTCTCATCCGCAGAATGCAGATTATATTTATTTAAAAATATTTATTTATTTAAAAGTGTGAGGGAGAGAGAAGGATCTTCCATCCACTGGTTCACTCTCCAAGTGGCTGTAAGAGCCTGGGCTAGGGCCAGGTTGAAGCCAGGAGCCTGGAACTCCATCTGGGGTAGCAGGGGCCCATGTCCTTGGGC
Organism: Oryctolagus cuniculus; assembly: GCF_964237555.1. Taxonomy (NCBI): domain Eukaryota; kingdom Metazoa; phylum Chordata; class Mammalia; order Lagomorpha; family Leporidae; genus Oryctolagus; species Oryctolagus cuniculus. The sequence continues at coordinate 82,367,043 of NC_091443.1, forward strand.
CATCTGCTGCTGCTCTGCTAGGTACATTATCAGGGAGCTGGATCAGATGTGGAACAGCCATGACTTGATCCAGTGCCCATATGGGGTGCTGGCGTCACAGGCCACAGTTTAATTGGCTGTGCCACATCCCTGGCCCCAGATTATAGCAATCCAAAAGGGCACTAATGTTCAAACTATTCCAGTAGTTAATGCAGAATTAGGCATCGCGTGGTGAATGCTGGGCTGTGGGAGGGGAGAGGTTGCTGGTGTGCCGCAGGAAGTGTATGAAGTCCACCTTCAGACCCAGAGCATTCTGTTGTCTGCTGGGAAGTAGGTCTAACCTCTGAACAAAGGGATGCCCCAGCCAGAGCCACGGGCCAGCTGTCGAGCCTGGTTGAATAGAAGCAGGAGCAGGACAGGGACCATCGCTGAACATGGGAAAGGACGAGGCAGGAGGCCCAGGCTCGTTAGCGCCAGAGCTGCAGCAGGCAGAGCATCCCCAGGCCTGCGGGGGGCCTGGAGGGAGCTGAGTCTGCTGGAAGGGGCAGCCCTGAGAGGGCAGAGAGGGTGGGAGCAGAGCTAGAGAGAACACGAACTCCAGAGCTGCAGAGGCCGGGGGTGCAGAGCTCCAAGAAGAGCTGAGAAATGACAGCCGGTGCAGGTTGTGCCATGGCCCTCACGGCCAGCAGGTGCTTGAAGTGGAATCTGGAGGGTCCTGTATAGGCTGGGGGACTGCACAGGAGTGTGCCTTGTGGGCCCACGACCATCAGCTCCCAGAGGAGGAAAAGCTGGCAGCTGCCTTCAGAGTCTCACTGAACACTTTTTTTTAAAAGTGGCAATTTTTTTAAAAGAACCCTTCTTTTTAAAAAAAAAAAAAGTTCTTATTTTCATTTTCTTTCAATGCCATAGAGAGAGAGAGAGAGAGAGAGTTTCCATCTGCTAGTTCACTCTCTAAATGCTTCTAACAGCCATGGGTGGGCCAGGCCAAAGCAAGACATGTGGAGCACAATCTGTTCTCCTGTTTGGGTGGCAGCAACACCATTTGAGCCACTGTCTGCCACCTCCTCCCAGGGTGCGCGTTAGCAGGAAGCTAGTTGGAGGCAGAGCCAGGACTTGAACTCGGGCACTTGGATGTGGGATACAGGTGTATTCATCCCTGCACCAGATTCCCACTCCCGAACAGTGGCATTAACTGTATGGAGTCCTACTTGTGAACATGTACGATCGATTTCTCATTCTGTTTTTATGGTCCCATTAATCTCAAGAAATTCATTTTGTGATGCACAAAAATCCCAGAGTCCAAGGGTCTTTCCAGGTATGCTTTTCGGTAGATGCCTGCCCTGCAGACCCCCCTGGCTGGATCCCTAAAATGGCAGTCTCTGAAGTGACTCCCCGTGGTCCCCACCACCTGGCAGTCATCCCCTCGTGGGACCCCCCCCCCACTTTGGGCATGTGCTGGACTTGCCTCTCATGAACACTGGCAGAAGCGTGGACTCATCACTTCTGAGACTAGGTTATAAGAAGACTGGCTGCCTTCTTGTTCTCTTTCTCCTCTCTTGCACTGGGGAAGCGAGCTGCCATGTTGTAAGCAGCCTATAGAGAGGCCATATGGCGTGGCAAAACACTGAGGCCCCCAGTTCAGTAGCTCAACGTGAACTGAGCCTTTTCCACAATCAAGGGCATGAGCTTGGATGTGGACCCTCCTACCCACAAGACATAAAGTGGGGACTCAAGCAGATATATGTATACACGTGCTCATGGCAGCCCCAGCCGCAGTAGGCAAAGGTCCACCCACTGATGAGTGGAGAAAAAAAGGTGGCACATACGTCCGAAGGATTACCATTCAGCCTTCCAAAGGAAGGAAATTCTGGCGCATGCTGGAACGAGGATGGGCCGTGAAGAGGGCGTGCTGAGTGAAGTCAGCCAGGGAGGAAAGGACAAATTCTGTAGGACTCGATTTATATGAGATGCTTAGAACAGTCAGATTTCTAGAGAGAGTGACAGAGAAACATGTTCTAGAGTAGAACATCATACCCACTCTGCACCTACTTGATATCTCTGAAATCTAGGGTTTCAAAGATACCAAGTCTCTAGGGGCTGGGGTGAGGCCAACTGGGGAGCTGGTATTTAGTGGATCCAGAGTGTCACTTAGGAAAAATGAAAGGGTTCTGGAGGGATGGAGGTGAGAGTTGCCTAGCACTGTGAATGTGCTGACGGCCACTTAAAAATAGTGGAGATGGCAGACTTGATGGATGCCTTACCCTCCGAACAGGAAGTGGCCCTCCCCGCCATGGCTCCTGGTTGAATCTTCTTCTTCTTTTTTTATTTGACAGGCGGAGTTAGACAGTGAGAGAGACAGACAGAGAGAAAGGTCTTTCTTCTGTTGGTTCACTCCCCAAATGGCCACCACGGCTGGCGCTGCACCGATCCAAAGCCAGGAGCCGGGTACTTCCTCCTGGTCTCCCACTTGGGTACAGGGACCCAAGCACTTGGGCCATCCTCCACTGCCTTCCCCAGTCACAGCAGAGAGCTGGACTGGAAGAGGAGCAACCGGGACTGGAACCCGGCGCCCATATGGGATGCTGGTGCCGCAGGCAGAGGATTAACCAAGTGAGCCACAGCACCGGCCCCTGGTTGAATCTTCTGATGAGGCTGCGGCCCCAGAAGCTTCATTACTGCCTCCTGAGAGGCGCTGAGCCTGAGGCCTCCAGCGAAGCCGTGCCGATTACTGACTCACAGAACTAATGCCCATTTGTTGCTTTAACTTGCTAGCTTTTAGGGTAATATGTTCTACACGGTGATAGCTAACTGGCACTGGAGAACCCTGGCAGGTTATGTTGCAAAGTGGTCATTTGTGGGCATGCCACAGGTGACAGGGTCACTATATAGAATCTCCTTTCACAGGAGCAGGAAATAGCCATGAAGAAACATACCAAATGGCATAAATATCACATTTAATATCTGCAGTTACTCTATTTGGTATGTTATGTAACACTTTTCCATGTTGTGAATAGATCAGAGAGAACTTAAAGAACCATTCAAGGCCATCCCGTGAATTCGTGGAGGAGCAGGGATTGAAACCCAATCTGTCTCCAAAGCTGGGGCTGCCATCTTGCTTTGAGATAAGAGAGCGAATGCCCGAGACTTAAAGCGATTGTCTGGGATCCTGCAGCTCTTTGGATTGCAAGGCTCTCTGGATCCCTGCTTCTTCAAGTGCGGTCAGCACAGCATGGGCTTCGCCCAGGGAACTTGTTAGAAACGCAGGTTCCCCGCCCCTCCTGCCTCCTGAATCCCAAGCCCCGACGTTGGGCTCAGCAGTCTGTTGCAACAAGTCCTGCAGCTCGTTCTCGTGCAGGCTAAAACTGGGGCATTGCTCATCTGTGCTGCACCATCTAATGCAGTAGCCAATGCGCACATGTGGCCTTTTGTTTTTTCACAGGCCAGAGGTCTTTTATTTATCTGTTTTAGGTTTATTTATTATATTCTTATGTATCTGGAAGGCAGAGCAACACACACACACACACATACGAGAGAGAGAGAGAGAGAGAGAGAGAGAGAGAGAGAGAGAGAGATAGGGAAAGAGAATGAATTACCTTCTAACTGCTGGTTTGCTTTCCAAATGCCCGTAACAGTGAGTGGTAGCCTAGGCTGAAACCAGGAGCCAGCTCTCCACATAAATTCTGATCTAGCTTCCTACTAACGCACACCCTGGGAGGCAGCAGGTGGTGGCTTAAGCACTTGGGTCCCTGCCAGGCTTGTGGAGAGAGAGAGCAGGAGGGAGAGAGAGAGAGGGAGAGAGAGAGAGAGGGAGAGAAATTACCTTCTAACTGCTTGCTTTCCAAATGCCTACAAGAGTGAGAGCTAGACCAGGCTGAAAACGAGGAGCCAGGAACTCTATCCAGCTCTCCACATGGGTGGCAGGGACCCAAGTACTCAAGACACCACCTGCTGCTTCCCAGGGTGTGCACTGGTAGGAAGCTGGATCCGAGTTGGAGGTAAGGCTCAAACCCAGGCTCTCTAATATGGGATGCAGGTGTCCTAGGCGCAGCTGACCTCATGCCCCACGATGCCTGCTCCCTCTTTTGTTTATTTTTGGACACCTATTATGCCAGAGTTCTTAGGGAATAGTCTCCAGCAGCCTGGATTCCTTCCCATCAGCTCTCACGTAGCGCGCTTCTCGGGGCAGAGCAGGCCAGCGCTGCAGGTGGGTCCGGGTACCTTTCTCTTTGGCTGGCTTCTCTTTCTGATCATCTTCCTTCCCATGCTTCGGGAAGCAGTTTTGGCTCTTAGGGTACTTAATAGGCTGTACTCTCACATCAGTTCTCTTGGCAGGGATTTCCCCCTTCGTTTGTTTACAGCAATGCCAACAGCATGCTGGGCAGCACTGTCGACTCTTCCAGCTTTGCCATGGTGACATGCCTGGGGCATTCCTTTTGGGAGAATGCCGGTTCCCATGATGGGTCTGCAAGCAGACAGCCAAATGATCCCCTGTGTGTTTCTTAGAAGGCCAGAGAACACGCATCAGCTCCCTCTACTTTTTCCTTTCTTGTTCCTCATCTTGGCAAAATACTGGAAGATGGTAGTTCCAGCCCAAAGGAAACATGGCTATTAACATTGAGATATAAATGGAACAGAAGAAATAAATTTTAGGGATAGGCATTGTGGCATAGCATGTAAAGCCGCTGCCTGCAACTTCAACATTCCATATGGGCGTGGGTTCGAGTCCTGGCTGCTCCACTTCTGATCCAGCCCCCTGCTAATGCTACTGGGAGAACAATGGAAGATGACCCATGTGTTTGGGCTCCTGCCACCTACGTGGGAGACCTGGATGAAGCTCCTGGCTTCTGGCCCAGTTCTGGCCATTGCAGCCATCTGGGGAGTGAGCCAGTGGATGGAGATTCTCTCTCTTGTCTTCTCTCTCTCTCTTTCAAAATAAATAAATCATTTTTATAAAAAAAAAAGAGAAAGAAAATTTGAAATTCAGTTCCTGAGTTGCACAGGTGCTCAGTAGCCACACATGGGTAGTGACTTTAGGATTGTCCTGTGCAAATGTGCAACATTTCTGTGGTCATAGAAAGCTCTGCTGGGGAGCAGACATCTGGCGTAGTGGTTAGGCTGCTGGTGAGACACTCGCATCCCACATGGAGTGCCTGGATTCAAGGCCCAGTTCTCTTCTGCCAGCCAGCTTCCTGCTCCCGTGCACTCTGGGAGGCTCAGGGCCCTGGGTTGAGTTCCCTGCTCCTGGCCACGCTGGCTGTTGCAGGCATCTGGGGAATGGGCCTGTGGATGGGAGCTCTGTCTGGCTGTCTGTCTGTCTCTGTCTTTCTGCCTCTCAAATAAAATAAAATAAATAAAATCCTGTTGGGCAATCCTGGTCTAGAGCATTCACTTCCTCACCTTTTGATTCCCAGCCCTGCCCGCAACTCTGCATCTTCTTCTGTGAGCCTAAAATGAGCCTTGGACCCGGGGCTTCCTTCCAGCTTTGTCCCTACAATGTGGTGTTAGTGTCCCGCTTACAGGTACTTTCCCAGGTCTGTATTTATAAAATGTTATCCCCAAGCAAGGTGAATAAGCTGTAGCGACCCGCTGTACAACGATCCTGTATTGTACACTTCCGATTTGTTATGAGTGTAGATCTCGTGCTATGCGTTCTTACCACAATAAAATACAATTGAAAAAAGATTTTTTTTTATCGCATCTGTCAGTTCTGATCAGCAGATAGAAGTGCCTGCAAGATTGGACTGAGAAGGTGCCAGACTCAGAGGACAGAGCCAAGGCATGTCAGCCATGGGGGGGGGGGGGGGCAGAGGCAGCGGTCCGTGTGCTGTGTGTGTCTACAGGTTTGTCCCAGCACAGTCTAGGTGAGCAGGAGGCCTGGCTAAGGGTTGTTGGCCAGGGGCCTGGAGTGATCCTGAGGCTCCCTAGTGAGAGGGACCTGGTGGGCCTGGGATGAAGGTGAGGCAAAGAGAGGCACTCACCTTGGGAAACGTAGAGGACCCTCAAAACTCTGCCATTAAGATTTTATACAATAGGCCGGCGCCGTGGCTCAATAGGCTAATCCTCCACCGTGCGGCGCCGGCACACCGGGTTCTAGTCCCGGTTGGGGCGCCGGATTCTGTCCCGGTTGCCCCTCTTCCAGGCCAGCTCTCTGCTATGGCCAGGGAGTGCAGTGGAGGATGGCCCAGGTGCTTGGGCCCTGCACCCCATGGGAGACCAGGAAAAAGCACCTGGCTCCTGGCTCCTGCCAGGATCAGCGCGGTGCGCCGGCTGCAGCGGCGGCCATTGGAGGGTGAACCAGCGGCAAAGGAAGACCTTTCTCTCTGTCTCTCTCTCTCACTGTCCACTCTGCCTGTCAAAAAAAAAAAAAAAAAAAAAAAAAAAGATTTTATACAATAATTGAAATCGTTTTATTCAGTTTTATTTGAAAGGGAGACAGAAAAATACAAAGACTGAGATCTTCCATCCATTGGTTCACTCCCCAGATCCCCACAACAGCCAGAGCTGGGCCAGGGTGAAGCCAGAATCCAGGAACTCCATCCAGATCTCCTACACGAGTAGCAGGGACCCAAGTTCTTGAGCTGTTATCAGCTGCTTCCCGGGGTGCACGTTAACAGGAAGCTGGAATCAGAAGCAAAGCCTGGACTCATCCGGTCTGGGGTGCAGGCACCCCAAGCCCATCCTTAACTGTTGTACCAAATGCTTGCCCTTATTTTATGTAATACTTTTAAAGATCAAAATAATACCCAAAAAAGCATGAGGCAAGGGGTATTTGGTATAGACATTAAGATGATGCTTTAGACACCTGATATATCAGAGTGCCTGGGTTCAAGTCTCTACTCTGCTTCTGTTCCAGCTTCCTGCTAATGTGCACCCTGGGAGGCAGCTGATGAAGGCCTAAGGACTTGGGTCCCTGCCATTCATGTGGGAGACTTGTATGGAATTCCTGGCTCCTGGCTTCAACCTAGCCCAGCCCCAGTTGTTGTGAACATTCTGGGAGTGAACCAGTGAATGGAAGATCTCTGTCTGTTCTGTGTCTGTGCTTTTCAAATAAAAATAAATTTAAAAAATTAATGGCAGGCACTGTGGTGCAGCAGGTTAGGCCACTGCTTGGGACAACCCCATCCCGTATCAGAGTGCTGATCTGAGCCCTTGCTGTTTTGCTTCTAATCCGGTTTCCTGGTCATGCATCCCAGAAGGCCCCTCCTACCCATGCGGGAGATGCAAATTGAATTCCCAACTCCTGGTTTTGGCCCGACTCAGCCCCAGCTGTTGTGGGCATTTGGGGTAGTGAATCAGTGAATGGATGGAAAATCAATCGATCTCTCTCTCTCTCTCTCTCTCCCTCTCCTCCTTCAAATAGATGGAAATAAACAGTTTTTACAAATTTAAAAAATTGTACGATGAACCAAATGTCAAATCCTGAGCACCAGATCTGTGTGTGTTGTGTTGGTTTAGAGCCATTTTGGAATTAAGGCAAAAGAAATAATGCATGTCCCTCCATCCATGTTTTATGCTCTTATGTAAAAATTGGACATTTTCTTTACTAGTTTTGGGAGGAGTGATTTTGATTTTTGACAATATTACCTGAAACATTGACGTTGGTGACAGAGGTGTTTGGCGGCTCCCTCCTTATGTTTCACATTTGGGTGACTGCCTTACTGGCCTTGTCCTAATTCCAGCCCTGCCCACATGCGTAGACACGTGGAGCTCAATTCCGAGCTCAGCTATTGTAACAAGCTTATCTTGGGAGTATCTGATTGCCTTGGTTGGTCTCTGGGCTTGTTAATCTCTAACCGCCATACTGCGTTTAATTTTCACGCTTGTGATTCAGTTCTTTTTGGAACCAAGTTGGGCCACAAATAGAGCCCAAACAGCAGACTCCTCTCTGAGATGTGGAGGAAGAGAGGGAGGAGAGGATGCCTGTGAGTTTCCTCCCCGTGCTTGGGCGCTGGGCATGTGTGGCAAGTTCCCTGGTGCCACAAGAGCCTGCTGGAATCCAGTGGCCTTTGCTGCCCCCATCTGGAGGGAGCGGAAACTTCCAGGCACCTGTGTCAACAGGGAGTTGTAGCACCAGAGTGGCTCCCTGGGCTCCATTCTCATTGCCTACAGCAGGAAACCGAATCCCAAAGAGATCGGCAGTGGGCTTCGCAGGGGCGTATGCGCCATCTTACGAGAAACAGGCTGTCATGACAGTAGTGACAGCCCAACTTGTGAACAAGTGGACAAAATCTCTGCCTTTGTGAAGTTTTAATTCTAGCAAATGGTGGGAGGCCGGAGGGTAGCTACACAAGTAAGCTACCCAGAGTGATGGGCGAGAGTAAGAGCTCTGGGGACAGGAGTGGGGGTGTTCCAGGAGAGGAGGATGGCCAGGGGAGCTCTACTGAGCAGGTGGCTTGTGAGCAAGGCCTGGATGGAGGTGATGGGGCGGAGGTGACCTCCACAGAGCCCTGTGTCCCCCAAGAGCAAGCTGGGTCCAGTGTCCATGCTCCTAGTTATGCCCCTCACCATACCACCATACCCCTCCTGCTTCCCAAGTCATTACTGTATTCATTCATTCATTCATTCATTAGAAAGGGAAGGATGAAGGGAGAGAGAAAGAGAGGGAGAGAGAGATAGAGAGATCTTCCACCTACTGGTTCACCCCCTAAATTCCTGAAACAACTGAGGCAGGGCCAGGCCAAAGCCAGAATCCTGGAACTCATTGAGGGTCTCTCACATGGGTGGCAGGGACTTAAGTATTTGAGCCATCAACTGACGCCTCCCAGGGTGTGCATTAACAGGAAGCTGGAATGGGAAGCAGAACTGGGACTCAAACCCAGGCACTCCTATAGGGGCCGGGGGCATCCTAAGCAGTGTCTTAACTGCTGAGCCAAATGGCCACGCCTTCAGTGTGTGAGTGTTTTAAGGATTTATTTATTTATTTGAAAGAGTTAGAGAGAGAGAGGGAGAGACAGAGGGATCTTCCATCCACTGGTTCACTCCCCAAACGGCTGCAACAGCCAGGACTGGGCCAGGCTGAAGCCAGGAGCCAGGAGCTTCATCCAGGTCTCCTACATGGGTGCAGGGGCCCAAGCACTTGGGCCATCTTCTGCTGCTTTCCAAGGCACATTAGCAGGGAGCTGGATCAGAAGTAGAGCAGCCAGGACTCGAACACGTGTCCATATGGGATGCTGGCAGACTGAGGCTTAACATTCGACACCTCAATGCCACCCCCTGCACCCCACCAGTTCTCTTTTGCTTTCTCCTCTTGTTTGGGGTGGTTTCTTAGTCTGCACTACTAAGACTGGGTAATTTGTGAGCAGTAGAAATGCATTTTGCATGGTTCTGGAAGCTGGGCAGTTCAAGATCAAAGTAGATGGACAGGCTCTGAATCTGGTGAGGGCTGGTTCTGTCTGCTTCTGAGCCGGCACCTTGCTGCTATGTCCTCACCTGGTAGAAAGGGAGAGGGACCGGGGGGCCTGGCTACCTCCCTCCAGCCTAGAACCAGGGCGCCGACATCATTCACAGAGGCAGGAGCCCTTGTGACCGACTCCGCTCCCAGGGGCCCAGCCTGGGCGCTCCATCCCGGTGGGGGTTGAGTTCTGAGTTGTGAATGGCGGGGGAGCAGGTGCATCCAGGTTTCGAGGATGTCTTCTGGGGGTGATGGCCCTCTGCCAGGCCCAGGACTGCTCCTTCTGCAGCCTCTTTGATCTGCAGAAACTGGGTCTGATTTGGGGGTTTTCCAGCCTGTTAGCCGCAGACCCCACTGGGCCTCCTTATAACTCTCCTTAGAAGTTAAGTGGAACAGCAGGCATTCTCTCTATCTATTCACCTTTGCCATAAATGTATCAAATATTTTACAATGTGCTGGACGCTGATAAGTGTTGGGTTGGGATAAGTCCTCATGCAGCTGCTTATCTAGGGAGAGACACGGGCCCACAGAGATAAGCTCTTTCTCACTGTCATAAAAGAAATGTGCTGAGAAGAAGGAGGGACACACAGGGCTTACGCTCAGTCATCACCCTGTTTGTCTCCTGTGGCACAGTTCAGAGAGAATGGCAGTATTTGCACCCACACACTGACACGGGCGATGACTCCTGCTGTGCCCGCCTGCACCTCACCCCCAATGAGTCCCTCGACCCGCTCAGGCTGCCACTCTCACGGGGCCAGCACCGCTGCTCTTGCTCAGGTTGCCAGACGCTTCATTGTCACATCAAGTCCCATCATGCACCATTGCAGTCATAGTCCCGGAGGGCGTCCTGCGGGCCAGGCTCTGTGCTGGGGGCTGGGCTTTTGTGGCAGATGAAATGCAGAGTGCTCTGTTCCTTTCTCTCCCACCCACCAAGCCACCGTTCTTGTGATGAACACTTGAATGGCACAGACAATGAGAGAGAATAGTGCAATCATCAACAATATACCCAGCACGCAGATTTAACCATTATCATTTTGTCCTATGTTCCGAGATATTTTAAACTGTAGGTGCTCTGACATTTCACCTCTGAACGCTTCTCTATCCTCTAACAAGCCCCCCTGGGTGCTGCCACCTATTGCCGGGATGCTATGCTGAAGAGCTGGTTTGCACCCTCCAGGATCTAGCCAAGGGCCACACACTGCATTTGATCTTTTTTGATCTGGAAAATTCCACCTGATGTTGAGTTGTTAAAAGCGTCAAACTACTTGTCTTCTGCGCGTTCCACCTTCTGGATTTGTTTGCTGGCTTCTTGGTTGAGTTGTATGCAGCTGTATCCAATGGGGAGAGGCACAATGAGGCCGCTAACCTTGATTGTGAGGCTAAGGTGCTAGCGACCTGATCTCACCATTGCAAAATTTCATTTATTTCTTTGTGGCCAGCGAGTAACTGGGAGCGATTTCTTCTAGTGTGCATATCCCATTGACCCTTAACGTTTTGCTCAGCATCTACTTTTGTTTTTCCTAATCTGAAACACCATTTCTAGGATCATTTTACTATTTTTTGCTACATTTATCAATTTATCAGCTATATTCCCTTTTTAAAAAGACGTTGACATAATCTATCCCAATAATCATGGGTTGATAATTTTATTTTTATTTATTTGAAAGGCAGAGAGAGAGAGAGAGAGAGAGAGAGGAGATCTCCCATCTACTGGTTCATTCCCCCAATGCCCACAATAGCCAGGGCTGAGCAAAGTTGAAGCCAGGAGCCCAGGGCTCAATCCAGGTCTCACATGTGGGTGGCAGGGACCCAAGAGCTTGAGCTATCACCTGCTGCCACCAAGGTTGCATTAGTGAGAAGCTGGGATCAGAAGCTGAGCAGGGACTAGAACTCAGGCACTTCAACACGGGATTCAAGTGTCCCCAGTGGTGTCTTAACTGCTGTGCCAAATGCCCACCCCTGAGATGTATTGTTCTGTGAGGAAGAACATTCTCATCAACTGAGTGCATTTTTTTAGCACCTCACCCTTTTTTTCCCCTTAGATTTATTTATTTAGTTGAAAGGCAGAGAGAGAGAGAGAGAGAGAGAGAGAGAGATCTTCCATCTGCTGGTTCATTCCCCAGATGACCCCAACAACTGGGGCTGAGCCAGGCTGAAACCAGGAGCCCAGAGCTCCATCTGGGTCTCCCACGTGGATGGCAGGGGCCCATTCTCTGCTGCCTTCCCAGGTGCATTAGCAGGAAGCTGGATGGGAAGTGGAGCATCTGGGATTTGAACCAGTGCTTATATGGAATGGCACCATTGCAGAAGGAAGCTTAGCTCACTGTGCCACAGGACTGGTCCCAGCTCCTCACTCTTAAGACAGTGGACGACCACAAATTCCAGGGCCCCTGAGAAAAAGCTTTTCCATGAAAGGAAGGGGCCAAATTAAGCAACTAGGGAGAAGGTCTGTAAGATGCAGTTGAGGAAGCCCTCTCTGAAGTTGGAACAGAAAGGCAGAGAGGTTGAAATTGGGGAGACAACGATCGGGAGATCAAGCATCCAAACAAGACGGTCTCAGGCAGAGAGGCTGCAGGAGACAAAACTTATCTTGCATCATTTGAAGATATTTTCCCAGAACTGAAAGACAGAGGCTCCCTGTGAAAATTAACGAGACAGCCCCATGCAAGCACACATCATGCTGACATTGCCCACACCAGGGATGCACAGAGAACACTCCCAGTGTCCTGGGAGGAAACTGCAGGTCACATAGAAAGGACCAGGACTCTGTTGGGGTCAGCCAGCGCAGGATAGCCCTGGGAGCTGGACACCGTGCAGCAGTGCCTTGAAAAGCCAGTGGGAAAACAGCTCCTTATGCGAGGTCTGTGCACAAAGGATGAGAGCAGCACTAGAGTGGAAGTGAGATGTTTTCCGACTCATGGGACATCAGAAGGAGATGACTCCTTTCTCCCTTTCTCTGGGAGCTCCTGGGGCAGGCAGGATAGGATGTGGCTCACAGAAATGAGAGCGTAGAGCTGAGAGATCCAGCGCCCTGGGAGACAGCACAGAGGGAGGAGAGGGGCCCTGGTCAAGGATGCCTGCAGGGTATGAATGGGGGCCACTGCTGTCATGAATTAAATCAAGTTCTCAGACAAGGGTGGAACCTTCCTACCTTACAATAACAAGGTCACAACACAGGTGTGAAGCTATGGTTCTTATATTAAAATCAAAATAAATGAATTTATTGTTATTGACGAGCCTGCGTGTTATGGTAATGAGCCAGTGATATGTAGATGTTGAATAAATAAAGCTGCATAATTTATAAATTATTGTGTATTCTATAAAGTGTATTTTTTACCTTTGTTTCAATGAATCACTAATTACATTGTTATCAGGGTTTTTACATAATTTGTATTTTATTGCTAGTAATGATATAAAGGATTAAGATGCAATTATATTAAAGATACATTAAAATTTGAATATATTTTCATAAAGTGAATATTAAAATTAAAACATTCATGTTTTTAAAATGCTTTTCCTTCTGTAATATTAGAAATATTAAAACTAAAGAAAATATGAGTTAAAGAATATAATGTTTTTATTGTTGTAAAATTGATTTTTAAAAGAGATTTATTTGGGGCTTGTGCTGTGGCATAGTGGGCTAAGCCTCCACCAGTGGCACTGGAATCCCATATGGGCTCGGGTTCGTGTCCCAGCTGCTCCTCTTCTGATCCAGCTCTCTGCTAATGGCCTGGGAAGGCAGTGGAAGAAGGCAGTGGAAGACCCAAGTGCTTGGGTCCCTGCACCTATGTGGGAGACCTGCAAGAAGCTCTTGGTGCCTAGCTTTGGATCGGCTCGTCTCTGGCAGTTGCAGCCATCTGGGGAGTGAACCAGCAGACGGAAGACCTCTCTGTCTCTCCCTCTTCCTGTCTGCAACTCTACCTCTCAAATAAATAAATAAATAAATAAAATCTTTTTTTTTTTTAAAGAAAACCACATTTATTTATTTACTTTGAAAGAGCCAGAGAGAGAGAGAGAGAAAGAGAGAGATCCTTCATCTGCTGTTTCATTACCCAGATGGCCACTGTGGCCGGCACTGGGTCAGGTTAAAACCAGGAGCCAGGAGCTTTATCTGGGTCTCTCATGTGGGTATGGGAGCCCAAGTACCTGGGCCATCTTCCACTGCTTTCCCAGGTGTATTAGCAGGGAGCTGGATTGGAAGTGCAGCAGCTGGGACTCAAGACAGTGCAAGTATGGGATGCTGGTGTTGCAGGCGGCAACTTAACCCACTACACCACAACACTGGCCCCCTCTACATTTCTTTTTAAAAAACATTTATTTATTTGAAAGGCAGAGCAACAGAGAGAAAAATTCTTCTATCTGCTGATTCACTCTCCAAATGTCTGTAATGGCTGGGGCTGCACCAGGCCAAAACTGATGGCCAGGGATTTCATCCTGGTCTCCTACACGGGTGGCAGGGGCCCGGTTACGTGGGCCATCCTCTGCTGCCTTCCCAGGCGCATTAGCCGTGTGCTAGATCAGAAGCAGAGCAGCTGGGACTTGAACCAACATTCTGATATGGGATATGGTTATTCCAAGGTGTGGCTTAACCCCACTGCCCCACAACGGCTGCCCTTCTATTTGACATTTCAAAACCGAGTGTGGGCTGCTTCCTCTTTGCATTCTCGCTGTAACAATCTGAGTTCCCTTTTGGGCAAATGGATGCCTCAGCCAAAATAAGGGACCGCTCTGAAGCCAGGCAATGCAACCGACACATTTTAGTGCATTTCGAAATGAGTATTCCCATTCTATGCACAGGCACAGCCTCTCCCTAGCCTGTGATCTACTTGAAGGAGGGCTCGCTTTTCCCAGATATTTCTGGTGTCTAATAAGAGTCCGATACGAACTCTGAGCAGGCTTGCAGGTTGTCACAGGCGTCCTTGTGTTGCTGCCCGTGACGGCAGCTCGGGATAGAAAGCTTCTTGCTCCTTGCTCGCCGGAAGCCACCGTCAATAGCCCCAGATGGGCTAAGGTCTTTGATGAATAACAATGCAAATGATTTAGTTCCTGCCATTTTATTTTATTTATTAATCTTTTCTAAAAAGCCTGTGTTTGGGGGTGAAATACCAGAAGGCAGGCACAAAGAGCGGAGATCCTGGAATTAATCCCTCTTGGAGCGTGTAATCCATGCAAAGTGCTTTTGTGCGCATTATTCCCTTCGCATGTTCTTGCTGGGCTATTACCCATCTCTCGGAAGTGGGTTTTCTGAAAGCCTAGATGTGTCTGGCTTCATAAGGCACGCGAAGCAAAATGTTACAGTTCAACCTCATTTCAGCTACCAAGCCTATCACTAGATGGAGCAATAAACTAAGATTTTACAGAACCTGCGTCTTGCCTTCCCTCCTCCAAACGTCTTCCATAAGGATGACCTGGCCTGTGTGCAGGACTGTGTAATGCACAAAGCACTTCCCCTGGAAACAGCCCTAGAACAACGAGGTGTTCCGTTATTCTCACTCTCAGACGAAGAAATGCAGGTTCCTCATTGTCACTGAACCTCTACTATGTGTCACACTCTTAAAATACGTGTGTCTCTTAATTTGGACAACTACCCAGTGAGTGAGAAATTACTGTTTCTATTCAACAGCTGGGGAAAGGAAATCTCAAGGAAGTTCAGTCCAGGCCATACAGCTAGGAAAACCAGGCTGAGCGCCTGCCTCTCGGACTACAGGTGCTGTGGGTTTCTGAACACAAGCTCATTACACATCTAAACCTTCTGGGAGGTCAATCCTGTGTGAAGCCTTGCTCTATCTTTGCAATGTATTTAGTCTGCATTCCACAATTTTTTTTAAAGATTTATTTATTTGAAAGGCAGAGTTACAAAGAGAGAGAGAGAGAGAAAGAGAGAGAGCAAGAGAGCGCGCTATCTTCCATCCGCTGGTTCACTCCCCAGAGGAGAGTGGTAGTTTTTCCAACTGTTGAACAGTTACAGTCAGACCCAGCAGTTCCATTCCTAGGTATGGACTCAAAGAACTGAAAACACCTGTCCACACAAACAGCTGTGCAAGGCTCTCCATGGACTAATTCGTAGTAGCTAAAAGGCGAAGACAACGCAGAACCCAGCAACTGATGAATGGATAAGTAAAATGTGGCCTAGCCACACGATGGAGTGTTGTTTGGGCAGAAAAAGGACTGTTACGTGCTACCACAGGAACAACGCCTGAAAACACTCTGCGAAGTCAGAAGCCCTCTAGAAAGGCCACGTGCCTGCGACTCCACCTGAAAGAAACGCTCAGAGCAGGCAGCTCTGCAGGGATGGAAAGATTGGTGGTGGCCATGGGCTGGGGAGAAGGTGGAGTGATGAGTGACTGTTAATGGGAGCAGAGTTTCCCTCTGGGGTGATGAATGAAAATGTTCTGGAATTAGACACTGGAGATGGCTGCACAACTCTGTGAACGTATTAGAAACCCACCAAATCGTATACCCTAAAAGGGTAAATTTTATATGTGAGCTGTATCTCAGTAAAGCTGCTATTTAAAAAAACTCAAGGAACAAACGGTAACTGTCATTATATATAGTATTATTATAGAAAATATATATATAGGTGTTTGGCCTAGTAGTTAAGATACTGGTTAGGTTGCCTGCTTCCCACACTGGCGAGCCTGGGTTCTATTCTCAGCTCTGGCTCCTGATTTGAGTTTTTTGGGTTCCTGCCACCCATGTAGAAGACCTGGACTGAGTTACTGACTTCATTGCAGGTATCTGGGAGACTGAGTCAGTGCATGGGAAATATCTCTCTCAAATAAATAAATGAAAATTTAAAATATACTAAAAAATGTAATAAAGGATAAAGATGCAGTCATTGTGCCTTTGGGTTCAAAATAGAGCTGGGTTGAGGAGAATGTCTCCTCTTGCCTGGGTGACAGTCTCAACTTCTCTCGCAGAAATGCTTCCCCTTGTGCTGTGAGGTCCTGGTAGAAGCTTGTTTCCAGGCCCTCCACCTCCCACAAAGGCTGGGTCCCATCCGACTCTGGGGCTTCGAACCTTTAGTCAAGTGCCCAAGGAAGCTGTTGGGACTGAATCATCCTCAGGAGAGTAGCTGGAAGTTTCCGGCTGCGACCCCTGGACCTGGCTCTCCTCCCTTCTCCCTCTCCTTCAGCCTGGGCTTCTTTCCTGTCTCGGTCAGCAGAATCGGCTACCCAGGAGTTGTTTGTAAAGGGAAAGTGCACCTGTCTTAGGTAGTGTGCGGGACTTAGCAGCAGCACAAGCTGCACCTAAAAGCTTTAGCATCAGTCGTCCTTAGGCGCAACCAGCCACAGCTGAGCCCTCTGCAGTCCCGATGCCATTCTAAGCACTGCACTGCTCCTCCACACCTAATCCAGTCGGCACAAGTCATTCTGAGAGGTAGGTACTCTTGGCTCCGTTTTTCACACCAGGCACTGAGCACAGAGAAATTAGGTAAGTTTTCGATGGGAAGTAGGATTCAAATCAAAGTCTTTCTAGGCCGGCGCCGCGGCTCACTAGGCTAATCCTCCGCCTTGCAGCGCTGGCACACCGGGTTCTAGTCCCGGTTGGGGCGCCGGATTCTGTCCCGGTTGCCCCTCTTCCAGGCCAGCTCTCTGCTGTGGCCAGGGAGTGCAGTGGAGGATGGCCCAAGTCCTTGGGCCCTGCACCCCGTGGGAGACCAGGAGAAGCACCTGGCTCCTGCCATCGGATCAGCGCGGTGCACCGACCGCGGCGGCCATTGGAGGGTGAACCAACGGCAAAAGGAAGACCTTTCTCTCTCTCACTGTCCACTCTGCCTGTCAAAAATAAATAAACAAATCAAGGTCTTTCTGACACGAAAATAGAGCTCCTAGCCACGATTCTGAACCATCCGTAAAAGGAGCCGGCAGAGATGGCTGCCCAGAGCAAATGGGATGTACGGCCACACTGAGAAGGTGGGGGGTACCAGCATCCTGCCTTTTTAAGGGAGTGATGTCCAGTGTAGGGCCGACACCCTAAGACTCCATAGCAGAGCTCTCAGGTCTGGCCTCATGTTGGAACCATGTAGTTTAACCAGGATTTCATGTCAGAACTCATGTGGATGTTAACACCCCATAAGTCAGACGTTCATAGACTAAGAGGGGTTTAGACAGTAGCCCCAGTGGGAGGTCTTTTGGGTGTTAGGGGCGTGTCCTGGAGAGACATTGCCTGCGATTTGCTGCCTTCCCCAGTTAGGACCAGACTCTCATCCTAGGAGCGATACAGGCATCCTCCATGCACTGCTGCTATGGGTTGAATTGGATACTGGCAGTCATTTAACCCCTGAAGCTACAAGTTAATGGTTCTGCGAGAGTGGGAGCTTAATCCAGTGCAGGTGTCTGGGAGGTGGGCCTAGGGGGAGGTCCTTAGTCACTGGGGGTGTGCCCTCGGAAGCAGTTTGCTATAAAAGCCCCGTCGGTCTGTGCTCTCCGCGGGTTAGTTTGTCACGTGATCGTTCTTCTGCATGTGCTCCGCCATTGTTATCCTCTGGCCTCACCAGACCCCTGCGCCGATGTGGCCTGACGGATCTTGGACTGTGAACTTGGAAAACCTTGAGCCGAAAGACATCTATTTCTGCCGTAAGTAGCTGTTCTAGGTGTTGCAATGCCATAACGACAAGCTCACTGATAACTAGGAAGCTTGAAGCTGCTGATGTCCAGGTGACACCTTCTGATGGGGTTGGCCTGGGGAGCCCCTGGGCCTTGGGATTGCTTTCTGATTGCCTCGGTGACTCTCCCGGGCCGCCCTGGTTGCCCCCTCGGCGCTAGTTTTCCAGATTTTCAAAGGTGTTAGCTGTGTGCCCATGGATCTTGGGAAAATGCCGATTCTCTGGCATGGGACGCAAGAGTCAGGTCTGGAACAAGCTGCAGGTGATTCTGAGCAGAACAGGAGTCCAGCTGCGATGTTGCCACCCACAGCTGCACGCAGCGGCCTTAGAACTGCCTGGGGGCCTGCTGTTTGCTCAGACCGCAGGCCCCACCCCAGACCCGCGGCATCTCAGAGGGAGCGCCTAGGGGGCGCACAGGTGAACTGCATGCAGGAGTTAAGGTCAGAAGCGCATTTTGAGAGGGGAGTGATTAAGAAAAGGGGATTCAAAGCAGAAGCGCATCTGAGCAGGGCTGAGGGATTGCAGACAGCCCCGAGGGGAGGAGAAAGGAGAAAAGGAGGCGGGGATGCTTCTGGAAAGGCTGCCCAAGGAGGAGGAGGTGCGGACTTCCGGTGGTTCCCGGGGAAGCAGGAAAGGGTCGGGAGGGCGCATCTCAGCCCCGGCAGCTGGGGTCTCCTGGCACTGTGGGGCGCTGTGCTTGGAGTCAGAAAGGACCGACTGCAGTAACTCTGGCCCAGGCGTCTTACCTGTTGGCGATTTCTCTGCTCCCTCGCTGCTGTGAAGTTTGTAGTCTGCAGGACTCACTGCGTATTGAAGCTGGTTGAAGTATCAACTTAATGTGTAGATGTGTGCAGGGAGGGAGCCCAATACCTTACACGACTGTGTGTGGGAGGAGACTCTGGACACTGCATATCCGGCAGAGGTGACCTCGCCCCCCCCCCCGCCCCCCATCCTGTGATCTTGATGCAGGAGGTAATGGTGGGAGAGCACAAGGCCTGTGGGCTGTAATGAGTGTGGGGAGACCAGGACTGGGGTGGGGTCTGCGTCCTGCTCCAGCGCGGGGAGCCGGCTCGGCTCAGCTGCCTGGTGCTGGTGCTTTCCCTGGGAGCTCTAGAGTCGCCCACTGCAAGCAGTGCAGGTCATTATTAGGAACGACAAGGAGGGGTCCGGGCGGGATCTGCCTTCGTGGGATCCAACCATCACGTGTCTGGCTTCCTCGTTGTGTGTTTGCTGCCTTTAGTAGCTTCCCTCTTGGCAGCTTCTGCAGCCCTGGGAAGTGGCTGGGAAGTCAGCAAAGGCGCCTGGCCAGTGTGCACGGTGCTGGGGTAGGGAGGGTGTCTGGGTGGAAGGGGAGGTAGCCTGATTGCCCTCACTCTTAGACCACGGAGAGACCCTGGGCATGTCCCTTGCTTCTAGCCCGGACAGACATTGTCTGCCTAGTAAACACCCAAGCTGATTCTTGTCTTCCACTGTTTTTCTTGGAACATGAAGCGCTTCTGGGCGACCTTGAGTTTTCTTTGGGAGAGAAAGAAATTTAGAGAACTATTTTCACAAAGCTTCCAGGCGGGTGGGCTTCCGCGCGAGCTCAGCTGAGCTTGGGGGCGTCTGTGGTGCTTTGTCTGCCCTCTTGTGGTCAGTGCTTGTGGAGCGGAGGTGAGACTTCACCAGTGAGGACGTTCTCTCTGTTCGCGGCTGTTTTGGGGTGAAGCCGGTGCATACAGGGTCCCAGGGTACCCGGATCACAGCAGGAATGAGTCAGGAACTTCTTGGCCTTCTTTAGAAATGGCTCAGGAAGTCATTTTGCTCCAGGCCGTGTGTGCCAGGGGCACCTGAAGCGGAGTAACCGAGATGGCAGGTCTGTCACGTGTGTGGCTTGAATAGTGTCTGGCCAACAGCTGCTGTAGCCCTGCTCAGGGGATGTTCTGGTCCTGGGACAGAGTCCCTGAGTCACCTACAGCATGCCTAGGTTGACCAGGATATTGTAAGGTGAAAATCTGGGGAGAAGAAAGCACACTTTGCTTCAAAGGAACCTACAGTGGTTCATAGATAAGAGGGGTGGGGAGATAGGAAACTAAGTTGTGGGGCAGGAGGGCGGGCAAAAGTTCGTGCTGCTTGTTGGTTGGTTGGGGTTGGAACGCCATGACCCGGTGATCCTCAAATTGTGGGTTTCATGGTCCTGAGTCATGGGTTTCAACATAGCTTAGGAATGTGGCACTGGGTGGTATTTTGTTGGTTGGTTTGGAGCTTGTTAGCTGAATTTCTTTATTTTCTCCTATCTCCCACCCCTTATCTGTAACTAAATTTAGGATGTCTCTGAGTATTTGTCTGCGGCTGCTTAGCTCACCCCTGTGTGGGGAATGAGTGATTGTCCCTTCTGGCACTGCTCTGGCTCTGGACAGTTGAACCCCATAGCTTTCCTGGGGCTGATTACACAACTGCCCTTGGCTGCAAAGTCGCGAGAAACCACACTGGTGGAGAACTTCGTGAAGAGTATTCACTTTCTCTTTTTCTAAACCAAGGAATGGGTGCAGTAGTCTCTTAGCTCATCTCCTAGAGTAGCCAGAGTCAGAGCTGTGCGTGAGATGTTTAAGCCGAGTGAGATCAGTCCACTGAAATCCCGCTAATGACATCCTCCAGAGCACGCACGGTGGTCTGCCTGGCCCTGCGTGATGTGTCTTCTACATTTCCTCTCTCCCTTGGTGCTTCTCCACACCTCCTTGTGCTTTCCTCCTCAAGGGCGGTTCTTCCAGGAAAGCAGGCCACTCCCTACCCGGGGCCTCTGCACCTGCTGTTTGCCCAGAGATCCACGTACTTGGCCTACCTCTTTGAGGTCGTTAGCACACATGCAACCTTGGCAGTGAAACCTTCGCTGACCCTACAAGATTTTCTTCCTTCTAACACTCCCGTACCCTGTCATGCTTTATTTTCTTTAACATTTACCCGTCTGATCGAACATGCTACCTTATTGAGTTAGCTATCGCCTGTGCCCTCCTGCTAGTCTGTATGCTTCCTAAGACAGCATATGTTGTTGGTTTCTTTGTGGAGAACAGTGTCAGGCCATATAGGTGCTCAGTAATGTGTTGAAAGAGTGGATTAATGGCTGGGATCTCCTACACGGGAATTCCTTCCAGGATCAGTTATGCAGCATAAGTGGATGAAGTGATGAAACGAAAACAAGAGGGTGGAAAATTGAGGTGCGTGTGCCCCTCCTGAGGGCATTATTGTCATTTTACTTTTTAAAGATTTACATATTTGAAAGGCAACGTGACAGTGGGAGAGACAAAGAACCGAAGAGATCTGGTATTCACTGGTCCATTTCCTAAGTGGCTGCAACAACCAGGTTTGGGCCAGGCAGAAGCCAGGAGGCAAGGACTCCGTCCTGGTCTCCCACAGGGATGATAGGGACCCAAGCACTAAGGCTTCTCCACTGCTTTCCCAGGCACATATGGGATACTGGTGCTGTAAGCAGTGGCTTAACCCCCCTGTTCCACGACGCTGGCCCCAACAGCATTAGCATCAGCCATGACAATCACGCAACAGTCCCAGGTGAGCAAGGTCCCTCTGTGGGTTGTGAGTCTGTGTCAATGTGGTCCAGACTGGCAGGTGTGTGGAGCCCGTCCCTCCCTAGCGCTCAGGTCAGGGAAATTTTCCTTGAAGTTTTCTTTTAAGGATCTTAAAGATGTGTGAGACCTGTCACTGCCCATTCTAAAGACATTGCTGAGACCTTGTTCATTACACTGATATAAAGAGATTCCAGGGAATGCATTTGATGAGGTGATTAAGATAGCCCACTTGGGGTGTCGGAATGCCTGGGTTCAAGAGCCCTCTCGGCTTTCAGTCCAGCTTCCGGCTAATGCATTCCCTGAGAGGCAGCAGCTGATGGCTGAGACATCTGCCACTCGGATGAATTGAGTTCAGTGCTCCTGGATCTGGCCTGGCCCAGCCCTGGCTGTTGCAGGCTTTTTTTGGGGGAAGGTATCCATCTGTCTGCCTTTCGAATAAATAATTTTTCCAAAGAAAACTTGTCATGTGTCATTCCATCAAGTATTTGTTGCTCAGTTTTATTTCTTCTTTAAATCAGGTGGACACTGAGTTTCATGTTTTTCAATTTTTCTTCAGCTATAAAACTTAGAGCTGAATTTGTGCCCCCCACCCTTTTTTTAAGAGTGTGCAACTTCTTGGTCTTGGTAAATAAAAAGTACAAGAGACCATTGTTTTGGATTAAGCTCTTGCATTAGGCCCCAACAGACGCGGCTAAAAATCAAAATGGAATCGCTCATGCTAAAGTTCATTCACCAAATTTCCCAAACAGGCCAGTTTTAGCTGGAATGATAATGGAGTTCCCTCCTCCTTCCTTACATAAAACAGATAACCTGATGTTATCCAGTAAGCTATTTTTCTTTTTCTCTTTCTTTCTTTTCTTTTCTTTTTTTTTTCTTTTTCTTTTCTTTCTTTTTTTTTTTTTTTTGACAGGCAGAGTGGACAGTGAGAGAGACAGAGAGAAAGGTCTTCCTTTGCCGTTGGTTCACCTTCCAATGGCCGGCGCACTGCGCTGATCCTAAGGCAGGAGCCAGGTGCTGCTCCTGGTCTCCCACGGGGTGCAGGGCCCATGTACTTGGGCCATCCTCCACTGCACTCCCGGGCCACAGCAGAGAGCTGGCCTGGAAGAGAGGCAACCAGGAAAGAATCCGGCGCCCCGACTGGGACTAGAACCCCGTGTGCCGGCGCCGCAAGGCGGAGGATTAGCCTAGTGAGCCGTGGCGCCAGCTAGTAAGCTATTTTTCTACCTCTCCCTGCCTTAGGAGGAAAGCGACTTTGAAATGACCATTTACTTTTTTTTTTTTTTTATTTGACAGGTAGAGTTATAGACAGTGAGACAGAGACAGAGAGAAAGGTCTTCCTTCCGTTGGTTCACCTCCCAAATGGCCGCCATGGCCAGAGCTGCGCAGATCAGAAGCCAGGAGCAAGGTGCTTCCTCCTGGTCTCCCACGTGGGTGCAGGGACCCAAGCACTTGGGCCATCCTCCACTGCCTTCCCCAGTCACAGAGAGCTGGACAGGAAGGGGGGCAGCTGGGACTAGAACCTGGTGCCCATATGGGATGCCAGCACCGCAGGCGGTGGATTAACCAAGTGAACCACGGTGCCGGCCCCTACTTTTTTTTTTTTTTAATTTTTTTTTTTAATTTTTTGACAGGCAGAGTGGACAGTGAGAGAGACAGAGAGGAAGGTCTTCCTTTGCCGTTGGTTCACCCTCCAATGGCCACCGCGGCCGGTACGCTGCGGCCGGCGCACTGTGCTGATCCGATGGCAGGAGCCAGGAGCCAGGTGCTTTTCCTGGTCTCCCATGGGGTGCAGGGCCCAAGCACCTGGGCCATCCTCCACTGCACTCCCTGGCCACAGCAGAGGGCTGGCCTGGAAGAGGGGCAACCGGGACAGAATCCGGTGCCCCGACCGGGACTAGAACCCGGTGTGCCGGTGCCGCAAGGCGGAGGATTAGCCTAGTGAGCCGCGGCGCCGGCCCCTTTTTTTTTTTTTTAAGATTTATTTATTTGAGAGTCAGAGTTAAAGACAGGGAGAGGACTTTCATCTGCTAGCTCACTTCCCAAATGGCTGCAGTGGCTGGAGCTGGGCTGATCTGAGGCCAGGAGCCAGGAGCTTCTTCCAGGTCTTTCACACAGGTGCAGGGGCCCAAGGACTTAGGCCATCTTCTACTGCTTTCCCAGGCCACAGCAGAGAGCGGGATTGGAAGTGGAGCAGCCAGGTCTTGAACAGGGATGCCAGCCCTGCAGGTGGCAGCTTTACCCACTATGCTACAGTGCTGGCCCCAAATTTGCTTTTTTTGTTTCTGCATTTTTGGCCCTTTTCTGTCTCTAAAACCAACCTCCTCTACTTGGCTCCTTGGAACACTTGTTCCATTTTATAGAATGAAGGGTTGCTTGATTCTAGATTAAAAATTAGGTCAATTAAGATTTTTAAAAATGTTGTAATTTTGTCCTTTGAGGATATGCATTTTTCTGTGAGTCAGATTCCTGATTGCATTTTTGTGTTCTGTCTCTTCTGTTCCTTTGTCTCATCTTTCTTAAGCCTGATTTTTTGTTATCTTAGAATTTTTTGGGAAGATTTATTTATTTCAAAGTCAGGGTTACAGACAGAGAGGGGGAGATGGAAGGTTTCCATCCGCTGGTTTGCTCTCCCAATGGCCACAATGGCTGGAGCTTGACTGGTCCAAAGCCAGGAGCCAGCAGCTTCACATAATCTCCCACATGGGTGCAGGGACATAAATACTTGGTCCATCTCTGCTGCTTTCCCAGAACATTAGCAGGGAGTTGGATGGGAAGTGGGGCAGCTGGGGCATGAACCAGTGCCCAAATGGGATGCTGGCAGTGCAGCCAATGGCTTTACCTGCTATGCCACAATGCCGGCCCCTATTAAGTGTCCCTTTATGATGTGTAAGTAAATAAATGAACTGAATGAAAGCTCTCTTGCTCTTACTGCAGGAACAGGAAACATCTAGAACACGTCCATTCCTCTTTGTCCTCCCCTTCCCCCCCCCCACTCAAAGGTGCCCCATGCTATATTAGTTGCTGGAAATGGAGCAGGCAAGAAATAAGCCTGGGATCTCATAGGCAAGAGGGTGGTGAGAAGGCCTGAATGGAAGGTGGAACGAGATGTCGAGAAACCAGGAGGGCTTACACAAGTTTTCCCAAAGCAGAATGAAATACCTCCTCCCTAGCAATTCGCTTCCCTCCCCGCCTTCAGAGAAGGCCACGCCTAAGCAATATAACAAATTCCCCCGCAGTGATCCTGCTGGCCGTGGGCACTAGGCACACACACGCTGAGTTAAAGGAAGTGGAGCTTTTCCTACTTGGTTATTTGGACGTGTTGAATGGCTCCTGTCCTGACTCCTACGGGCGGGGGTCCTGCCCAGCAGTGACTGGATATTGTGGCTGTAAGAAAGGCCCTGGGGGATGCTCCCATTGTTGGGTTCTTAGGAGCTTCAAGTCTGTGGTCAGGACAAACTGAACCACAGGCCCAGCCGGGAGCTGAGTAACAGAGCTGGGAACGAGACGGTAACCCTGACATGAGGGATAGAGAGGCCGACAGCATTCATCAGAGGACAGGTAATGATGGCCTCTTCTCTGATCTGCTCTCCACAGCAAAATTCTTAGTGTTTCCCCAGCCTCTGTGCTCTGCTAATGCATTTGTCACGAATTCAGAGTAGATGTTTAACCTGGCCTCGCTCGTTCTCTGCAATATCTGTTTATTCTGATACCTGTGCGGATGGTGTGCTCACTGGCAGCACAAGTGTTTGTTCATCTTCCCGGAGGGCTGGGACCAAGCGATTTGTGACAGCTGGAAGCCCTTTATGATAATTAATGGCAACTGCATGACACATGTCTGCCCATAAACTCTTGTCAATGTGGGTAAGTGGTTCTATTACCTTTTCTGGCTGCTTCTCTTCCTGCTTGCGTTAAACACTTGTGTGCGCGCACATGTGCACAGCCTCCCAACTTTAACATGTCTCCTCCAAGTACATACACTTGCCTAGTCAAGTTGTTCCTGTCTTTTAGCAGGTAGCTGAATAAATTAGTTCTACGTGTTATTATTCCATCTCCCTTGGGCCAGAAATCAGTTCCCTCAAATTATTAAGCACCTACTGTATACCACGTACCAAGCTTCCTGGTATACCGCACCCAGGAAAAATGGACGATTTCTGCCCTCCTGGAGCAAGACTTGCTGCGGGTAGAGACGAGCAGCAAACAAAATGCAAAAGTTGAATACATGGCGATAGGTTCCAGGGACATAAGTGAACCAGGAAATGGGCTGTCCATATGGAGGGGTGTGATTTCTAGAGCAGGTTATCTGCCAGCCCACGGTTTGAATACAAAGGTAACATTCAAGAAAGGAGATACTCGGATAACTGGGGAAGAACATGAAGGTTATAAAAGGGGTGTAGAAGTTGTCAGAATGAAAGTGGAGTCCTTCAGGTCAACTCTAACAAAGGGGTTCTTACACATGATTGCCTCATAGTGTTCATAAAAGATCCCATGAGAATGACAAGCTTTCTTACACAAAAGTTTCTTGTGCGAGGACACCTGCCTACCAACTGTCTGTCTGATCACAGGCTAATGTCTCCCTGGTTAGTAATCACTGGAGTCAAAGGTGATTGGTTCACAATATC
The DNA here is from genome assembly GCF_964237555.1 of Oryctolagus cuniculus. Classification (NCBI taxonomy): domain Eukaryota; kingdom Metazoa; phylum Chordata; class Mammalia; order Lagomorpha; family Leporidae; genus Oryctolagus; species Oryctolagus cuniculus. The sequence goes on from NC_091443.1 coordinate 82,393,203, forward strand.
TGAAGCAATGCTCATTTTGAATAAGGTTTTTATTGATTGGAAAGGTAGAATTACGGAGAGAGATGTCTTCCATATGCTGGTTCATTCCCCAAATGGCCGTGATGGCCAGGCTGGGCCAGGCCAAAGCCAGGAGCCTGATAACTTCACCCAGGTCTCCCAGGCAGACGTTAGGGGCCCAAGTATATCACCAGCTGCCTTTCGGGGTGTGCATTAGCAGGAAGTTGAAATGGAAGCAAAGGAGCTGGGACTCAGACCAGGCATTTCAAGATGGGGCGTGGACATCCCAAGGTGGGACTTGACTACAGAACCATACTCCCATCTCTCATTTTTGCCCTTGAAAACGTCCCTTTGCTTCAACCTCTTTGACTGCACCACAGTTTACTGTGGAGTGGCCATTCCCATTGCAGTACACTGTTTCCAAATGGATGTCACTGTTCTTCAGAAAATGGTTCCTTGTTACGTGAACAGGGTATTGAGAACACAAGTGCAGAGGCTCTTAGGACCCGTGGAGGCAGACAATTGGGAGAAGATAAGAGGAGCTGTCCATGACCTGGAAGAGGTGGAGGGCAGATGGGGTAGGACTTGGGTTAAATAGAAGCCCTAGAAGCCTGTGAATGGAGGAGGGAAGTGATCTAACTTACCCTGTCCCTGCTTAGTGGAGACCATCTGGAACCGGGCAGTAAGCAGGGAGCCCAGTTAGATGGTGGCATGGCCTCAGGGCAGTCATGTTAGTAATGGTGCCGGAATGTGAGCTTGACTTAATCTGAAGGCAATGAGAAGTCATAAAAGATGAGGGTGAGGTTGAGGATTTATAGAAGATGCCTGCCTTTCTGTAGCCTGTGGCAGTAGTGTGTGTATATGATTGTGAGCTTGCCTTGAAACAACATCTTAGATTATAAATGGAAAAGCCCATAGAACCCATTTAGCCCAAACCTTGGACTTTGAAACCTTTCAGTTTGAAAAGGAAACCAGACTCCAGGATACACAGTTGGTGGTAATCATAGCCATGGATGAGACCCTGGTCTGTGCCCCTCTGGACTCAGGCCAATTCACCCTATGGACAGACTGAAACTCCGGACTAATGGCTGACTTGTTGATGACCTGTAACACGGATGCTTGGAGGAGACCCTGAGCTTGGCATTGGGAGGCCAGAATTCTAATTCTGCCTCTGTTCCTGAATGAGCCAGAACCCCCAGGTTGGGCAGCTTCCATATTGTACCCTGATAATCTGGATCCTCTTGTTGTGTACTTTAGAAAAAGCCTTTTGTACACACTAATCATAGACCCAATTGTGAATATAGATGGAAGGCATGTTACTTGGTGTTACAGGTAAGGAAATTAAGGTTTGAAGAGAGATTATGTGACTTGACCTGGGTTATTGGGTGGATAAAAGCAGATCCCAAGTTCTTGATTCTTCTTCCAGTTCCTTTCCCACTAAAATAATTTCTTTTAATGTGTTTATTAAGTCAGACTTACTGCCAACAAGACACTCCCACACCTAAGTAGGGTTTAGTACAGGTTTAACACAAAGGAGAGACACAATAGTGTGGATTAAAGAAGACGGAGGAATGAAAAGCCCTCGGGCTTTTTTGATTTATGTTCATCTTGTGCTTCTCTCCGATGTGTACACCCAACCCTGTGTGGGTGCTTTTGTTAATCTGGTAGTGCCCTTTAAATTCAATGAAGCAAATATATTCATGATGTCATCACAACCGGGTGGAATAACATTCATTTTAGGTGAAAACATTGCCTTTGTGTTAATGTAGGGCAATGTTTTTCAACTAAGAATAACTCAGTGGTGGTGGGAATGGACTGTAGGAATAAATTCATTGTGTTGTTTGATATTACTTGTAAACTTTTTTTCTTTTTTTTCTTTGGTCCACATCATCTTAAGACTTGTTACAACATCCACAACCAGGACTTTCTGACTCAAGGAGTGTAGGGAACTTCAAACTTTGCTCTGAAGGTTTAGTAATTGAGGTCACTAAGACAGTGACAGTAGGTTAACAGGAGGAAAAATTTGCACAATTAGCATGCATAAACAGGGGCCATATGAAATGTGAAACTCAAAAGGCCAGGTGACTGAACCTTCAGTGCCCTCTTCACAAAGCAAAGAGAACTGGGGGTACATACAATTTTGGATGAGTAGTAAATATTTTTAGGGGAAATGAGTGGGTCCAGAGAACCAACAATGGCCTGGGACAGAGTTCTTCTGGATTCCAACTCTTCCTCTAATTCATTTTCATCTTCTTTGGTGTGTGAAGTTTCAATAAGAAGTCAGTTGTGTTTCTCTTTGCAGCTTGGATATTGAGGTAGATATGAAACTTTCTGAGCAAGCCTCTGTTTACTTCAAAGATAAGGAGGACCCAAGATGACGGAGAGACCAGAGACACCTCAGTTCTGAGGTTGTTTGCCCAGTGTGGCACACCAAAGTTCTATGCTCTGGGATATTTTCTCAGTTGATGACCTTGGAAGCCAGGAACATGGCAGTCACTGGCACCCTTAGGACCTGAGAGCCTTATTTCTTGAGTTATACTTTGATTAAACTCTGACAGGCGAATCGGCATGGTTTGTTTGCATTTTTGTGTAGAGCAAGGTTCATTGCAGACATAGAGATGCTGTTTCTATCGTTGGCATTTTGAGGTTGGGGCACAGAATGAAGTTCACTTGAAATGATACCTTCCCAGCAAAAATTCTTAATCTTGTTGTCAGGATATTCAAATTAAGATACTAAAGAGGCCAGTGCCGTGGCTCAATAGGCTAATCCTCCACCTGCGGCACCGGCACACCGGGTTCTAGTCCCGGTCAGGGCGCTGGATCCTGTCCTGGTTGCCCCTCTTCCAGGCCAGCTCTCTGCTATGGCCTGGGAGTGCAGTGGAGGAGGGCCCAAGTGCTTGGGCCCTGCGCCTGCATGGGAGACCAGGATAAGCACCTGGCTCCTGCCATCGGATCGGCACGATGCGCCAGCTGCAGTGCGCTGGCCGGGGCGGCCATTGGAGGGTGAACCAATGGCAAAGGAAGACCTTTCTCTCTGTCTCTCTCTCTCTCTCTCTCTCTCACTGTCCACTCTGCCTGTCAAAAAATAAAAAAATAAACTGCTTGGAACATCTTTATGCATTTTGGCGGACAAGTCCACAAGTTTGGATTTTGGTCGGCCATATATCTTAGGAATGGAGTTACTGGTCCCAGAGTACAAATGTCTTGAATCTTGATAGGTGCTGCCAAGCTGATTTGTAAGTGGTATACAATTTCTACTCAAATCAGCAGGCCATGAAAGTTGCTGCTACTTCATACCCTTTCCAGCACTTGGTATTCTTAGTCTTTTCAACTTCAGCCATTCCAGCTGGCCTGTAATGGTATCTCACGGTGGTTTTAATTGACATTTTCCTACATATTAATGAGGTTGAGCATATTTTCATCTTCACTGGTCATTTAAATTTTCTCTCAAATATCCAAGTCTCATTGATCTTATTTTGTTTTTTCTTATTGCAAAAGGGAGCATTTTCTTTCTTTTTTTTTTTAAGGTTTATTTATTTGAAAGTCTGAGTTACAGAGAGGCTGAGAGAGAGTGAGAGAGGTCTTCCATCTGCTGGTTCACTCCCCAGATGGCCACAATAGTTGGTGCTGGGCCAATCTGAAGCCAGGAGCTTCTTTTGGATCTCCCACGTGGGTACAGGGGCTCAAGGACTTGGGCCATCTTCAACTGCTTTCCCAGGCCATAGGAGAGAGCAGGATCAGAAGTGGAGATGCTGGGACTTGAACTGGCGTCCATATGGGATGCTAGCACTGCAGGCGGTGGCTTTACTGGCCATGCCACAGCACTGGCCCCGAGGAACATTCTCTTATACATGTTGCAAATATTACCTCCACCTCTGGCTGTTCTTTTCACTTTCATTCTTTTTCACTCTTGCCCTTACTGTCTGCATGTGGTGATGTATATACTGCTCTTCCTTTGTCCTTTTAAAAATCTAGCCTGAGAATCTTTTCATTACCAGTACATAAAGAACCCTTTACACCTTTTTTTGTACCTGCATTGTGTTCTGTTACACTATTTTCCTATAATTTTAACTAAATATAATTAGACTCTACTATGAACATGGAAGTGTTTCTACTAGCTTGCTATTGCAAACAATGCTTCAACAAATAATATTTTTTAAAAATGTGTTTGAGGGGCTGGCACTGTGATGCTGCAGGTTAAGCCATAGTCTGCAATGCAGGCATCCCTTATGGGCCCCAGTTCAAGTCTCAGTTGCTCCTCTTCTGATTCAGCCCCCTGCTAATGCACCTGGTAAAGCAGTGGAAGATGGGTCAGGTCCCTGGGCCCCTGCTTCTATGTGGAAGACCAGGATGAAACTCCTGTCTCCTAGTTTCAGTCTGGCTCAGCCTTGGTTGTTGCCATTTGGAGATAGAACCAGCAGATGGAAGACCTCTCTCTTTCTCTGTGTAACTCTGACTTTCAAATAAATCTTTTAAAAAAATGTTTGAAATATGGACAGAGAAAGAGATCTTCCATCAGCTTATTCAATGTCTGAATGCCTGCAATTGCCAGGGCTGGACCAGACCAAAGCCAGGAACCAGGGACTCCATCTGGGTCTCCCATCTGGGTGGCAGGGGCCCAAGTATTGCAGCCATCACTTGCTGCCTCCCAGAGTATTACATCAGCAGGAAGCTGGATCATAAGTGGAACTAAAACTCGAAACCAGGCACTGGGCCGTGGGATGCAGGTGTCCCAGGTGGTGACCTAGCTGCTGCACCAAACACACCAGCAAATAATTTTTTAAAGAGATTTATTTATTTATTTATTTAAAAGTCAGAGTTACAAAGAGAGAGAAGGAGATAGAAAGAGAAGTCTTCCATCCGCTGGTTCACTCCCCGACTGGCTGCAAGGCCATGGCTGCTGCCAATCTGAAGCCAGGAGCCTCCTCTGGGTCTCCCATGCAAGTGCAGGGGCCCAAGGACCTGGGCCATCTTTCTCTGCTTTCCCAGGCCATAGCAGAGAACTGGGTCGGAAGTGGAGTGGCCGGGACTGGAACCGGTGCCCACATGGGATGCTGGCGCTGCAGGCAGCTGCCCTACCTTTTATGCCACAGTGCTGGCCCCACCAGCAAATAATCTGAAACTAATGTTTTATTGTAAACATTCAATTACACCTAAAGGATAAGTTCCTAGAAGGAGCATTGCACATCAGAAAGTGAGGCTTTCATTTTGATATTAAGGGTCAAATTGCTCCCGAGGTTTATGGTCACAAAAGGCTTCCATAGCCTTGGCAGCTCATGGTAAGAGCGTCGGGTGATCACTGACGTCATAAATAAGAGTGTCAATTGTTAACAACAGAAGTCACTGTGCACTTGCTCCCCATGTAGGACCTCTGTCCTTAATGTGTTGTACTAGGAGAATTAACTGCAAAACTTGTTCTCAAACAGTATGTTACACCTTTTGTGTGTGTGTGTATGTGTGCAAACTGTTGAAATCTTTACTTAGTATAGAGTTGGTATTCTGTATATAAAGGTAATTAAAAATGAATCTTAGTGAAGAATGCGATGGGAGAGGGAGTAGGAGGTGGGACGGGAGTGGAGGTGGGAGGGCGGGTATGGGGGGGAAGAACCACTATATTCCTAAAGTTGTACCTATGAAATTTGCATTTATTAAATAAAAACTTAAAAAAAAACCTAGAGGGGCTGTTCTGTTGGACCAGGTGCCTGTTTCTGCAGTCTCATTTTTGTGCTCTGTCAGACTTTTATTTTTTCAAATTTAATAGGCAATCAATGGCAATCAATCTAGTATTCTAAAGGTTAATTTTTAAAAAGTTTGGGTTACCTTTTTTTTTTTTTTTTTGGATAGGCAGAGTTAGACAGTGAGAGAGAGAGAGAGAGAAAGAAAGGTCTTCCTTTTCCGTTGGTTCACCCCGCAAATGGCTGCTATGGCCGGCGCGCTGCGCCGATCTGAAGCCAGGAGCCAGGCGCTTCCCCCTGGTCTCCCATGCGGGCGCAGGGCCCAAGCACTTGGGCCATCCTCCACTGCCTTTCTGGGCCACAGCAGAGAGCTGAACTGGAAGAGGAGCAACTGGGACAGAATCTGGCGCCCCAACCGGGACTAGAACCCAGGGTGCTGGTGCCGCAGGTGGAGGTTAGCCAAGTGAGCCACGGCACAGCTGGGTTACCTTTTAACACTTGGACATTTTAAAAAAGTTTGTATTGTTAAAAAGTTTATATTTATTTTAAAAGCTTATAGTGTGAAATTTATTTAAAAGGCATAGAGACAGAACTTCCATCAGTTGGCTCAGTTCCCAAGTGCCTGCAGGAACCAGTCCTGGGCCAGGCTGAAGCCAGGATCTAAGAACTCAATCCAGGTCTCTCCTGTGGGTAGCAGGATCCCAAATACCTAGGTCACCATCACCTACTGCCTTCCAGGGTGTACAGCAGTGGAAAGTGGGAATCAGAGTGGAGGTGGGACTTGAACCCGGGCACTTCAGTGTGAGATGCAGACATCCAAAATGCCACCTTAATCCCTGTGCCAAGTGCCCACCCCATAATACTTGCACATTTTTGTGGGATGCAGTGTAGAATTTCAGTATGTACACACAATGTTAATGGATCATACCAGGCAATTTGCCTTTCTGTTTCTTAATCTTTCTTTTGTGTTTTGAGCCTGCCAGCTCTTTCTTCTGTTCTTTATACTTTATTATAGCATGGTGCTGTGGACTACAGCCACCTCACTGTACTGCAGAACCTGTAACCCCGCCCCCTATTCTTTGGTACCCATTATCCCACATCCCTCAACTTTCATTTGTTACTTAGGAATTTTTGCACCAAAAATTAATGCCTATGCCAATGCATTGAGATTTCTATTCTGTTCCATTTGTGGGGTCTACTGTTTTTTTTTAAAGATTTATTTATTTATTTGAAAAAGTTATACAGAGAGAGGAGAGGTAGAGAGAGAGAGAGAGAGAGAGAGAGAGAGAGAGAGAGGTTTTCCATCCGATGGTTCACTCCCCAATTGACCGCAACGGCCGGAGCTGCACCCATCCAAAGCCAGGAGCCAGGAGCTTCTTCTGGGTCTTCCATGTGGGTGCAAGGGTCCAAGGACTGGGCCATCTTCTGCTGCTTTCCCAGGCCATAGCAGAGAGCTGGATCGGAAGTGGAGCAGCTGGGTCTGGAACCAGTGCCCATTTGGGATGCTGGCACTTCAGGCCAGGGCATTAACCTGCTGTGCCACAGTGCCAGCTCCAGGGTCTACTGTTTTTATTCCATTACCATGCCCTTTTGATTGTTATAGTTGTAGGGTATGTCTCAAAATCTGGTATTGTCATGCCTCCAGCTTTGCTCTTTGTATTCAGGATTGCTTTGGCTATTCATGGTCTTCTGTTCTTCCATATGAATTTTGGGTTTGTTTTGTCCAGTTCTGTGAATGTCATTGATATTTGGATGGGGATTGAATCGAATCTGTAAACCGCTTTGGACAGCATGAACTTTTATTTTTTAAGATTTATTTATTTGAAAGAGTTACACAGAGAGGCAGAGAGAGAGGCAGAGAGAGAGAGAGAGAGAGAGAGAGAGATCGAGATCTTCAATCGACTGGTTCATTTTCCAATTGGCCGAAACGAAGCCAGGAACTTCTTCCAGGTCTCCCACATGGGTGCAGGGGCCCAGGGACTTGGGCCATCTTCCACTGCTTTCCCAAGCCATAGCAGAGAGCTGGATCGGAAGTGGAACATCCGGGACTTGAAACGGCGCCCATATGGGATGCCAGCACTGCAGGCGGTGGTTTTACCTGCTACGCCACAGTGCCGGCTCTAGCATGAACATTTTAATAATCTTCCAATCCATGAACAGAGGAAGCTTTACCCTTTTTTGGGGTATCTTCTTCCATTTATTTTATTAGTGTTCTGAAAAAATTTTTTTTTTTGTAAAATGTCTTTTACATACTTGGTTAAATATATTACCAAGTAGTTTATTTTTTGTAGCTAATGCAAATAGATTTGCTCTCATAAGGCCTGCCTTAGTGGGTTTACTATTGGGATATAAGAATACTACTGATTTTGTGTGTTGATTTTTGTAACCTGTCACTTGACTGAATTCATTTATCTGTTCTAATGGCCTTTTGATAGTCTTTAAATTTTTCTATATCTTAAATCATGACATCTGCAAACATAATTTTTTCTTTCTTAATTATATATCTTATTTCTTTCTCTTGTCTGATTGCTGTATCTAATAGCTCCAGTACTATAATAAATAAGAGTTGTGAATGTGTTAGAGGTGTTTGGTGTAGTGGTTAAGATGCTGTTTGGGATGCCTGCATCCCCTGTAAGAGTGCCTGGGTTCGATTTCTGGCTTCACTCCCAAATCCAGTTTCCTGCTAATGTGTACCTTGAAGGCCCAGGTACTTGGGACACTGCCACCTATGTGAGAGACTCGGATTGAGTTCCCAACTCCTAGCTTTGGCCTGGCCCAGCTCTTAAAGGCATTTGGGAGGTGAACCAGTGGATAAGACATCTCTCTTTTACTATCTCTGTATATCTCAAATAAAATACTAAATAAACTTTTTATTTTTTTTAAGATTTATTTATTTGAAAGGTATGGTTACAGAGAAGCAGAGGCAAAAAGAGAGAGGTCTTCTGTTGGATGGTTCACTCTCCATGGGCCACAACGGCTGGAGCTGTGGCAATCTGAAAGCAGGAGCTTATGGGTCTTTCATGCAGGTGCAGGGACTCAAGCACTTGGACCATTTTCTATTGCTTTCCCAGGCCATAAGCAGAGAGCTGGATCAGAAATGGAGCAGCAGGGACTCAAACCAGTGCCCATATGGGATGCCAACACTGCAGGTGGAGGCTTTACCCACTACTTCACAACACTGGCCCCATAAACTTACTTTTTAAAAAAATGTTGGAGAGAATGGATATCCTTGACTGTTTCAAGATGTTAGAGTAAATGGCTTTAGCTTTTCCCCATCCACTATGATGTTGGCAGTGAGTTTACCATATATAGCCTTCACTGTGTTGAAGCATGTTACTTTCATACTTGATTTTTCTTTTTTGTTCAGGATTTCTTTTTTTTTTAAATCATTGATATTCAATTTTATCAAATGCTTTCTCTGCTTCTGTTGAGATTATCATTGTTAACCTTTGTTCTGTTGGTGCCATGTGTTATGCTAATTGATTTGCATATGTTGCACCATCTTTGTATCACTGGGATAAATCCCACTTGGTCATGGTGAATGATATCTTTCCTGTGATGTTGGACTCAGTTGGCTAGGATTTTGTTGAGGATTTTTGCATCACTATTCACTAGCGAGATTGGTTTGTAGTTTTCCTTTTTGTTGTTGTTTTTGTGTCTTTGGAATCGAAGCAATTCTGGCCTCATAAAATGAACATAGAAGGTTTCCCTCATATCTACTGTTTGGAATAGTTTGAGAAGTATTGATGTCAGCTTCTCTTTAACAGTTTGATAAGGTTGTGGCACCGCCTGCCACATCAGCATTCCATTTGGGCACTGGTTTGTGTCCTACCTGTTCCACTTCTGATCCAGCTCTCTGCTGATGGACATGGGAAGGCAGTGGAGCATGGCCCCTGTGCTTGGGCCCCTACCATCCATGTAGGAGACCTGGATGAAACACCTGGCTTCAGCCTGCTGTAGCCCTGACTCTTGTGTCCATTTGGAGAGTGAACCAGAAGATGGTCTCTCCCTCTCTCTCTCTGTAATTCTGCCTTTCAAATAAATACATCTTTAAGACAAAACACAACAAGAAAAAATTGATAAAATTCAGTTTTAAAGCCATTTGATCCTGCACTTTTATTTATTGGTAGACCTTTGACTAATTCAATCTCATCCTTTTTTTTTTTTTTTTAAAGTATTGATTTTACTTGCCTGAAAGGCAGAGTTAAAGAGAGGGAGAGGTAGACAGAGAGCTTCCTTCTGCTGTTTCACTCCCTATATGGCTACAATGGCCAGGGCTGGGCCAAGTTGAAGCTAGGAGCCAGGAGCTGCTTCTCGGTCTCCCACATGAGTGCAGGGGCCCAAGTAGTTGGGCCTTCTGCTGCTGCTTTCCCAGGTTCATTAATAGGGAGCTGGATTGGAAGTGGAACAGCTGTGACTCAAACCGATCCCCATATGGGATGCCTATGTGGCAGGCTGCAGCTTTAATCTGCCAGCGCCTCAGCCTCATTCCTTGTTAGTGGTGTGTTCAGGTTTTCTATTTCTTCATAGTTCAATTTATTTCTTTTTCTTTTTTTTCTTTTTAATAGATAACTTTTATTTAATAAGTACAAATTTTGAAAGTACAACTTTTGGATTATAGCAGTTCTTCCCCCCATAACCACCCTCCCACCCACAAACCATCTCATCTCCTAATCCCTCTCCCATCCTATTCTTCATTAAGATTAATTTTTAATTATCTTTATATACAGAAGATGAACTTTATACTAAGTAAGGATTTCAACAGTTTGCACCCACACAGACACACAAAGTATAAAGTACTGTTTGAATACTAGTTTTGCAGTTAATTCTCATAGTACAACGTATTACGGACAGAGGTCCTAAGCATAGTTTAATTTTTATAAGTTGTATGTATATAGAAATTTATTCATTTCTTCTAGACTTTTAACTTTGTTGTTATATATAGTAATCCCTAATGACCCTTTGTATTTCTGTGGTATAATGTATAATATCTCTTTTTCTATCTCTGATTTTACTTATTTGGGTCTTTTTCATGATTAGCCTGGGTAAAGGTTTACTGATTTTTGTGTCTTCAAAACACTAGCCATTTGGTTGATCTTTTGTATTGTTTGTATAGTTTATATTTTATTTGTTTCTGCTGTAGTCTTTACAAATTTTGGTTTATTGTTTTTCTAGGTATTGTCTGATAAATTCTGATTTTTTTTCAATATATATGATTATGGCTATAAACTTCTCTTAGTTCTGCTTTTGCTATATCTCATAAGATTTGGTATACTGTTTCCACATTCATTAGTTTAAAATAATTTAAAAAATGTTTATCATTCTTTACATTTGAGAGGCGGGGCAGTGGGAGCAGAATCAACCATCTGCTGGTTCACTCCCCAAAGGTTCACAATAGCTGGGGGTGGGTTAGGCCAAAGCCAAGAAGTTGGAGCTCCTGTGGGTCTCTTATGAAGGAACTCTGTCATCTGCCTGCCAGGATGTGTGTAAGCAGGAGGCCTGATGGGAAGTGGAGGTGGGACTTCATCCCAGGCACTCTGATATGGGATGTGAGTGTTCTTAGTGGCTCAACCCACTGAGCCACAATGCCCACCCCCAAACTATTTTTACTTTGCCCTTTGATCTCAGTGACCTGTTGTTCACTCCAAAACATGTTGTTCAGACTCTATGTATTCATATAATCCCTAGAGCTGCTTTGTTGTTGACTTCTAGTTCTATTCCATTGTAGCCAAAATAGACAAGTGATTGGATTTCAATCTTTTTAAATTTGTTGAGTCTGGTTTTGAGTCTAACACATAGTTTATCCTGGAAAATAGTCCATGTGCTGATGAAAAGAATGTGTATGCTGCAACTGTTAGATGGGATGTTCTGTGAATGTCTGTAGAGTGTGCTTGGTCTGTAGTGTAGTTTAACCCTGATGTCTTTGTTGATATTTGGACTGGGTGATTCGCCCACTGATGAATGTGAGATATCGAAGTCCCTCACTATTACTGTATTGGAGTTATCTCTCCCTCTAGCTCTCCTAATGTTTATTTTGTAAATTGGATGCTCTGGAATTAGATAAAAGGAACATTTATAATTGTCAGGTATTTTTGTTGAATTGATCATTAGTGACCTACCTTTGTCTACTTTTACGGTTTTTCTCTTAAAGTCAATTTTATCTGATATTAATATTGCATATACTTCTTTCAGATTCCATTTGCATGAAATATTTTTTCCATTCATTGAATGTTTTCAGGCTGTGTGTATCTTTACTGGTGAAGTGAGTTTCTGATAGGGCCTGTATGGGAGAGTCCTGCTCTTTCATCCATTTAGTCAGTTTGTGTCCATGGATAATTTAGTCCATTTACATTCAGAGTTGTCATTGATAAATACTGGTTTCAATCTGTCATTTAAAGAAACTCTTCAGTTTGAATATATCTGATTCTTTTTCAGGTGGGATGGCAGTTTTCCTTCTTTGTTTCTGTATCTAGGACTTTGTTAAGTATCTTTAAAGCTTGTTCTGATGGTAATCAATTCAATCAGTGTTTTCTTCTCTTGAAAGGTCTTGATTTCTCATTCTTTTGTGGAAAGAAAAAAGCCTTCACAGGGGCAGCACTGTGGTACTTTGGGTTAATCTCTGCTCCCCTACTTTGCTTCTTTGCTTTTTTTTTTTTTTTTTAAGATTTATTTGGAAGGCAGAGTTACGGGGTAGGGAGAGAGAGATTTTCCATCTGCTGGTTCACTCCCCAAATGACCACAACAGCCAGGGTGGGCCAGACTGAAGCCAGGATTCAGAAGCTTCATCAGGGGTCTCCTCCATGGGTACTTGGGCCACCCTCAGCTGCTTTCCCAGGCATATTAGCAAGGAACTGGGTCAGAAGTGGAGCAGCCAGGACTTGAACCGTTGCCCATGTGGGATGATGGCGCTGTAGGCGGCCAGCCCTCCCACCCCCTTCTGACCTAGCTTCTTGCTGGTGAAGGCAGCAGAAGATGGCCCAAGTGCTTGGATCCCTGCTATCCATGGGGGAGACCCAGATGGAGTTGCAGGCTCCTGGTTTCAGCCCCAAGTCCTGACCATCGTGGCCATTTGGGGAGGGAACCAGCAGATGAAAGATCTTTGTCTCCTTCTTGCCCTCTCTCTCTGTCACTCTGCCCAATAAATAAAATAACTATCTTTTTCTTTTAAAAAACTTCACTGGGTAAAGAATTCTTAGTTGGAAATTGGCAGTTTTTTCTTTCAGAAGTTGGAATATATCACCTATTCCCTCCTAGCCTATAAGATTTCTGATGAGAAATCTCTTCATCTAATGAGGATTCCTTTAAAAGTGACTTGGCACTTGTCTCTTGCAGAGTTTAGACTCTCCTCTTTCTGACTATAATGTATCATGGTGAGGATCTTTTTTTTTTTTTTTAAGATTTATTTATTTGAAAGTCAGAGTTACACAGAGAGAGGAGAGGCAGAGAGAGAGAGAGAGGTCTTCCATTCGCTGGTTCCCAGATGGCCGCAATGGCCGGAGCTGCACCGGTCCGAAGCCAGGAGCCCAGAGACTCCTCCGGGTCTCCCACTTGGATGCAGGGGCCCAAATACTTGGGTCATCTTCTACTGCTTTCCCAGGCCATAGCAGAGAGCTGGATTGGAAGAGGAGCAGCCGGGACCAGAACCGGTGCCCATATGGGATGCTAGTGCTTCAGACCAGGGTTTTAACCTGCTGCACCACAGCGCTGTCCACGGTGAGGATCTTTCTTGGTCATGTCTGTTCAAGGTCCATATTTTTCTCCAGACGGGGAAAGTTTTTGTGTGTTTTATTGACTAGGTTTTCTATGCCTTTACTGCTTTCTTCTCTCTCCAAGGTTACCAGAGTTCAGTATTTGTTGAATGGTGCCTCAGACCATTATGTAGCTGTCTTCATTCTGTTTATTTCTTCAGTCTGACTGAGATGTTTGGGCAGACTGGTCTTCAGGTTTAGATGTTCTTTCTTCTGCTTCATCTAGGTTGTTGTTGAGGCTTTCAACTGTATTTTTTACCTGACTTACTGACTTCTTCATTTCTAAGATTTCTGTGTGCTTCCTTTCAAGAACTCTGTTTCTTTGCCGAGTTTCTCATTGGTACCTGTTGCTCCCCCATTTGCGGAGGAACGACACTGGACCCTGCGCTGTTCTCTTTGCCCGGCTCTTCCCAGGTTAGCTGCCGTTCCCTCACTTGCGGAGGAACGACGCCATCCTGGGTTAGCTGCTGGCCCCCCCACCTCTGTGGAGGGGCAGCATCCCCTGCTGCTTTCCCCGCTTCCGCGGGGGAGCGGCACACCGCCGGCCGGCTCTCTCAGGGGATGCTCAGATGTTCCTCAGATGTTTCCCGGTGCATGTTGTCTCTCTCCTCCTTTATAGTCCTCTTCCACCAATCGCAACTCTGCTACCCACACGCCGAGCACACTGCTCTCCTCCAATCAGGAGCAGGATCAGCTCCTGCCGCTTGTTAGACAAATTGGCAAGGCAGCTGCGTAGAAGTCGTTTGCTCTCTCTCAGTGCCATATTGTGAGAGCAGATGCATAGAATTAGTCCTAGTTCCAGTAATTTAGTCTAGTCTCAGTTGCTCCCCACAGGTACCCATGTATCGTTTTCCTGATTGCATTGAGCTCTGTGCTCCCTTAAACCTCTTGAGTGTCCTTACAGGAATCGTTAGAATCCTTTTATCAGTCATGACTTTCTTTGAAGTCTGTTACTGAAGTATTACTGGGTTCCTTTTGTGATGTCACATTGCCTTGCTTTTTCATAGTTCTTGTGTCTCTGTGTTGGGATCTGTGCATCTTTTGGATTAATCATTTCTATTTTTTTAATGGGTAGCCTTAGTTTACTTGAGGTTTGATCCCAAAAAGTGTCTTTGGATGTCCATTTATTTGGTAGGCTACTCAGGCTTTAGTTCCAGTTGGATATAGTAGTATAGTGTTCCTGTATCATTTCTTGGTGTAGTTGTTGGTGGCAGTAGGGGAGGGGCTCTTCCTGCTCCTGGGGCTAAGCAGAGTTGCTGGGATCTCTGGAACACAGGCTGCCAGCCACCAGCTGAGTGAGAGACTGGAGCCACAGGAGCAGCATTGGTGCTGGGAGTGGGTTAGAGTGCCCCGCAACTGGGCCAGATGCACAGAGCCCCTCGCCACAATGTGAGCGGGGCCAGAGCTGTGTCAGAGGCACTCCTCTGGGAGTGGGCTGAAGCCTCTGGGCAGCGCTGATGCCAGGAATGGGCGTGTGTACACTGTCCTAGGGAGGAGTTGGGCAGCAGGGAGGCGCTGGCAATGGGCCAAGCATGCCAGATCCCAAGCTCATAAACACAGCCCCAAGTTTGTACATGTTATGATCAGTGGTGGGCAGACTGGGCTAGGGTTGTGGGATCCCTGGCTGGGAGTCCCTATATGTCTGGGTCCTAGTGGCGGTTAGTAATGCCCTGGGTGGCAGGGGAGGAGAAGTAGTGGAGGGGGCTGGGCCTCAAAGCAGAGGAAGCAGGAAGTCCTACTTGTGGGTCTTAGAAGCAGGATTCTCCAGTTGTTCTGAACCCACTGCTCTTGTGCAATGGCTGGGTGCTGGGGCCACAGTTGCTTTGTGGGATCCAGCTGGACTCGGAGGCTGCAGTCTTTTGCTGCTGTGGTGGAATGTCTACAGGGTTGCAGGGATGGGGATATGCAGGGGCTTCAGTCCCCCCGTGCATTATTGATTCTGACAGTGGCCCTTTATGATGGTGCGACACCACCTCAGCCTGTGCTCTGGGTGCATGGCGGGTAGAATGTGAGCTCCTTCACTGAATCCAAGCGACCATGAGTTTTCCAATTGACCCTCCTCTCTGGGCCCCTGGTGGGTGGCAAATGTGGATTCCTCGGTCCGTTGGATTGCCCTTGGAAGGCACTCATGCGGGCGGCCTCTGCTGAGGCTTCCTGTTGACCCTTTCTCTGGCACTGGGGATTCTCCTGGCCATGGGGCCAGGGTCTCAGTAGCCAGTTGACTTTGTTCCTGTCTCCATGCTGCCCTCCCAAGTCTGTGTCCTACCAGGTTCCTGTTACTCCCTCACTGAGTTCTGTTCTCCTTCCTTGGGCACCATCTCAAAATGCAGCTGTTGATGTTTTCATCCTTTCTATGGAGGAAGAGGTAAATCTTGGAAACCTCTATTCAGCCACATAGGGAACAACTACTCAATATAGTTAAAACACACACACACACACACACACACAAAGTTTTAGTGAGTCTGATTGACGTAGAATAAATTGCACTTGAAGTATTCAACAAGTTTCTGATACATATCCATGCACGTGAAGCCATCAGTGCCATCAAGAGCATGAACACACCCTTTATCCCCATAGCTTTCCTCCTACACCTTGGTAATTCTCCCCTCTTTTCCCTCTCTTCCCCTCCCATAAATAACCAATGATCTGCTTCTGGACACTGTAGACTAGTCGGCATTTTATAATTTGTTTATCCACTTAACCTGTTGATGAACACTTGGGGGTTTCTGGTTTTTCTTTTTAAAATATTACAATAAATGCTGCTGTAAGTATTGACACACAAGTCTTTATATGGACACATATTTCCTATTCTCTTGGGTAAGTATCTAGAAGTAGAATGGCTAGATTACATCTCAGGTATATAACTTTTTTTTTTTTTTAAGATTTATTTATTTTACTTGAAAGTCACAGTTACACAGAGAGAGGAGAAGCAGAGAGAGAGAGAGAAAAAAAGGTGGGGAGATGGGTCTTACATCTGCTGGTTCACTCCCAGATGGCCACAATGGCCGGAGCTGAGCCGATCCGAAGCCAGGAGCTAGGAACTTCCTCTGGGTCTCCCACATGGGTGCAAGGGCCCAAGGACTTGGACCATCCTCCACTGCTGTAGCAGCTTTACCCGCTAAACCACAGTGCCAGCTCCTCATTAACTTCTTTTTTTTTTTTTTTTTTTTTGACAGGCAGAGTGGACAGTGAGAGAGAGAGACAGAGAGAAAGGTCTTCCTTTGCCGTTGGTTCACCCTCCAATGGCCACTGTGGCTGGCGCACCGCACTATTCCAAAGGCAGGAGCCAGGTGCTTCTCCTGGTCTCCCATGGGGTGCAGGGCTGAAGCACTTGGGCCATCCTCCACTGCACTCCCAGGCCACAACAGAGAGCTGGCCTGGAAGAGGGGCAACCGGGACAGAATCTGGCGCCCCGACTGGGACTAGAACCCGGTGTGCAGGCGCCTCAGGTGGAGGATTAGCCTATTGAGCCATGGCACTGGCTCTCATTAACTTCTTAATAGTTGTGTTTTTCGGTGTTAGCAGAAACTCATTTGAAGAATTAGAATTCCAAGTGTCCACTTCTCTGCCAGGATGTTTGATGTGATCTTTTGTCTCCCTGGTCAGAGTAAGCAGAGCAATTTTAGAGGCTGTATTGGATAGTTCAATATTGGAAGCCTTTTTTGTGGGTACTTCTGTTTTTGGTGTATGGACTCTTGTACATGTAGGTCAGATCTGGTTGTGTTGATGGACTTCGTGTTTAAGATCTATTTGTTGAAAGAATTTGCTAGACAGAACTTTGGTTGGCCTCAGTCACCTGCCTGGGAGTTATCTTCATCCAGTTCTAGAGACTGCTTTTCTGGCCCCCCCAGGTGGCTCAAAGCTGGCCTGAAGCTTGCTGACCCCTTATCTAACTTGCAGTATAGCTCTGAGGGGGCATGGACCAAATCATCAGGTTCTCCACTTCGGTGCCACCCTCCCCCCCCCCCCCCCCGCCCCTGAGTTAGGAGCTTATCTCTGATAGATTTTCCAGTGTCTGAAGATTACACCTGACTCGAAGCTGTCCCAAATGACAGGTTACTCTGCTACATCCTCTTCCTCTCCCGAATCATGGCCCAGTAATTCTTTGCTATCTCTTTAGCCTTTAGATATGCTACGCAGATTAAAATAAATTTTTCTTTTTGAGTTTTTCTCAATGGGAAGGCTAGTCCAAATGATCAAATTTGCAGTTACTAAAAATGGGAGTCTTCGTAAGCTTTCTCTATGATTATAGTTTTGAATGGTGTGAATTCAGTATTTTAAAAATTTAATGATCAAAAAAATCCTTCACAAAAGAAAGGTGATCTTCTGGACTAACTCAGTTCTGTTTGAGTCTCTAGAAAAAGCTCCTGATGGCACTGATAAGCTGTTCCAAGTCTAGAAATCCTACAGGGAATTAGTTGGCCTTCCACTACAGGTGACTTCGGGGTCACCGGTTAATCTGTGTGTGATACATAAACATAGTTAAAACCATCTGTTGTCCAGGAAGGTTTGGAAATCAGAAGGGTCATTTAACGGGGTTTTCCTTTGCTTACTATGCATTGGTAATTTATGTTTAAACAATGAACCCATGAATTCAGAATGACATTATGCAATGAGGGTATTTCAGAAAGTTCATGGAAAAATGGAAGAAAAAGATAAGGCCTATTTTCCATGAACTTTTTCGAGGCCCTTCACAAAATTAAATAGTACATATTTATCTAACTTTAAGTTCGATCGTGTGTTCTGATCTTGATCATTAACATAAGCTTATCATTGTAAAAAAAAAAAGATTAAAATGATGTGGTGGACTGGACTGTGAGTTCTGACCTAGTGACATACCTGAATTCTTTTCTTATTCATAGGAAAGCCCCATTATCACCTCCTTATCCTTGTATCTTATACAATAAATAAAAAATATGGCTTGTCTGGGAGTGAGGAATGAAATGTTACCTTTTGTTTTACTCCAGACAACATGTATACCAACTAAAGAGTCAATTCTGGTTTTCCTGTTGAACTGATAAAGATCTCGTGATAAGAAAATCCAAGTGCTACTGACATCACCAATGGCTAATCACCTCCAGATTTTCTGGGACACCTTGAACTCAGAAATTTCCTGAAAGCTGAAACATAGACTATTGTGTTCTGATTGGAAACACTCCAGATCAGTACCTGAGGGTATTTTCCTGGATCAGGGAAGACAGGTATGGAATTTATTCTTCCTGCTGCTTATTGTTTTGTTCTCTGAGGACTCTGTCAGTTGTCTGAACTTAGGAAAATGTGCAAGCTTATGTAATTCTCTGACTATTCATTAATAGAGTACAAAATAATAAAAGATCTCATGCTATACCATGGTACAGTTCTGAATTTAGTGATTGGTTAGGTGTATGGTACACGAAGGGGCATTGTACAAAGTACAACAGAATGCTTACCTCAGCATGTACTTTTTTTATCAAATGTACTGATTATGAATTAACCAACACACACATTTATAATCTTCCTTAAGTGTCACGAAGTTTGAGTGTTCAATCTTGAAACAAGAGCGTAAAGATGCTTCAGGGTCACTTAAGTAGCACAGGCTGTCACCTTCATCTCTAATAAATGGGCTTGCAATTTTGATTTCTTTAGCCTCTCTATGAGGTGAAAATATAAGTTCAAGGGATCATGAAAAGTGTGGGGTGTTTCCTTCTACAATTCTATTTAACCCACAGATTTGAGCTTTGTCCTTCACCGGATTGTAGAATGCTGAAAAATCTAGTACTTCTCTTGAGAGTTGCTTGCATCCTTTCCACAAACCTTTAGCTCTGAGTAACAATAAGTATCCCTAAATAAGCTTTTCCAACTCCTCCAGTTCGCAAAGAATAGCCAAATCTCTACCAGCAATGCCATTTCTAGTTAATCCATGTGTTCAGTATCAATTGGTTTAAAACTGTTTCATTATGGAGAAGAGTACAACCGAATGTCTGGCATTCCCACACGGAGTGCAAACTGTGACCCTAATCATGAGGAACAGTTAGGCAAAGCCGAGGTACAAGACAACTGCCCATGCTCTTCCAGCCCACCAAAGTATCAAGTACAAAGAGTGTGGAAGTGTTTGATTCAAGAAAATGAAAGAGCCTGACAACTAAGTGCAGAGCAAAGTCTAAGATTTTCTTTTGCAAAAGACTTAATTAGGACAGTTGGCAAAGCGAGAATGATAATGGCCTATCTGCAGATTGGATTGCACAGTTGTATCAGCATTCATCTTCAGAGGTTCCAGTGTACTGTGGTGATTTAAGCGAATTTTCTTTTTTAGGAAATACAAGCTGAAATATCCAGGGATGTGTAGGGGGAACCATGTCTATAACTGATTTTTACATGGTTTAAAGAGCAAATAAAACATTGAAACGTAGGGAACATCATGACATCATGAAGGGTATCGTAGAATTCTTTGTACAATTCTTGTGACTTTTCTGTAAGCCTCAAATTGTGTCAAAGTTGAGAGGGGCAGGTCTCTGGCCGAGAGATTCAGATGGCACGTAGGATGCCCATATCCCATAGTGGGGTGCCTGGATCCCAGTCTTGGTTGTGCTCCCAATTCCAACTTTGAGTTACTGCAGAGCCTGGCATGAGTCAGGCGATGGCCTAAGTAACTGAGTCCCTGCCACTCACTTGGGAGACCTGGATTGAGTTCCTGGTGTCTGGTTTTGGCCTAGCCCAGTCCTGGCCACTGCAGGCACTTAGGGAGTGAACCAGAGGATGGGCCCTCTCTTTGTTAGATTGTCTGTCCCTGTCGCTCTGCTTCTCAAATACATTGAAAAGAAAACAGTTACTCTTCTACGTTTCTAAGATATTTGTGCATGAAACTTCTCCAGGAAAGCAGGGCTCATCTTTGTTGTTTGATTTATTTTTCTTTCTCCTCTGATGAATCCTTGGTGTTGGACTTGTGCTTAGCACAAAAGAAGTTATTCAGTGTCCCATGGATGTGAGAACAGACATGAGAGCACTTGTGCTGCCCAGAGAGGCAGGCTTGCTTCTGCTGGCCAGCCAAGGTCACAGGTACAGAGCAGTAACACCTCTCTCTGCCGTGACCCCTCCTCTTGCCTTGCGGCTATTTGATATAGAGTGTAAGGAGATAATAACACTGCTATATACTGGGCACTTGCTTTGTGTTAAGTAATTTCTTACATTATTTAATTCCTGAAAATATTTCTGCTATTGGAATACGCAAACCCTTTAGAATGGTGAAAATACAGTATTGTTAGTGATAGGCAGGACTGAAAGAACCCATTGATATGTTGGTATGAAATCAAAAGCTGGCGTTAAGAATGACTGCTGGGATTCTCTTAAAAGCCTTTGGTACCCTGCACTGAAGGGAGATCTGGAAGAGAAGTTGATTTGCTTGGGAAGGGAGATGGTTAATGGAAGGAATATGAACAGACTAATTTTAGATATTTATTTATTTGATGGAGCCAGCGCCGTGGCTCACTTGGTTAATCCTCCACCTGCAGCGCCGGCAACCCATATGGGCACTGGTTCTAGTCCCGGTCACTCCTCTTCCAGTCCAGCTCTCTGCTGTGGCCCGGGAAGGCAGTGGAGGATGGCCCAAGTCCTTGGGCCCCTGCACCTGCATGGGAGACCAGGAAGAAGCACCTGGCTCCTGGCTTCAGATCGGCATAGCTCCGGCCGTGGCATCCATTTGGGTGGTGAACCAATGGAAGGAAGACCTCTGTCTGTCTGTCTCTCTCTCTCTCTCACTCTCACTGTCTAACCCTGTCAAATAAAAAAAAATAAAAAATTTTATTTGAAAGGCAGAGTTAAGAGGGGGGAGAGAATGAATGAATGAATATGAATCTCCTATCCACTGGTTCATTTCCTAAATGGCAACAACAGCTGGCGCTGGGCCAGGCTGAAGCCAGGAGCTCCTCCTGGGTCTTCTATGTGGTGCAGGATTCCCCAGGACTTGAGCCATCTTCTGTTGCTTTCCCAGGTCATTAGCAGGGAGCTGGATTAGAAGTAGAGCAGCCAGGACTCGAACCGGCGCTGGGGGCACAAGCTATGCCACAACACCATCCCCTACTTTAGACATGCAAATGAGTGCCTATGAAATATCTGAGTAGAGGAAATACAGACCCGAATTCAAGAGGCGAGAAACTGAGAACTGAAGAAATTTGTTAGAGAATGAGGAGGTAGGTGGTGTCTGCATACAACAGAGTTATGAGAAACTCTGGAAAATGTGTTTGCATGTTGGGAGGGTTTTCAGGATTCAGTACTAAGGCGGGGGTTCTGGAGGGCAGCCTGTGTCCTGGCCTCCCTCCTGGGACTTCCACAGAGGCCAGGATGCTCTTCCGGAGGGGAACAGGAAGCAGTCATGAATGAGATTTATTGCTTAGCAGGATCCCAGCGGTTGCTACATATCTTGATTAATGGAAATTCTGAGCTTGCAAGTCATAGAGGGAAATATCTCAGTGTATCTGAACAAGCTGCAAAACGTTGGTAGAAAATGAAGTTAAAGATATTTGTTTTGGTGCAAAAAAGTTTGAAATTCATGCATACCAGAGGTCTTCAAAGAGTTCATTGAAAGTGCATATTATGAAAAAAAGTCTTCATGGACTTTGAAATCTATTGTAATTCTACTTTTCCCACAAACTTTTCGTGTGCCTGCATTGAGGAGCCAAGGTCACTAAGTATTGCTTCATGTTGAAGTTGAGCAGTTGTGCTGAAAGATTGTGATTTCGAAGGATTGCAAGTAGGCTGAAAGCATTGTAAAGGCTTCTCCCAGAAAGTTGAGAAATTGTTATTTAATGTAAACCAGTAAATGGTGATGATCTTTACCCTTCTCACGCTTGCTGCCTTAAATTACTTCAAAGTCAATACACTTGATGATGGATACTTGTAATCTCCTGGGAACAGATGGTTCTTCAGAGAATGCGCTTGCTCACACAGCCACGCAGAAGTCTTTTCGAAGAAATAAAATAGCAAAATGTTTACTTCCTCTGGACTAATAGTCTTAGAACAAGAATTGAGTGGGGCAGGAGCTGGAGTCTAAATAAGCTGACGCTTCGCTCAGTACCAGGTGTCAACCTTTGCAGCGAACCAAGATTCACTGAGATCTGAATGCTTTCTGGAGATCAAGTCTTTCCACTGTGATTCTAGATCTCTTCTCCTGGGGGTGTATTTTTCAGAGAGGTCACTTCTGCCCTCCTTTTAAGAAATTAAAGTCCACTGTGACATGTCCTTGTGCTCCCCCTGTTGGTCAGTTCCACATTCTTAGGTAGGGCCACGTGACCAAGTCCTGCCAATGAACTAATTAGGTAGTAGCTGAGACAAAACTGTATGGGCCCTTACAGTTCTTTCTTGCCTGCCCTAACACTGTCATTCAGCTTGATTTAACTGATGATTATTGAATACTGCTTCCAAGAACAGCATAATCCATATTAAAAACAAGTGATTTTCATTTTATTTGAAATACAGACAGACATATATAGAGACCTTCCATTCTTCCCCAAATGCCTGCAACAGCTGAGATGAGGCCAGGCTGAATCCAGGAGACCAGAATATAATTTTGGTGTTTCATGTTGGTGACAGGGAACCAAGGATGTGCTGTCTTTTTTATTTATTTATTTATTAACAGGCAGAGTGAAGAGTGAGAGAGAAACAGAGAAAGGTCTTCCTTTGCCGTTGGTTCACCCTCCAATGGCCGCACTGCACTGATCCGAAGCCAGGAGCCAGGTGCTTCTGCTGATCTCTCATGCAGGTGCAGGGCCCAAGCACTTGGGCCATCCTCTACTGCACTCCTGGGCCATAGCACAGAGCTGGCCTGGAAGAGGAGCAACTGGGACAGAATCCGGTGCTCCGACTGGGACTAGAACCTGGTGTGCCGGTGCCGCAGGCAGAGGATTAGCCTAGTGAGCCGCGGCGCCAGCACATGGGTGTGCTGTCTTGCAGGAGGCACATTAGCAGGAAACTGGAATGGAGAGTGAAGGTGGAACTTGACCTTGGGCACTCCAATATGGGATGCAGGCATCTTAGTCTTTGGGTCGAATGCTGTCCCCACATACTCTTTATAAGTGCACACAGAACACTTATACTAGACCATAGTCTATGTCATAAAACTGTTATCTACGTTCTTCCTGACCATGGTGAAATTGCATTACCAATCAGCAATAAAACAATAACTACAAAGCCTAGCGATACTTAGTTACTGAGAAGCAGTAGTCAGTTTCTGTTGCATTGAAGAGAGGAAATCTAAAGTGAAACGAGGAACTCCTGTGATACAAATAAAAATGAAAATACATCAGTACTTCTTGAATGTAGTTAATGCACTACTTAGAGGGAAATTTATAGCCCTGGGCATTGATACTAGAAAAGAAGAAAAGTCTCAGGTTGATTACTTCAGCTTCCACATTAAAAAACCAAAAGAAAAGAATGAAATGAAACTCATAGAGTGCCAAGCAATAGGAATAGTAATCTTTGTCCCTACATCGATACAAATCACACAGGCAAATCTGAGTTAGCTATTTTGGAACTGTTGTGCCTGTTGAAGGCTTGCAGCTTCTAGGAGGAATGGATGATAAATTCAAGTTAACTTCAGTCAATTTTAGTTCTTGGCACACTAGCAGCTGCTCATCAACCCCACCTCCAACCCTGTGGCAAGCAGTTGGGTCTATGCTCCTATGACAGCTGGCATTAACTTGCAGGAGCCAGGATGGGATCAAGCGAACTTCCTCTCCGAATAGGAGGGCACTTCGTGAAGTTCATGGGAGAATGGAATTGGAAGTCAAAAATAACAAGTGCAAACTTTACCTTGAGATGAGCCCCATCAAATTCAAGACATAGTATTAGGTCTGACGCTGATGCACTGAAGGTCCTGGGAACCGAATCTTAGCAATGCTGTCTTTTCTACATTATTAACTGAAGACAGGAAGTGCCTTTTAAATATCTGTGAAGATTAATAAACGAAGTCAGAAGGAGCAAATTCAGGATTGTAAGGTGGATATCTAGTGATTCCCATTGAAAATCTTAGAAAATTGACCTTATTTGATGAGACGAATTAGCTTTATCATGATGGAGAAGGACTTTCTTCTGTTTTAAAGATTTGTTTATTTGTTTTGAAGTTCAGAGTTACAGAGGAAGACAAATTTGGTTCACTCCCTTCCCCACATGGCTTGCAATGGCCAGTGCTAGACCAGGCTGAAGTCAGGAGCCAGGGGCTTCATCTGGGTCTCCCACATGGGTACAGGGGCTCAGACACTTGTACCATCCTTCACTGCTGTTCCTAGGCCATTAGAAGGGAGCTGGATTGGAAGTGCAGCAGCCAGGACTCAAACCAGTGCCCATAAGGGATGCCAGTGTCACAGGCTGTGGCTCTACGTGCTGTGCCATAACACGGGACCCTTCCTGCTAATGCTCCTGGGAAAAGCAGCAGATGACCCAAGTACTTAGGCCCCTGCACCCACATGGAAGACCCAGATGGAGTCCTAGGCTCCTGGCTTCAGCTTGGTCCAGCCCCAACTGATGTAGCCATTTGGGGGAGGGCCTCCCTCTATGTCTTGTCTCATCTCTTCTCTCACCCCCTCCACTGTGTGTGTGTGTCCCTCTCTGAATTTACTTAAAAGGTAGAGTTAAACAAATAAAAAAAGTTAATAAAACCCAAGGGAACTTTTGGACACTATCAACTGGATAGTGGGACTATCCACAAGAAAGAAATGGAGAATATTTGAAGAAATAATGGTGGAAAACTACCAAAATCTGAAGGACAGGAATATAAACAACCAAAAAATTTAACGAACTCAAAGATGAATTTATTTATTTTTATTTTTTATTTTTTGACAGGCAGAGTTAGACAGTGAGAGAGAGAAAGGTCTTCCTTTACCGTTGGTTCACACTCCATGGCCTGCATGCTGCGGCCGGTGCATCGCGCTGATCCGAAGCCAGGAGCCAGGTGCTTCTCCTGGTCTCCCATGCGGGTACAGGGCCCAAGGACTTGGGCCATCCTCCACTGCACTCCTGGGCCATAGCAGAGAGCTGGCCTGGAAGAGGGGCAACCGGGACAGAATCTGGCACCCCAAATGGGACTAGAACCTGGTGTGCCAGCGCCGCAGGTGGAATATTAGCCTGTTAAGCCGCGGTGCCAGCAATAAGATGAATTCAAAGAGAACTAAAAACTGAGGCACGTTATAGTCAAATTTTGAAAGACAAAAACAGAATTTTACTTACTCTTGAGATGCTTATTTATCTATTTACTTATCCATTTAAGAGATAGCTTTTCTCCACCGATTCACTTCCCAAATACCCACAAGTAGGGCATGGCCAGGTGCAAACCAGGAGACAAGAACTCCATCTGGGTCTCTCACATGGTACATTAGGAAGACGCGGAATTGAAATCACAGGGCAGCCACAACTCAAACCAGGCCTTCTGTTGTGGCATGGGAGCATCCCAAGCGGCAGCTGAACAGAGAATCTTGAAAGCAGAAAAAAAGAAACATTGTCATATATGAGGGAGACTTAATCAGATTATCAGCATCTTTATAATCGAATTTCTGAGGCTGCTGGGTTAAAGCCCCAGCCTGTAGCACCCGGCATCCCATATGGGCGCCGGTTAGAGTCCCGGCTGCTCCACTTCCTATCAAGCTCTCTGCTATGGCCTGGGAAAGCAGTAGAGGATGGCCCAAGTCCATGGACCCCTGCACCCGTGTGGGAGACCTGGAAGAGGCTCCTGGCTCCTGTCTCCTGGCTTCCAATCAGCTCAGCTCTGGCTGTTGCAGTCATTTGGGGAGTGAACCAACAGAATAGAAGAACTTTCTGTAACTCTTTCAAAGAAATAAAAAATAATTCTTTAAAAAAATCTATTTTTGTCAAGAATACAGGACTGTAGCTTTTTGCTTTACCCCTGTCTGGTTGTAGTGTCAAGGTAATGCTGGAGTTTCAGAATTTAAATCTGAAAAAATTCCTTCTTCTATTTTTTTTTGGGGGGGGGACTTTAAGATGAATTTGATTTAGTTCTTATTTAAATGTTGCCTAGAATTTAACAACAATGCCAATCTGGTTCTGTCTCTTTAAAATTCTAACTCATTTATTTAAAAAAAAAATTGCTTATTTGAAGTGCAGAACAACAAAGGAGAGAGGGACAGATCTTCCATCTGCTGGTTCACTTCCCAAGTGGCCACAATAGCCAGGTTTGA
Organism: Oryctolagus cuniculus; assembly: GCF_964237555.1. Lineage (NCBI taxonomy): Eukaryota > Metazoa > Chordata > Mammalia > Lagomorpha > Leporidae > Oryctolagus > Oryctolagus cuniculus. The sequence continues at coordinate 82,419,783 of NC_091443.1, forward strand.
GCTAGCCTGAAGCCCGAAGCCAGGAACTGGTCTCCCACATGAGTGGCAGGGGCCCAAGCACTTGGGCCATCATTCGCTGCCTTCTCATGCACATGAGCAGGAAACTTGATGAGAAGCTGAGCAGTGGGGCTTGAACTGGCACTCCGTTGAGGGATGTGGGCGTCACAACAGTGGCTTAACCCACTGTGCCACGACACCCACCTCAAAATCCGACAGTTGAAAACAAGTACCTGGTGGCTGTGTGAGGTTTCTCTAGGAATTCAAACGCCATATTAAGAGACTAAAGAATAATTTCAGTAGATGCAAAAAATTCATTTGACAAATCCAACCTTCATTCCTGTTAAAAACTCAGCCACTGAGGAACCCTCAGCCTGATAGAGGACACCTACAAACAATCATAGCTCACATCAGACTCATGATAAGGGACTGAATGCTTTCCTCCTAAAATAGTTCCAAGTTCAAGAGTATCGGCTCTTGTCAGTTTTATTCATCATTGCACTGGGGATGTTAGCTAGCACAATGAGAGCATGAAAAAGAAAGGCAAGGCATCTCAATTCAAAGAAGGTAACATTTTTTTATTTGCATGCCGACAAATTAATCTACAAATCATAAGGAAAGATATCGAGTGGTAAAAGAACAACAAATAGGACAGCAGTGTTACCCATGTGATTCCAAAGCTTTTCATGAATTACAGAAGTAAAGAAGGTGATACTGGAATACAGGTAGGTGCGCAGGATAATGGAGCAGAAGAGAGCCCACACATACATGATCAGTGTGTTTTTTCACAAAGCAAAGACAATTTAGTAGATAGTTTATTAGAGGAAAGGATATGTTTGTTTTTTCCAAGAAATTGTGTTGGAACAATTGAATATCCGTATGCAAAAATTCAATCCATACCTTACACCATATGCTAATGTTAACCTAGTCTTCAGTCAGAATGGATCATTGATTTACTTATAAAACCTTAAACTATAAAGGTACTGACTAAGGTTAGGCAAAGATTTCTTAGCTGAAAAAATGTATAATCCATAAAAAATAAATCGCGCTTCACTAGAATTAACTGCTTTTGAATGATACTGTTAAGAGCACAAAAATATCAGTCACAGGCTAACAATATCTGCAAGTTACATATCTGATAAAGGCTTTATACCCAGACTATTTTTTGAAAACTCGAAAAACAATTGTGAAAATAACAACCAAACCAAAAATGGGAAAAAAAAGACTGTTTATTTGCCATCTCTGTGTTCTCATCAGTAAACACATTACAAAAGCTGAGCTTTATTAGTCATTAGATAAATGCAAATTTGAACAGCAGGGGTTGTGCGCAGACAGCAGTCAATGTCTGGAGCGAGATGAACGGTAGCACGGTAGCACGTGTCCTTGATGATATGGAGCAACTGGGGCTGCCATTCACTGCGGGGCCAACCATTTAAACAATTTGATATATTTTTTTAAAAGTTAAATACACTTCCCAGTCATTCCACTGCTAGGTGTGTTTCTTTCTGTGAAATTCAGGTATGTGCCCCTGACATATTTGCATGTGAAGATTCATAGTAGCTTCGTTTGTAAGGGTCCCAAACCAGAAAATGTGTGCAGTGTCCTTTGATCCATGGAAATTGGCGTATACACATGCAAAAGAATACTATGCAACAAAAGAAGTGCGTAATTGAGACAATATGGACACGTTTCTAAATAATTGTGCTGGGAGGGAACGGCCAGACATGAAACAATGTAAATAATATGATTGCATTTTTATAAAGCTCCAGAAAATGTAATTAAATGTAAAGTGACAGAAAGCCAAAGATGAGTGGTTTCCTTTGGTGGTAAGGGCAGTACATATGGACAGAGACACAATAAAACAATAAAACAATGAAAGTGCAATCAGAGATAGTCACGCTATTGCAGTCACATGTAGACTGAGGTTTCTGTCATCTGAAGGCTTTATTGGGGTTAAAGATTCTCATCCTGAGATGGCTCAGCAAATTGGAGCTGGACATAGGTTAAGGAAAGACCTCCTTTCTTCAACTAGGCCTCCCCCACAGAACTACCTTGCTTTCTGCACAGTGAGCCATCCAGAACACAAGTCCACAGGTGGCCAGTGTCACTGTTTTAGGTCATTCTGATGACATGTTTTTAAAAAGCCCACAATCTCAAATGTGCTGTCATCTGTCGCTCACATAGGCCGGCTCTGATTCAGAGCTCTGTTGTAACCGGATGTTGATCCATTTCCATTAATAGCTGGGTCTACATTCCATCCGTTTGAACCTGAGCAGATCTTTGCAAATACTTCAACCAATAGAATAGTGGTGTAAGTCATGCTAGGTCACAAGATCAGGTCATAAAAAGAAATATGGCTTCAGTTAGTGTCTCTGTCTTGGAGTCTCTTGGGACATCTAGCCTTAGCGTCCACCCACCGTGACGCGAAGGATTGCAGGCTGTAAGGTGAGGACATGGGTGGACATTTCGCTCAACAATGCTGGAACCTCAACTGACATCAGCAACAGATGCCAGACATGCGATTGACTGAACTTGCAGATGATTTCAGCTGTCAGCCTGTGAGTCTTCCAATTGAGGCCCTAGACCTCATGGAATACTCATGGAGATGAGCTGTTGGCCTTCCTGAAATTCTGACCCACAGAAACTGGGAGTGATGCAACTATTGTCATAAGCCTTTAAGTGGTGGGGTTATTTGATACACAGCAATGGGTAATTAAAACAGGCCCCCAGCTCCTTCCTTGGTCACACCATCATACATTGGCTACCTACCCCCAGATGTGGGAATGAGAGTATGAGAGCCGGATAAATGATGGCTGTAGTCTAGCAGCTAGAGGTTCCAGAAAGAGCAGAGCAGGAAGGTAGGAGAGTGGTTGAGTCCAGGTCTGGGAAAACATGAATGGATTGATCAAGGCTGCCCTTAAAAAAGGGCAATGGCAATGCAACTGGTGGACTTGGGCAACAGATTCCAGGAAGTCCAGAAGGAATGGAAGGTAGAAACATGAAGACAGTGGATGAAGACAACGTGATGAAGTCTAGAGAAGAGAGATGGCCAGAAGTGGGAGGAATGAGAAGCCTAAGTAAAGAAAAACATGGAAAGAGAAATGTCCAAGACCAACAACCATTTCAGGATGGAGCTCTGATGCCTGTGCCCCAGAGCCAGCAGAGTGGTGGTCAGTCCAAAGGCAATGAATGAAAACCAGGCAGGAGGCAACCTTAGTAGGCTTCAAAAATCACAATCGTAGGGCACGTAGAGGTGACCTGGTTGTTTGTTCCATACATTAGCGAAATACAGCATCTGTCTAGAAAGTACCTCTTTTCATATGCAAGAAAAAACGCCAGGTTTCTCAGTACCTCCAATGTCTCTGGCTACATGCATGTATCCCTAGACAGGTATATGGGCATGCACTGATTCAGGTGTTCAATCAACAAACATTCCTTGCGGATATTCTATGTGTATATTCCTTATATAAAATGTGCAATAGGTATATTAATAACAACGTTGAAGTTAATGTATCAACAACAATACCTAACATCTGCTAAATACCTCCTGCTAGTGTCTGAAGTTGTAGCTCACTTAATCAAAACATATATAAGGTAAATGCAATCACCATCATATTTTTGGGTTATAGATGCTGGAGCTTATAGAAACAGTGTGATTTGTTAGAGTTGGAGAATGATGGAGCAAAGGCCAAAGGACAATTGAGTCTCTGACCAAAATTGGTGCTGATAATCACTGTCCAGCCAACAGTGCAAATGAAGACCCAGCTACTACCCAACATGGTCTTCTATAGCCTGTTAGCACCGCATGCCAGCCTCTGGGCCCTGGGTATGGGCATGCAGGGACTCACGGGGGAAGGAAGATGCAAAAGGAGAAATAAGGAACCAAAAGTTTGGGGGTAATCTGTTGTTAGGGCGTTCCCGCCCAGGCTTTAGAAGTGCGGCCAGTCATGCTGCAGCTTCTTGGACGCCTCTGTTAGGTAGGGTGAAGCCCATTCCTTAGTGAGCAGCTGAAGCCACGTGAAGGCTTTTCTGTGGTCTTCAAACCTGTTCCTTTGACCCGGAATCTGAATGTTGGTGGCTGCTGGGACAAAGAACATAATGACGCAGTTGACATCCTGTGGAGTGGCCTGGCTCTCTGACCCATTGCGCTGGGAAGCCATTGATGGTGACATTGCCCTTGCCCTGCCCTGAGGGCTCAGGCTTTTTTTTTTTTTTTTTTTTTTTTTTTTTAACATCTCTCCATACAACCTCATAGTCCCTGCCTGGTGGAACATCGTCTCTTGTGCTTTCTGTGTCTGCTTTTGCTTCCACACAGGAATTTGGTCACTTCCTCTTTAGCCCCCACTGGCCAGCCATAGTGCCTGTTGCTTATTCTTGTTGGAGCCACCTGCAGGTCTCTTCCAGCTGCCCAAAGCAGTTCAGCCCCTGGATCTCGGAGTTGTCAGTCTCTGTCCCTGACAGAGATCTGGCAGTCCCTACTGTCTGGAGGAGTGGCTCATGCAGTGTCTGGCCTCACTGGGTCCCGACCTCCTGTCCACTCAGCAACCTGCTCAGACAGGTCCCCTCGCAAAACCTGAAACTACAAACCCCAGCGTTCCTTGCCCCATTGCTGGCCTTTTGCTTTTTCTACATTGTCCTTCCTCCTAAACCTACTTTACAGTCACACCTCAATCTGGTTCCAAGCCTGCCTTTTGCGGCCAGTGCCTCAGTCCCTTCCAGCTTCATTTGCTTTCCTACCCAGCCTGGACTTTATGTTCACCATTTCTTTGCTATTAAACTTGCTCTTTTCTTCTTGGCCTGGTTTTCTTGGGATGCTAGTCAATCTTCAACCTCAGGTAAACCTAGCTGCGAATTTCCTTTGCAAGTGCACCTGAGCTGTCTAAATACAGTTATCACTGGGAAAGCCAAAAATCAATAAAAACAAACTATGTTGGTTGACTTCATAACAAAGCTGTGTGATTGATCTCGAGCTGGACCCCAAATGCTGCCTGAGGATTTTATTGATCCCTTCTCATTCTTCACTGATGTTTGCATCATTCTTCACCAATGTACATTTCATTTACCCCTCACCCTAGACTGGATTGTGGAGACAGCACTTCTGCTTCTCCATGGAGCACTGGGTACGGCTGTGGTGTGCTGTGATCAGGAGTTACTGTGCCCTGCTGGTGCTGTTGAGGGTTATCTTGAGACCTGTGCACTGTGTGACAACAGGTAGGCACAGGCTGACAGGAGAGCTTCGACTTTGGGTGGACGTGATTGTAGGAAGCTATAATGCAGTGTCATTTCAACCTGGAATCATCACAAGACAGACAGGCTAAGGAATATCCTCCTAGCAAGTTTCAAGTTTTAAAAAATGCTAGCAAGCGTCTATACTGATGACATCAACAAACAGGAAGACAAAATGGGTCCCATTGCGGGAGTATTGGTTGCAGATAGTTGCTTCACAAAGCTGTTTATACACAGGAATCTGCAGTGAGAATAGTTCACATGGGGATGGTTGGAAAGAATGAGCTTTGAACTTGAGGGAGGAAGGTGTGTTGAGCTGTGGGAGTGCAGGGAAGGATGATAGGACTTGTTTTGCATTCAAACCAAGAAGTGGAAATATTCTGGATTAATAGGTCATTTCATTCTGAGCATTAAATGAAGAGATATTTTTCAAGTTCTTTTTATGGGCAGGGCACTGTTCTAAGCGCTGAGAACAGTAGAAGCAAAACAGAGTTCCTGCCCTTGTGGCCAGGGAAAGCCTCTGTGAGGAAGGGAAATTTGAGAAGAGATGAAATGAAATTAGGGGGACCAAGCATAAGGTTTCATGGATCAGAGCATCTAATGGAAGGAAACTATGTGTGCAAAGATCCTGAGGCAGGAGGTGTTAGAGTGTTTGGAGAATAGTTAGGATCTGAATACGGTTTGTCCCCAAAGGTTCAAGTGCAACAAGCTTGGTCCTCATTGTAATGGCATTGAGAGGTGGTGGAACCTCTAAGAGGTGGGGCTCGGTGAGAGGTGATTAGGTCATGAGGCACCACCCTCTGAAGGAATGAATGCGAGGATGGAGAAGTGGGTAAGTCCCTGGGGACTGCATTAGTCACCATCAGAGTGAGTTGCTAGAGAGCAGCCATGTGTTGGATCCCTTTTCGACTCCCACTGCCAGCTGCTCTCACACATGCTGTTGCCAAGGGATGCCAGGGCCATACCGTGATAGAGCGTGAGGCCCCCACCAGCTGTGGTGCCTGAGCTTGGACTTTCAACCTCAAAAACTGAGCCAAAGACCCCTCTTTTCCTTAGAATGTGCCCAGTCTTAAGTATTTTGCTCTAGCCACATGAAATGGACTAAGATAGCAAGGAGGCTCGTGAGTGAGAAGCAGAACAGGGGAGAAACAGCGCGTCATCAGAGTTGACGACAGACAGGGCAGATGAGGCCAGGCCGAGACAGCACGTGGGTGAAGACACTTTGCAAGGTCCACATGTGAAATAGAATTAACTTAGTGAAGTATCTAATAATTAAAATAGAATTGACTTACTGTGTTTATCTTATATATCACTAAAGTAAGGCTGTTGTCTTGTGAGAACGGTATCCACCCGAGGAGATCCCATAGGAATACCACAAGAAAGTACCTGCCCATCTCAGAAGAGAACGACAGCCTGTGACTGTCACATTCTCTCTCCATTTGGATATCAAGTGAGAATTTTCTCCCTGGGTTCCTGTTTAACATTTGAATCCACATATAGTGTCTTTGGATGTGTTGAAATGTTTAGCTTGTATGCTGTCAGGTCTCAGGGATTATATTTGTATGGTGTTTATGGCATGTGTCTTTTTCTTTTTACTTTGGAAAATCAGCATGGGGTTGGTGTTGTGGCATAGCAGGTAAAACCCCTGCCTGTGGTGCTGGCATTCCATATGGGCTCCAGTTCGTGTCCTGGTTGCTCCACTTCCACTACAACTCCCTGCTATTGTGCCTGGGAAAAGCAATGGAAGATGGCCCAAGTGTTTAGGCCCATGCAATTCACTTTGGAATCCTGGAAGAAGCTCCTGGCTTCTACCCAGTCCAGCCCTGTCCATTGTGGCCATCTGGGGAGTGAACCAGTGGGTGGGAGACCTCTCTGTCTGCGATTCTACCTCTCAAATAAATAAAATCTTAAATAGAGAAGTAATTGGTGACTGGGGAAGCAGTGAGGAGAGGAAGCTAGATAAGGTGCTCCATCTTGAGTTCGAGGAGCCCGTGGAGCAGGGTTTTATCAGCAGAGATAGGGAGTAGAAGCCATAACTGGTAGTCAGCAGAGAGAGTTTATAAAGCATGAAGGCCAAGAAAAGACTCTCTAAACCCAATACTTGAGCATCCAACAAAGGACGCAAAGAAAGGCTGTGTAGATGTGTGTGCTGAGCGCTGATTGCAGAATGTTCCTTAGCAGGGAGAAGCACTTCTTAGCCACACTTGTCTCCTCCATAGAGCCATGCACCTACTCACAGGAGTGCTATGGAAAAGCCTGTAGCAGCAATGGGTAGCCTGTAACAGACATGCATGCAGCTTTATTTATTTTAGTATTTTTTTAAAGATTTATTTGCTTGTAACTCTGTCTCTCAAATAGAGGTGGGGTGGGAGGGTGTCTTGCATTTGCTGGTTCATTCCCCAGATGGCCACAGTGGCTGGAGCTGTGCCAATCCAAAGCCAGGAGTTTCTTCCGGGTCTCCCCTGTGGGTGCCAGAGCCCAAGCACTTAGGCCATCATCTTCTGCTTTCCTAGGCACATTAGCAGGGAGCTGGATTGGAAGTGGAGCAGCCGGGACTCGAACCAGCGCCCACATGAGGCTGCAGCTTTACCTGTTACACCAGCCCTGTATGCAGCTTTAGTTAGCTACCACAGCAGCCTTTGTTAGCAGGACAGCAGTACCCCGCATAGCCCCTAGTGTTCTGATGCACTCAGCAGCCACTAGGGATTTGCCAAGTGCCCAAACAATGATCGTGGGGTCATGACTTACCTGCCGCTTCTTCCCCAGTGCCACAAGTTTCTTCAAAGGGAAAGGAGAGGAGTGGGGTCAGATCTCAAGGCAGCATCTGATTCATCACAGCCAAAGTCGCTAGAAGTTTAATTTTTTCTGTTCTAAAGCTGGAATTTCTAGAACTTTGATTATAATGTTCCGAAGGCTGTACTTATATTTATTTTTTATTGTAATTCTGTGAAGTAGGAACTCATTCTTGAGGAAACCAAGGGACAGAGAAGTTAAATAAGGTGTTCAATCAAGCATGCCTCTAGGAAGTAAGAGTCTGGCTCTGAGCCCAGGCCTCCTGGTCCCCGTCCCTGCACCTGTAAGGTCACATTGTCCAGAGCAAGGTGGCTGTGACCTGCAGCGCCTCCCTCTGTGCCCAGGACGCCGAGTCTCCCGAGGAGGCTGAGTCAGAAGCACTGAGCCTGCTCTGGCTGGTCCAGTTACTCCTGGCACCAGGCCTTTAGGTAATGAGGAATGGCTGCTTTTTCCAAAAAACAATCTTTTATTTTCTATTTTTTTAACATAACATATTTAACTTACATTATAGTCAAAGGCTCAATGACTCTACTAAATAAAGACTTCAATGAATAAAAAATTAAAAAGCCACTGTCTATCAAGGGCTATAAACAATAATCAAAAAGATGTTCAACTTTATTCATATAAAGCAAATTTTAAAATAGTTACAGAATCACTAACATAGTGCATATACACAATGGGCTATTATTCAGCCATAAGAAAGGAAATTCCATCATTTGCAGAAAAATCACTAGGACTAGAGAATATCATGTTGACCAAAATAAGCCAGACACAGAAAAATAGCACAAGTTCTCTATTACATGGGGATCTAAAATTAAAAACAAACAAACAAACAAAAAAAAACACAAAAAAAAACAACAACTATGTGTTTCAGTTTTGCAGCAAATGGAGTGTTTTGCCAAACTTTGCTTTAAATATTAGGCAAAATGATAGGACTGGCTTCTTGGTGGCCCACCAGCTCTATCTCAACCTTGGGAGGCTTGTCACCCTGACCCTCGGCTGTGACAAACACCATCCGCTTTCTTCACTTCTAAGTCCCTAGGAAACTTCTGAGCAGTGACCCTTGCTTCTCCTTTTGGCTGCAGTAAATCAGATGCTGGAACTGCCTACAGCCAGTTGACTAGGGGTCCTTGGTTCCATTTATAGATTAAGAAGCTGCTGATCTGATGAGTTACCCCAAACAAGTGGGAAAATTAGTTGCAGGGCTGGCGCTGTGGTGCAGCAGGTTAAGGCCCTGGCCTGAGGCGCCGGGATCCCGTATGGGCACTGGTTCTGGTCCCTGCTGCTCCTCTTCTAATCCAGCTCTCTGCTGTGGCCTGGAAAGCAGTAGAGGATGGCCCAGGTCCTTGGGCCCCTGCACTCATGTGGGAGACCCAGAAGAAGCTCCTGGCTTCGGATCGGCGCAGCTCTGGCCGTGGCGGCCATCTGGGGATTGAACCAGTGGGTGGAAAACCTCTTTCTTTGTCTCTATCTCTCTCTGTAACTCCTTCAAATAAATAAAATAAATCTTAAAAAAAAGAAAGAAAATTAGTTGCAATTTGTGCAGGGCAATTGCATTGGAAGGGCTTGACTCGAGCTAGAAGGAAGAGTACCATGTGAGGTGTAGCGAGAGGAAGACTGGAAGCCAGAGTGTCCAAGCTGCACACTGAGATTGTTGGCCTGAATGACTCAGACTGGTATGGCTTGCTCTTGTTGGAACGAGAAAGATTTCCTGCAGCATTGCAGGCAGTGTCAGCTGGCTTTTATAATACATCATCTGACAGGGAGGCACCTTTCTGTCTGTCCTGTACTGTTAGTAAGAGAACATTAAACCTATCTATGTGTTTGTTCCAGGCTGTGAAATCTAATACCTTAGTTTGTCCAAACTACATCAGGCCAAGCCCATGGTCTATGAAAGAACATAAATAAATATTATCTCAGAAATCTAGAAGCAGAAAATATAGAGGCATTTTAATTCTTGAGTGGGCAAATTGAGAGTTTGCTACTGTTTTTTTTTTTCTTCCTGTTTTGATACAGTAAAGTTAAAGACCAAATAGTAGAAGGAATTGTATTGTCCAGAAGACAAGCATCCTCCCCTCCCCCCACCCTTCTTAGCTTTAAGCCTCTGGTCCCTGCTTGACTATGCAACAAGCACATGGCAGGGGCCGGCGCTGCGGCTCAATAGGCTAATCCTCCACCTGTGGTGCTGGCACCCCGGGTTCTAGTCCCGGTTGGGGCGCCGGATTCTGTCCCAGTTGCCCCTCTTCCAGGCCAGCTCTCTGCTGTGGCCCGGGAGTGCAGTAGAGGATGGCCCAAGTGCTTGGGCCCTGCACCCCATGGGAGACCAAGATAAGTACCTGGCTCCTGCCTTCAGATCAACGCAGTGCGCCAGCCGCAGCGCTCTGGCCGCAGTGGCCATTGGAGGGTGAACCAATGGCAAAGGAAGACCTTTCTCTCTGTCTCTCTCTCTCACTGTCCACTCTGCCTGTCAAAACAAAACAAAAAACAAGAACATGGCAAGAAAATCCTCCCTGCTCAGAAGCAGGTCTGTGAGTGAGTAATATGGACCCAGGGCGTCTTTGGGCTGGAGTCCTCATGCTGCCATTTAACTGTTTACAAAGAGGTCTTTATGGAATGAATAATTGCTTAGTGGGTAAAGCTAAGGGAAGAGAACAGGCTACATGGCTATAAAAACAGTACGACTCAGTCCACGTTTCCCATATGGGTGACAGGGACCCAGCTACTTGAGTAATTGCCTGTTGCTTTCCAGGGCATGTATCAGCCAGCAGCTGGAATCAGAAGGGGAGCTGACTTGTGAGCCCAGGCATTCTGATCCGGGATAGGGGTGTGCCAAGCAGTGTCTTAAGGGCAATGCCAAGCACCTGCTCGCTTTTCCAAATGCTTTTCATGGTGTACAACTTGTAAATGGATTTCTAAAGGCTGCATTGACAGCTGGAATTGATCTGTGATTTCTCATCCCCTCTCAGTGAAAGAGCCTCCAGACCTCAAGGGTATACATTTGATTTCAAATGCAGTGTTTTCCATCTTCTTTTCTCTCAACACCCACAGTAAGTCTTTTCTCGAAAGAGAAAGCAATCTATTAAGCACAGATATCTAAGCGCGAAGTGTTTTAACCCCCCTGTATGAGAAAAGTAATATTTCGAAACTACCCGCTAGAGAAGAACCTTCCCAGCAGCTGTGTGATAGATAGAGCCCAGGCTTAGAGACCGGTCCTGACTTAGCCATCTTCAGCCTGTGTAACCTGGGATGGGCCACTTCAAATATCTGTGAGATGTTCTGTTTCCCCCAAAGGCAACCAGAAGATGGCAAATCCCTTGGTGGCTCGACTCAAGTCTGTCTTGACAGAGGAGCTGCTCAGATCTGGCATAGGAACCTCAAAGCAAAAGCGTTCCTCCTGGGTCATCTCTCCCTCTTAAATTTCCCAGGGAACCTTGCTGTGGCATGGTCTCACCCTCTTCTTCTGCCTCTCTTCCTTGCCCCTTGCCCTTGAGTCTGTGGCATGTGCTCTTTGGAGGGCGGCCGTAGACCTGTAGACCTTCTGTGGTGTGGCCTCCCAGCAGCCTGTGCCACTCCTGACCACCCTCGTTCTCGAAGTGCCTCCTCTGGGCTCCTAAGACATCCTCTGCCTTGACTTGATTTACCCAAATGCTTGTCCCATGGGCCTCCTTGGAATGCCCATCTCTATCCATCCTTCCTCCCACATTGATCTTTGTCGGGGATGCCACTGTCTCTGATTCATCCTGGGCTTTGTGACTCAATAGATCTCTTGCTATCACTCTGTTTCTGGTCTGTTCCCTGGGCTCCAGACCTATATGTTCTACCCCTCTCCAGTTCATTTGGATTTTGCACTGTCTTCGCAAACTCCATGTTCCCTACACTGCTTGTCAGCCTCCCCATGGTGGCATCTTCTGTGCCCCCTTGGCTTTGTGAGAGGTGTTTGCTATCTATTCAGGTACCAAGCTTGACACTGGGAGGTATCCTTGACCCTTCTCTCTCTGATGGCCAATGAACCACAAAGTCCTCTCAGTTCTGCCTCGCAGCTAGCTCCAGAATCTGTTAGCCTAGTCCTTCCGACAGGAAGTACAATGGTTGATAGCCAAGTGGGTGAATTATGACTGTCCTTACTATCATGTGGCCTCATGCAAGCCACTCAGTTTCTCTGTGCCTCATATGTAAAATAGCACCATGCTTTTGGCCTGTGGTGAGGGTAAACGATCAATACGCTGTAGACTGTGTGACTGCCTGCCCATGCAAACGTAGGTTGTGTGACTCAGGTCTTTTTATTTCACACTGTGAGCTAGTCCAAGACACTCCTATCTGGTCTCCCTGCTTCTAGTCTTTATATATATATATATATATATATATATATATATATATATATATATATATAAATATATATATTTGACAGGCATAGTGGACAGTGAGAGACAGGGAGAGACAGAGAGAAAAGTCTTCCTTTTCCATTGGTTCACCCCCTAATGGCCGCTGTGGCTGGCACACTGCGCTGATCCAAAGCCAGGAGCCAGGTGCTTCCTCCTGGTCTCCCATGCAGGTGCAAGGCCCAAGGACTTGGGCCATCCTCCACTGCCCTCCCGGACCACAGCAGAGAGCTGGACTGGAAGAGGAGCAACCGGGACAGAATCCGGCGCTCCGACAGGGACTAGAACCCGGGGTGCCGGCACTGCAGGCAGAGGATTAGCCTAGTTAGCTGCGGCACCGGCCCCTGCTTCTAGCCTTAACCAAGATTTTTCTTGTTTAGCGAATTGGAGGGTAATTCTGAACTGATCTGCCCATTCATGCTTTCAGCCTGGGCCCTGGTTATTGTCCCAACTTGCAATCTGTAGTCTTTGACTATCTGTCCTACTTAAGGCTCTCCTCTCTCCCTCCAACATTGAAGTTTTGCATGTGCTTCAGATCTCAGTTTATGTCACTTCTTTTGGAAAGACTTCCCCGATCTCTGTCCCTCCTCCTGAATTACTCCAAGCAAAACCCATGTTGTCTAGAAAGTTTATGTAGGGAACACGGCCTCCTTACCTGTCCAGCGGAATACTACCTTCTCACTCCCAGCTCCTGTTGCACCTTGAAGGCTGAGAATAGAAGATAGATCAGGTATATCCTGTAGGGAGAGTTTTTCTTTTTCTTTAAATTTATTTATTTATTTGAGAGGTGGAGCTACAGACCAAGAGAGGGACAAATGAGAGAGAGAGATCTTCTATTCTCTGGTTCACTTCCCAAATGGCCACAATGGCTGGAGCTGGGCTGATCGGAAGCCAGGAGCTTCTTCCATGTCTCTCATGAGGATTCAGGGGCCCAAGCACTTGGGCCATCTTCCACTGCTTTGCCAGGCCACAAGCAGAGAGCTGGATCAGAAGAGGAATAGCTGGGACATGAACTGGTGCCCCTGTGGGATGTGGTCACTGCACGCAGAAGCTTGACCTACTACGCCACAGCACCGACCCTGGGAGAGTTACTTTAGGAATGACTTGGACCTTCATACTCACTCTTTGTCCTATTTGCTTCTCTTACAGAAAAGCTATTGTGAATGGGATTGCTTCTAGAATTTCTCTCTCTGTGAGTTCATCATTACTGTATAAAACTACTATGATTTTTGTATCCCACAATGTGATTAAATTTATCAGTTTTTAAAAAATTTTTTAAAAGATTTCATTTATTTATTTGAGAGGTAGAGTTACAGACAGTGAGAGGGAGAAACAGGGAGAAGGGTCTTCTGTCCGTTGGTTCACTCCCCAATGGCCGCAACAGTCAGAGCTGCGCCAATCTGAAGCCAGGAGCCTGGTGCTTCTTCCCAGTCTCCCATGTGGGTGCAGGGGCTGAAAGACTTGGGCCATCTTCTGCTTTCCCAGGCCACAGAAGAGAGCTGGATTGGAAGAGGAGCAGCTGGGACTAGAACTGGCGCCCATATGGGATGCCGGCACCACATGCGGAGGATTAACTTACTGTGCCACAGCGCCGGCCCCAGCTTATCAGTTCTAATACCCTCTTGAAGTCCTTGGGTTTCTTTGTATATACAAACATGTCTGCATCCTACTTTACTGTTTATATGCCTTTTATTTTTTTCTTGCCTAATTATTCTGGCTAAAACCTCCAGTACTATACTGAATAAGAGAGGAATAAGAGAGGGAGATGTACAGTTCGGCACATGCTCACTTGGACTTAGCCCTAATAGTAGAGCTAGAAATGTGCCAGGGGATCCCAAATCAATCCCATCAAGGTGGCATGTACCAATGTCATTTTACTAGTCAAAGTGATCTGTTTAAGTTCATAATTGATCATAATGATAGGATTAAGTGTCAAAGGGATCACATAAACAAGGCTAGTGTCTGCTAATAATAACTGATATAATTAAAAAGGAGAGAACAGTCCAACATGGGAAGCGGGGTACACAGCAGACACATAGAATGGCAGATGCCCTAAATAGCACTCTGGCCTCAGAATCAGCCCTTAAGGCATTCGGATCTGGCTGAAGAGCCCATGAGAGTATTTTAGGCATGGAAAGCCAAGACACTCTGGCAAAAAAACAAACAAACAAAAAATACAAAAAACAAAAAAACAAAAACAAAAACAAAACAAAAAACCAAAACCTAAATGAAAGTTCTCTGTGAGTGAGATCCCAGGGGGAAGAACAGGCCATCAAAGAAGGAGGTACCTTTCTCTGAAGGGAGGAGAGAACTTCCACTTTAACTATGGAGATAGTCTTTGGTTTCTTCTTTTTTTCCTCTGCTATGGTGGCCTTTCTCACTATACTATGACTCTAGATAAGTGGACTATCTGCTTTCAGTGAATCTCTAGAGGCTTGTGGTGGGCATGGCCAGAGAGCTCTGTTCAGTTCTTCAGGGTTAAGGAGATGCCTAAGGTGACACACCCAGGTTTGGCACGGTAAATCTCTCTCTTCTCTCCTCTCTCTCTCTCTCTCTCTCTCTTTCTTTAGTCAGAGGAGAAGTAATTATGCTCAGCTGAGCTCTTCTTGATGGTGATCAGTGCCTGAGCACTAGCCCCAGGGGGCATAATATTCATCTGCTGTGTCCCAAGGACCACACAAAGGATCTGTGCAGTCCTCAGTGTAAGTTCAGATTCCCCTGCAATGTCTCTCATCAGGTAGCCTGGGCTGCCCAATCTTGTGGCATCTCTCATGGAGACTATTCATGTCTCAGCCACTCCCTGAGTTCTCCCACATACCCTCGTTTTTTTTTTTCACAGTCCCAGTTCATAAGCTCCACACATTCACTAGGTCTTATTCTCCTGTTATTACTCCCCACCATAGTCAGGTTTTTCTGCTCAGCTAATTGCCAGACATAGCCCCAAGCTGGGGCAGCTGTTGTGTATGTTCAAAATGGCGCCTGCTCTATCAGCTCTTAACGCCTTTGTAAGGTGAGTAGAGAGAGAATCGTGTCCATACTGTCCCTTTTATTTTGTCTCTCCTCTAGTTAGTTTGGTGTACTTTCCCCCATGGGGCTTCAAGCCTGGTTCCCTCTAGGCTCTTCCTGCCGCTTTTCTGCCAGTGTCTTGGGCTACTACGGTTTTGTCTCACCTCTCTTTCCAGCACTGGCTGCGGAGGCTCTTGGCAGCTAGAGTCCCAAGCTGAGGGTGCCGTGTCCTCCATGTAGATCCACCATGTCCCTCTAATTATGGAAGAGTTTCCTTTGCCGTTTTTTCCCTAACTCTTTCCTGAGACTACATTATTTCCACTTTTATTAAACTATCTTTTCCTGGACTATAAGTAAGCTCCCTCCCTATTCCGCCATTTTGGAACCTCCCTGTGTTATCAATCATAATAACTCCTTTTTACCCCTGATTTTTGAGTCTTTTTTTTTCTTGGTTAGTTGAGCTGATGATTTATTGATTTTGTTTATCTTCTCAAAACAATTAACTCTTCATTTAATGAAATGAATCTTGTGAATTGTTCATAAAATTTCTATTTAATTTATTTCTGCTCTGATATTTCTTTTCATTTACAAAATTTGAGTTTGGTTTATTTTTCCCTTCCTTTCCTAGTTCCTTGAGAAGTATTATTGTTTATTTGGTGTGTGTATATATATATATATATATATATATATTTAAATTTATTTATTTATTTGAAAGTCAGAGTTACACAGAGAGAAGAGAGGCAGATAGAGAGAGAGAGAGAGAGAGAGATCGATCCTCCATCCGCTGGTTCACTCCCCAGTTGGCTGCAACAGTTGGTGCTGCACCGATCCAAAGGCAGGAGCCAGGAGCTTCTTCTAGGTCTCGCACGTGGGTGCAGGGGCCCAAGGACTTGGGCCTTCCTCCGCCATTTTCCCAGGCCATAGCAAAGAGCTGGATCAGAAGTGGAGCAGCCGGGACTCGAACCGGTGCCCATATGGGATGCTGGCACTGCAGGCAGTGGCTTTAGCCACTATGCCACAGCACCAACCCTTATTTGGTATATTTTTAATGTATGTGATTATGACTGAACTTTTAGTATCATTTTTTCTCTATCATAAGTTTTCATGTGCTGTTTCCTTTGTAATTAGTTTAAAAGTTTTTTAAGTTTCATTTTAATTCTTCATTGATCAATTCATTAAGAAGCATATTGTTCAGTCTCCATGCATTTATGTTACTTCTTGTTTATTTATTTAAATTACATACAGAGGGGCGAGAGGAGAGCGAGATCAATCTCCTATCCTCTGGTTTACTCCTCAAATGCCCACAACAGTAGGGATGGATCAGGCCAAAGCTGAGAAACAGGAACTCAATTTGGGGCTCCCACGTGGGTGGCAGGGACCCAACTAATTGAGCCATCATTTCTGCTTCCCAAGGTATGCATTAGCAGGAAGGCAGAATTGGGAGTAGAGCTGGGTTGAATCTAGGCCCTCTAAATAGGGCATGTCTCCACCTCTACTATTTCTTTTATTGCTGATTCTAGTTTTATTCCATTTTGGTCAGGGACAGTACATGATACGATTTCAGTTTTTTTTTTTTTTTTTACTTGCTTCATAGCTTAATATGTGGCCTATTCTAGAGAAAGTTGCATGTAATGATGAAAGCCGGCGCTGCGGCTCATTTGGCTAATCTTCCGCCTGCAGTGCTGGTATTTCGGGTTCTAGTCCCAATTGGGGTGCTGGTTCTGTCCCAGTTGCTCCTCTTCCAATCCAGCTCTCTGCTGTGGCCCGGGAAGGCAGTGGAGGATGGCCCAAGTCCTTGGGCCCTGCACCTGCATGGGAGACCAGGAGGAAGCACCTGGCTCCTGGCTTCAGATCGGCGCAGCATGCCGGCTGTAGCAGCCAGTTGGGGGGGTGAACCAACGGAAGGAAGACCTTTGTCTCTCTCTCTCACTGTCTAACTCTGTCTGTCCAAAAAAAAAAAAAAAAAAAAAAAGAATATGTGTTTAGTATCTGGTGGGTGGAATGTTCTGTAAATGTTAAATCCATTGGTCTGTAGTATAGTTTTTAACTCTGATTTTTTTTTTTTTTGGCTTTGATGGTCTATTGTCAGTGAAAGTTGGGATTGGAATCTCTCTCTTTTGATCTTGTTTGTTTTATAAAATTGTTTGCTCTACCATTACATGCATATGCATTAAAATAGTTATATTTTCCTGTTGAATTTGTAGCCTAATGATTCAATAGTGACCTTTTGTGGCTTTTGTCTTACATGTCTACATTGTCTGAAATGACTACTCGTGCTCACTTGGTTTGCATTTGTGTGGAATGCCTTGTATAATCTTTTCACTTTTAGTCTTTGTCTCTGCTGGTGAAGTGAGATTCTTGTAGGCAGCATACTGGTGGGTCTTATTTTTTTTCTCCATTCAGTGTGTGCCTTAATTGGGAAATTTATTTCTTTTATATTCAAAGTTACTATTGATAATAAATGACTTCTTCCTGTCATTTAAAAAGATCTTCTGTTATTGTTGAAATTTCTTTATTGTTTTTCTGGTGCATTTTGTAATTTCACATATTTTCTTGTTTTTCTTTCTTTATGTAACTCCTTTAAACATCATGGTCAGTCTCTTGCTTGTCTGTGAAAGAATTTATCTTTCCTTCATTTATAAAATTTAGCTTTTAGGCCGGCGCCGCGGCTCACTAGGCTAATCCTCCGCCCTGCAGCGCCAGCACACCGGGTTCTAGTCCCGGTCGGGGCGCCGGATTCTGTCCCGGTTGCCCCTCTTCCAGGCCAGCTCTCTGCTGTGGCCCGGGAGTGCAGTGGAGGACGGCCCAAGTGCTTGGGCCCTGCACCCCATGGGAGACCAGGAGAAGCACCTGGCTCCTGCCATCGGATCAGCGCGGTGCGCTGGCTGCAGCGCGCCAGCCATGGCGGCCATTGGAGGGTGAACCAATGGCAAAGGAAGACCTTTCTCTCTGTCTCTCTCTCTCTCTCACTGTCCACTCTGCCTGTCAAAAAAAAAAAAATTAGCTTTTCTAGGTGTACTATTCTTAGTTGGCACTTTGTGTTCTCTCTTAGAACTTGGAATATACAATTTGATTCCCTCCTGGCCTGGAAGGTTTCTGCAGATAAATCAGCTGTTGGTCTCATTCGGGATCCCTGAGCAGTTACTTGGCACTTTTCTCTTACAGATTTTGTGATTCTCTTTTTGGGTTGTACTTTTCAGAATTTGACTACAAGGTGTTGTGGTGAGGATCTTCTCTGGTCATGCCTATTTAGAATCCCATGGGCCTCTTGCACTTATGTGTCCTTATCTTTCTCCAGATTGGAACATTATCAGATATTGTTTGAACAGATTTGGGTTATAATTATTCAATGTAATTCCATGCCTTTATTCCACTCTTCTCTCTCAGGGAGTCCCAAAATCAAAACATTTGCTCATTTATTGGTATTCCAAAGGCCTTGGAGCTGTCTTCATTCTTTTTAAAAAAGGTTTATTTTGTTTGAAAGGCAGTTACAGAGGGAGAGGAAAAGACAGAGAGAACTTCTAACTGTTGGTTCACTTCCCAGACGGCTGTAATGGCCAGGGTTGGGCCAGGCTAAAACCAGGAGCCTGAAGCTTTATCTGGATCTCTGATGTGGGCAGCAGAAGTCCAATACTTGTGCTGTCATCCACTGCTTTCCCAGGCACGTTATCGGGGACCTGGATTGGAAGTGGAGCAGCTGGAACTCATATGGGATGCTGGCATTGCAGGTGATAGCTTAACCTGTTGCACCCAATGCTGGCCCTGTTACTTTTTGTTTTCCTTTATTGTCTTACTGGGATGTTTCAAAGGACTTGCCTTTAAGTTCAGCTATTCTTTCTTTTGCTTGATTTAGCCTTTTGTTGAGGCTTTCAACTACGTTTTTATTTGACTTAGAGAGTCTTTGATTTTTTTAAAAGATTTATTTATTTATTCAAAAGTCAGAGTTACACAGAGGAGAGGCAGAGAGAGAGAGAGAGAGAGAGAGAGAGAGAAAGAAAGGTCTTCCATCTGATGGTTGACTCCCCAAGTGGCCACAATGGCCAGAGCTGCACTGATCCGAAGCCAGGAGCCAGGATCCTCCTCTAGGTCTCCCATGTGGGTGCAAAGGCCCAAGGTCCTGGACCATCTTCTTCTGCTTTCCCAGGCCACAGCAGAGAGCTGGATTGGAAGTGGGGTATCTGGGTCTTGAACCAGTGCCCATATGGGATGCTGGAGCTTCAGGCCAGGGAGTTAACCCTCCGCGCCACAGCACCAGCCCAAAAGTCTTTGAATTTTTTTTTTTTTTTGACAGGCAGAGTTAGACAGCAAGAGAGAGACAGAGACAAAGGTCTTCCTTTTCCATTGGTTCACCCCCCAATGGCTGCTATGGCCGGTGTGCTGCGCCGATCCGAAGCCAGGAGCCAGGTGCTTCCTCCTGGTCTCCCATGCAGGTGCAGGGCCCAAGGACTTGGGCCATCCTCCACTGCCTTCCCGGGCCACAGCAGAGAGCTGGACTGGAAGAGGAGCAACCGGGACAGAATCCGGCGCCCCAACCGAAACTAGAACCCAGGGTGCCGGCGCTGCAGGTGGAGGATTAGCCTAGTTAGCTGCGGCGCCGGCTGAGTCTTTGATTTATAAGATTTCTATTTTCAAGATCTCTTGACTGATGTTCTCATTCATGTCATGCCTTGAGTTCCTAACTGAGTTTAACTTATCTGTAATCTCTTGTAATTTTTTAAAAAAAGATTTTACTTTTTTGCGAGGTAGAATTACAGAAAGAGAGAGGGAGAGACAAAGAGAAGGGTCTTTGATCTGCTGGTTCACTCCCCAAATGGCTGCAATGGCTGGAGCTGAGCCAATCTGAAGCCAGGAGCTTCTTCCTGGTATCCCATGCAAGCATAGGGGCCCAAGGACTAGGGCCATCTTCCACTGTTTTCCCAGACAATTAGCAGGGAGCTGAATTAGAAGATGAGAGGCTGGACAGGAATCGGCACTCATATGGGATGCTGGTGCCACAGGCAGAGGCTTAGCCTACTATGCCACAGCACTGGTCCCTCTTGTAACTCTTTAAGTATCCTTATAACTGTTCTTTTGAATTCCTTATCTGTGTTTTGCCAGTCTCCCTTCTTTGAATTCTGATGCTAAAACATGAGTGTGTTCCTTTGGGAGGTGTGGTATTGCCTTTGTGTGTCATACATCTTGTTTCTCTGTGTTTGTGCATTTGGTGGGTCAGATGTCTATCGCTTTTAAAGGGTAGTTCCTGTGGATTGAATGCTTCTTCCTGAAGATGTGTCTTAGGTGGTGGTCAAGCTACTTGACTTTAGTCCCCCTGTACACCGACATGTAGTATCCTTATATTTTCTTCCACTGACATCAGTGGCACTGGTGCCAGGGCCGTGGTGGGCTCCTCTCAGTCTCAGCAGGTATGCTTGGGCAGTGGTGGTAATGGCTATGGTTATGGCAATGCTAGGCCCAAGTGTGGGGTGGTCACGCATAGCTGTTCCCATTACCAATGCTGGGGTGGGTTAAGGCTGGAGCCACAGTGGTGTCAGGCTCCAGTCTGAGATGGGCACGTGTGGCTGCCTGTGTCTACCAGCGATGGGTGGATTCGGGAAGGGAGTTGTTGCAGAGCTGGGGCAAAGGTCGGGATGGATATGTGTGACTGCCTGCACTCATCAGAGGAGGTGGAGTTGAACAGCAGTGCCAGTGGGAAGGGTGGGCACATGCAGTTCTCTGCCGCAGTGTGCACTGCCCTAGCGGGAAGGGCGGATTGTGGGAGGAGAGTCTCCAATCTGCAGAGCTAAGTACCCTCACTTCTAAGGTCCTGGGAGCAGGACCTGCTCTACGGTGCTAAAACACCTGCCCTGCAGAGCACAGAGCAATGCTTGGACCATGATGGTGGGGACCCTGTGGCTGCTGACTCCAGCTGGGTTTGTGAGGCTGCAGTCAAGGGTGCTCTGAATGTCCCTGAGCCCCAGGGACGCACAAGGCCTTCTTCCCCTAGGACGGCCCAGCTGCTGGTGGTGACAGCATCGTCCTGCTGCAGCCTGTGCTCTGGGTGCTGGTGGACACTATAGGAGTTTCCTCTCTGAAGGGAAGCTGCTTTGCGTAGTCTGGGAAGCTCTTCTTGCTGGGCTCCAAGTCTCTGGTGACTGTGGATCCCTCCTGGAGCTAGGATTGCCTGGGTGTCCCTGTTGGGCTCTGTGATTGATCCTTGTCCCTGCAGGAGGGAGTCCCATCCATGGGGTCTGGTGGCAGTTGCTGGAGCACTTTGTTCTCATGCTGCTCCCCCAGGGCTGCGTGTCCTATAGGTTTCCATACCTCTGGTGTTCTTCCTTGGGCACTCGCCTTGAAATGCAGCCATTTATTGTTGTTCTGGCTCTTCTCTGTGGGGGAGTTGACAAACACTGGGCGCCTCCTTTGAGAGGGTATCGGTAGAGCCTGGGGCGAGGTGGATTCCCCAGGAGAGGTGCGGATTGTGAGGCTGATCTGTCGACCACGTTCTACAACTGAGGGACGCCTTTAGAAAAAAGGGACCCCAAAGTCAAGGTTCCTATCCTTGCGATGGAGATAAATCTAGAACTAAATTTCAGGCAAAAATGGAGAATGAGTACTAAGAATGATAATGTCAATGTATGCTAACACGGCATTGTTGTTTCAAAATGTTTTTACATAAGTTGGCTTAAATAGGCAAAATAGCAAACCTACGAGGGAAGGAAGAGTTAGCCCCACTTTACAGATGAAGACACTGAGACTAAAGACCTCAACTAACCAGTGAATACTGGAATTCTGCAGGTGGAATCTGCTGGGTCTGTGTTCTGACCTCTCAAGAATGGTTTAGGGAAGTGCTTTGTTGAAACTAGAGCCTAGTATAAAAAAACAGGTAAAAGAAGACACTTAGTAAGTCTTTGACCATTGTATTGAACTTAAATGGAAATGATAAGACAGACTCAAATATACAATTTCCTGGTTGAGATTTGATAATATAAAGAACTGGAATGTTTTCTGGTTGTTTTGGAACAAGATTCTAATAGGAAAAAGCTATCTCAGACTTCAAAACGAGGCAACAAGATTGCTGTGTGGCCTTTCTTTTTTTAAATGTGTTTTTTGAGGAATACAAATTTTATAAGTACAGCTCTAGGAAAACAGCTATTCTTTCCACCCTATCCACCCTCCCACTCACATGCCTACCCCTCATTCTCCTCCCTCTTCCTTTGCAAGTCCCATTTTCCATTAAGATTCATTTTCAATAAACTTTGTACACAGAAGACCAGCTCAATACTAAGTAAAGATTTCAACAATTTGTGCACGTGTGTGCGTGCATACACACACACACACACACACACACACAGAGAACTAATTTTATAATTCTCATAATACAACTTATTGAGGACAGAGGTTCTGCATGGGGAGTTAGTGCACAATGACTCCTGGTGTTAATTTAACAATTAACACCCTGAAGTATGATGTCAGTGACAACCCAAGGCTCTTGACAGGAGCTGTCTAGTCTATGGAAGCCTGTTGAGTCCACAAACTCTGTCAGTATTTGGATAAGGCCATAAGCAAAGTGGAAGTTCTCTCCTCCCTTTAGAGAAAAGTACATTCTTCTTTGATGGCCACTTCTTTTTTTTTTTTTTTAACTTTTATTTAATGAATATAAATTTCCAAAGTATGGCTTATGGATTACAATGGCTTCCCCCCCATAATGTCCCTCCCACCCACAACCCTCCCCTTTCCCACTCCCTCTCCCCTTCCATTCACATCAAGATTCATTTTCGATTCTCTTAATATACAGAAGATCAGTTTAGCATACATTAAGTAAAGATTTCAACAGTTTGCTCCCACACAGAAACATAAAGTGAAAAATAATAGATGATTTTTTAAATGATGATGAAATCAGATCAGACCTATTGTCATGTTTAATCCCAGTGAGAGTCAAGTTGGGAATTGATAATTGATGGCCACTTCTTAATGCTAGGGTCTCACTCACAGAGATCCTTCATGTAGAACATTTTTTGCCACAGTGTCTTGGCTTTCTAAGCCTGAAATGCTCTCATGGGCTTTTTAGTCAGATCAAGAAGCCATAAGGGCTGATTCTGAGGTCAGAGTGTTAAAGTGATTGTCATTCTATGAGTCTGCTGTGTGAACTGCTTCCCATGTTGGAACAGTCTCTCCTTTTTAATTCTATCAATTATTATTACCAGGCACTTGATCCTATTTATATGTTACTTTAATACTTAATCCTATCTCTGTGTTTACTTTAACACTTAATATGATCTATTTAACAATTAAGATGGCATTTTTACCATCCAGCTTACTGGGAGTTGAGGTCCTGTGAAAAGTTTTTAAACTCTGCCCTTAGAAGTAAGTCTGTAGGAATGTATGAAGAACTATATAGCTTTACAGTTAAAAACTTGCTCCTCTCTCTCAATCCCACTCTTATTTTTTTACTGAGATTTTTCTTTTTATAGAAAGCTTTTATTTAATAAACATAAATTTCGTAAGTACAACTTTTGAATTATAGCAATTATTTCCCCCGTATCCACCCTCCCACCACAAACCATCCCACCTCCTACTCCCTCTCCCATCCCATTCTTAAGATTCATTTTAAATTATCTTTATATACAGAAGGTCAACTCTATAATAAGTAAAGATTTCAACAGATGCACCCACACAGACACACAAAGTATAAAGTACTGTTTGAAGATTAGTTTTATCATTAATTCTCATAATACAACACATTAAGGACAGAGGTCCTACATGGTGAGCAATTACACAGTGACTCCTGTTGTTGATTTAACAATTGACACTCTTATTTATGATGTCAGCAATCACCCGAGGCTCTTGTCAAGAGCTGCCAAGGCTGTGGGAGCCTCTTGAGTCTAAAAACTCCAACATTATTTAGACAAGGCCATAATCAAAGTGGAAGTTCTCCCTTCCCTTCAGAGAAAGATACCTACTGTTTGGCCCCTTCTTTCCACCAGGATCTGACTCACAGAAATCTTCCATGTAGATTATTTTTTGCCACAGTGTCTTGGCTTTCCATACCTGAAATGCTCTCCTGGGCTTTTTAGCCAGATCCAAATGCCTTAAGGACTGATTCTGAGGCCAGAGTGCTGATTACAGCATTTGTCATTCTATGAGTCTGCTGTGTGTCCCGCTTCCCATATTGGAATGTTCTATCCTTTTTATTTCTATCAATTATTATAAGCAGACACTTGGTCTTATTTATGTGATCTCTTTGACACCTAATCCTATCTTAATGATCAGTTATGAACTTAAACTGATTAGTTTAACTAGTAAGATGGCATTGCTACCTTTCAACTTAATGGGATTTGGAGTCCCATGGCATGTTTCTAGCTTTACCCTTAGGGGTAAGTCCGAGGGAATATGTGCCAAACTGTACATCTCCTCCCTCTCTTCTTCCCATTCTTACTTTTAATAGGGATCAGTTTTCAATTGGATTTAAATACCTAAGAATAATTCTGTGGTAAGTAAAGAGTTCAACCAATGGTATTAAGTAGAAAAAGAAATACTAAAAAGAATAAAATAGTAAGCTGTTCTCCACAGTCAGGACAAGGGCTGATCAAGTCATTGTTTCTCATAGTGTCAGTTTCACTTCTACAGGTTTCCTCTTAGGTGCTTAGTTAGTTGTCACAGATCAGGGAGAATGTATAATATTGTCCCTTTGTGACTGGCTTATTTCACTCAACATGATGTTTTCCAGATTCCTCCATTTTGTTGCAAATGATTTCATTTTTTTACCACTGTGTAGTATTTCATAGAGTACATATCCCATAATTTCTTTATCCAGTCTTCTGTTGATGGGCATATAGGTTAATTCCATGTCTTAGCTATTATGAATTGAGCTGCAATAAACACTGAAGTACAGATAGCTCTTTTATTTGCCAAAATAATTTCCCTTGGGTAAATTCCGAGGAGTGGGATGGCTGGATCGTATGGTAGGGCTATATTCAGATTTCTGAGGTGAGATCTATTTTCAATTGACTTTATACATATATGATTAACTCTATGTTAAGTAAAGAGTTCAACAAATAGCATGAAGGAAAACAACAACAACAACAAAAAACTGTTCCTTGACAGTCAAGACAAGGGCAGCTCAAGTCATTCCTTTTCAAAGTGTCAATTTTATATCTAAAGATTTCATTTTAGGGCTCTATTAGTTCTCACAGATCAGGGAGAACATATGGTATTTGTCCCTTTGGACTGGCTTATTGCACTAAGTATGATGTTTGCCAGATTCATCCATTTTGTTGCAAATGACCGAATCCATTTTTTTTTTACCACAGTGTAGAATTCCATAGAGTACATATCCCATAATTTCTTAATCCAGTCTTTGGTTGATGGGCATTTAGGTTGATTCCATGTCTTAGCTATTGTGAACTGAACTGCAATAAACATGGAGGCACAGTTATTTCTTTTGTTTACTGATTTCTTCCCTTGGGTAAATTCCCAGGAGTGGGATGGCTAGGTCATATGGTAGGTATATATTCATATTTTTCAGGTATCTCCATACTGTCTTCCATAGTGGCTTTATCAGTTTACATTCCCACTAGCAGTGTATTAGGGTACCATTTTCCACACATCCTTGCCAGTGTTTGTTGTTTGTTGATTTCTGTATGAAAGCCATTCTAACTGGGGTGAGGTGAAACCTCATTGTGGTTTTGATTTGCATTTCCCTGACAGCTAATGATCCTGAACATTTTTTCATGTGTCTGTTGGCCATTTGGATTTCCTCTTTTGAAAAATGTCTATTGAGGTCCTTGGCCCATCTCTTAAGTGGGTTGTTTGTTTTGTTTTTGTGGATTGTCTTGATCTCTTTGTAGATTCTGGTTTTGAATCCTTTATCAATTGTGTAGTTTGCAAATAATTTCTCCCATTCTGTCAGTTACCTCTTCACTTTCCTGTTTCTTTTGCTATACAGAAACTTCTCAATTTGATGTAATCCTAGTTGTTAATTTTGGCTTTGGCTGCCGTGCCTCTGGGGTCTTTTCCAACAAGTCTTTGCCTGTGCTGATATCTTGCAGGGTTTTTCTGATGTTCTCTAATAATCTTTAATCCATGTTGAGTAGATTTTTGTGTAAGGTGTAAGGTAGGTGTCTTGCTTCATACTTCTGCATGTGGAAATTGTTTTCCCAGCACTGTTTGTTGAAGAGACTGTCCTTGCTCTAGGGATTGGTTTTAGCTCCTTGGTCAAATATAAGTTGGTTGTAGATGTTTGGATTGATTTCCGGTGTTTCTATTCTGTTCTATTGGTCTATCCATCTATTTTTATACCAGTATCTGGCTGTTTTGATTATAACTGCCCTGTAGTATGTCTTGAAATCTGGTATTGTGATGCCCCTGGCTTTGTTTTTGTTGTATAATATTGCTTTAGCTATTCGAGGTCTCCTGTGCCTCCATATGAATTTCAGCATCTTTTTTTCTGGGATCTGAGAAGAATGTCTTTTGCATTTTGATTTCTTTTGGAAGAATGGACTTTTTGATATTGATTCTTCCAATCCATGAACATGTAAGATTTTCCATTTTTTTGTATCTTCTTCTGTTTCTTTTTTTTAACGTTTTGTAATTCTCATCATAGAGATCTTTGACATCCTGGGTTAAATTTATTCTAAGGTATTTGATTTTTTGCAGATATTGTGAATGGGGTAGATCTTTAAAGTCACTCTCAACTTTGATGTTGTCTACATATATAAAGGCTGTTGAATTTTGTATATTGTATATCGTATATCTTTCTACTTTACAGAACTCTTCTATGAATTCCAATAGTCTCTTAGAGGAGTCTTTTGGATCCCCAAAATATAGAATCATGTCATCTGCAAATAGGGATAATTTGACTTCCTCCTTCCCAATTTGTAACCCTTTGATTTCTTTTCCTTGCCTAATGGCTCTGGCTAAAACTTCCAGGACTATATTGAATAGCAACAGTGAGGGTGGGCATCATTGTCTGGTACCGGATCTCAGTGGAAATGCTTCCAACTTTTTACCATTCAATAGGATACTAGTAATGGGTTTGTCATAAATTGCCTTGATTGTGTTGAGAATGTTCTTTCTATACCCATTTTGCTTCAAGTTTTCATTATGAAAGGATGTTGTATTTTATCAAATGCTTTCTTTGCATCTAATGAGATAATCATATCATTTTGTTCAGCAATTGGTCAATGTGATGTATCACATTGATTGATTTGTGAATGTTGAACCATCCCTGCATACCAGGGATAAATCCCACTTGGTCTGTGTGGATGATCTTTCTGATGTGTTGTTGCATTCTATTGGCTAGAATTTCATTGTGGATTTTTGTGTATATGTTCATCAGGGAAATTGGTCTGTAATTCTCTTTCTCTGCTGCATCTTTTTCAGGTTTAGGAATTAAGGTAATGCTGGTTTCATAGAAAGGATTTGGGAGGATTCCCTCTATTTCAATTGTTTTGAATAACTTGAGGAGAATTAGAGTTAGTTCTTCTTTAAATGTCTCATAGAATTCAGCAGTGAAGCCATCTGATCATGTGCTTTTCTTTATTTTGAAGGCATTTATTGCTGTTTTAATTTCTGTCTTGGTTATGGGTCTATTTAGGTTTTCTGTCTTCATAGTTCAATTTAGGTAGGTTGTATGTGTCCAGTAATCTATCCATCTTCTAGATTTCCGAATTTTTTGGCATACAGCTCTTTGTAATAATTTCTGATGATTCTTTTTTTTTTTATCTCTGTGGTGTCTAATAAATTTCCTTTTTCATCTCTAATTTTATTGATTTGGGACTTCTCTCTCCTTTTATTGATTAGTAGGGCCAATGCTGTGTCAATTTTACTTATTCAAAAAACCAGCTCTTCGTTTTGCTGATCTTTTGTATTTTTTGAATCAAGATTTTGATTTCTTCTCTAATGTTAATTATTTCTTTTGTCCTACAAGTTTTGGGTTTGGTTCGATATTGTTTTTCTAGATACTTGAGTTGCCTTGATAGCTGATTCATTTGCTGCCTTTCCAATTTCTTGGTGTAGGCACCAATTACTATAAACTTTCCTTTTAACACTGCTTTTGCTGTATCTCATATGTTTTGATATGTTGTGTTTCATCTTCATTTGTTTCCAGAAATTTTTTGATTTCTTTTTTGATTTATTCTGTGACCCACTGTCCATTCAGGAGCATGTTGTTCAATCTCCATGTATTTGCATATGCTCTAGAGATTCCTGAGTTGCTGATTTCCAGCTTCACTCTATTGTGGTCCAAGAAGATGCATGGTATGATTTAGATTTTTTTGAATTTTCCAAGACTTGCTTTATGGCCTAGTATGTGGGCAATCTTAGAGAAAGTTGCACTGGTGAGAAGAATATGTATTCTGCAACTGTAGGATAAAAGGTTCTGTAGATATCTGCTAGGTCCATTTGATCTACAGTGTTGATTAAATCTGCTGTTTCCTTAATGATTTTCTGTCTGGTTCATCTGTCCATTGCAAAAAGTGGGGTATTGAAGTCCTGCATTACTGTTGTATTGGAGTCTGTGTCTCCTTTTAGTTCCCTTGACATTTCTTTTAAATAGCCAAGTGCCCTGTAATTAGGTGCATATACATTTATAATAGTTACATCTTCCTGTTGAATAGATCTCTTAATCATTACATAGTACCCTTCTTTGTCTCTTTTAACAGTTTTTGTGTTAAAGTCTATTTTGTCTGATATTACGATGGGTGTACCAGCTCTTTTTTGGTTTCTGTTGGCATGGAATATCTTTTTCCATCCTTTTACTTTGAGTCTGCTTGCTTCTTTGTTGGTGAGATGTGTTTCTTGTAGGCAGCAAATAGATGGGTTTTGTTTTTACATCCATGCAGCCAGTCTGTGTCTTTCACTGGAGAGTTGAGGCCATTTATATTCAAGGTGACTATTGATAAGTAATGACTTTGTCCTGTCATTTTTTCCAAAAATATTCCTATTTTGTTTATTTTGAATTTCCTTTGAAATTTTACTGAGAGATTTTCTTCCTTTATCTTTTTTTTAGTGATGACCTTCAGCATCTTTTGTAGACCTGGATGGGTGGTGACAAATCCTTTCAATTTCTGTTTTTTTTTTTTTTAATTTTTTTGCCAGGCAGAGTGGACAGTGAGAGAGAGAGACAGAGAGAAAGGTCTTACTTCACCGTTGGTTCACCCTCCAATGGCCGCTGCAGCCAGCGCACTGCGGCCGGCACACCGCACTGATCCGAAGCCAGGAGCCAGGTACTTATCCTGGTCTCCCACGGGGTGCAGGGCCCAAGCACCTGGGCCATCCTCCACTGCACTCCCGGGCCACAGCAGAGAGCTGGCCTGGAAGAGGGGCAACCGGGACAGAATCTGGCGCCCCAACTGGGACTAGAACCCGGTATGCCAGCGCTGCAAGGCGGATTTTCTTTTTATGTTTTACTGTGATGAGTTTGATTTCAACGTGTCATGGTGAAGTTCTTTTTTGACCATGTCTATAAGTTCTTTGTGCTTCCTGTACTTGGATGTCCTTTTCTTTCTCCAAATTAGGGAAGTTTTTCTGTCATTTTTTCACTAAAAAGGTCTTCTAATCCTTTCTCTCTTTCCACGCCTTCAGGAACTCCTAGAACCTGTATGTTGAGGGCTGGCGCTGTGGCTCACTTGGTTAATCCTCCGCCTTGTGGCACTGGCATCCCTTATGGGTGCTGGGTTCTAGTCCCAGTTGCTCATCTTCCAGTCCAGCTCTCTGTTGTGGTCCAGGGGGCAGTGGAAGATGGCCCAGGTGCTTGGGCCCCTGCACCCACAAGAGAGACCAGGAGGAAGTGCCTGGCTCCTGGCTTCAGATCAGCACAGCGCTGGCCATAGCAGCCATCTGGGGAGTGAACCAATGGAGGGAAGACCTTTCTCTCTGTCTCTCTCTCTCACTGTCTATAACTCTACCTGTCAAAAAAAAAAAAAAAAAAAAAAAAAAGAACCTGCATGTTGGGTCATTTGATAGTATCCTATAGATTCTCAACAGTGTTTTTTTAGTTTTCTAATTTCCTCCTCTTGTTTATGGTTTGTGTAATTTCCTGTGCTTTTTCTTCTTCCAACATGCATTCTTCTGCTTCACTGATCCTATTGTTAAGGCTTTCCACTGCATTTTTATTCTATTGAATTCTTCGTTTTATTTTGATTTCTCTTTAAGATCTCAATTTCATGGGACAAATTTTCCTTCATGTCCTGTATAGATTTCAGTAGTCAGTGCATTTGCTTCTAATTACTTCTATGTAATCTTATGATCAATTTTTTGAATTTCATTTCTTGCATTTTTTCCATCTCATCATCTTCACAATCTAGCATTGAAGTGTTGCGTTCTTTTGGGGGCATCATGTGGTCTTCCTTATTCTTGTGTCTTGACTTGGTATGTTTGTTCTGTATTTGTGGAGATACTTTTTCTTTTGATTTTTTGCTGTGGGGGCTTTTATTTTTGTACTATGCCTCTATAGATAAATGGAGTGTCTGCTTTCAGTGAATCTCTAGAGGCTTGTAGTGAGTGTGGCCAGGAAGCTCTGTTCAGTTCTCCAGGGTGAAGGGGATGTCTGAGGTGACACACCCAGGTTTGGCATGGTAAATTTCAATTTTTTTGACAGGCAGAGTTAGATAGATAGATAGAGAGGTCTTCCTTTTTCCGTTGGTTCACCCCCTAAGTGGCCACTATGGCCGGCGCGCTGCACCGATCCAAAGCCAGGAGCCAGGTGCTTCCTCCTGGTCTCTCATGCAGGTGCAGGGCCCAAGGACTTGGGCCATCCTCCACTGCCTTCCCGGGCCACAGCAGAGAGCTGGCCTGGAAGAGGGGCAACCGGGACAGAATCCGGCACCCCAACTGGGACTAGAACCCGGCGTGCCGGCGCCGCTAGGCGGAGGATTAGCCTAGTGAGCCACGGCGCTGGCCCCCTCTCTCTCTTCTAGTTTGGCAGGTCCACTATCTGCCATGGACTCAAAGCCAGGTTCCCACTAGGCTTTTCCTGCAGCTTTTGCGCCAGTGGCTTGGGTTGCTGCAGTCTGGTGTCACCTCACTTTGCAACACTGGTGCGTAAGCTCTTGGGTGCTGGAGTCCTGAGTTGTGCGTGTCCATGACCTCCATGTAGGTCCACTGTGTCCCTCTAATTTGCATAGAGTTTCCTCTGCCATTTTCTCCCTAACTCTTCCCTGAGACTGCACTCTCTCCACTTTTTAAAATCTAGCTTCTCCTGGACTAGAACAGTAAGCTCCCTCCCAACTCTGCCATCTTGGAACTCCCCTCACATGCCCTTTCAAAATCATGTTAGATGCTGGTTCCAGTATTATGGTGCAGTGGGTTAAGCTACTGCCTGTGACACCAGCATCCTATTTGAGTAGCACTTGACATCACTGCCACTCCGGTTCTGATTCAGATCCTGCTAATGTGCCTGGAAAAGCAGAAGAAGATGGCCCAAGTACTTGGGTCCCTGGCACCCATGTGGGAGACAGAGGAAACTCCTGACTCCTGGCTTTGGATCAGCCCAGTTCTGGCCATTGTGGTCATTTGGGGAGTGAACCAGTGGATGGAAAAATCTCTGTCTCTCCCTCTTTCTCCATAACTCTGACTTTCAAATAAATAAATAAATCTTTTTAAAAAATTAGACATGGGCCGGCGCCGCGGCTCACTAGGCTAATCCTCTGCCTAGCGGTGCCGGCACACCGGGTTCTAGTCCCGGTCGGGGCGCCAGATTCTATCCCGGTTGCCCCTCTTCCAGGCCAGCTCTCTGCTGTGGCCAGGGAGTGCAGTGGAGGATGGCCCAGGTGCTTGGGCCCTGCACCCCATGGGAGACCAGGAAAAGCACCTGGCTCCTGGCTCCTGTCATCGGATCAGCATGGTGCGCTGGCCGCAGCGCGCCGGCCGCGGCGGCCATTGGAGGGTAAACCAACGGCAAAAAGGAAGACCTTTCTCTCTGTCTCTCTCTCTCACTGTCCACTCTGCCTGTCAAAAAAAAAAAAAAAAAAAAAAAAAAAAAAAAAAAAAAAAGACATGAATATATTGTCTAACATAACAGCTAAATCATCGAATTCTGAAAGAGATGTTGCTACTTAATTTCTTATCTACTAATGCTTAAGGCTTAGGTTCTGTGAAGTTAATGTTAATTTGTGGATTTTTTCCCTAAATAAATACAAATGATTTCTGCCTACTAGAAAAGATAACTTAGAATGTCAGTTTATTAATCTTGAAGATTATTAACCAGCAGTCTTATACTTTTTTTCCAATGGTTATAATTTCTATTCTCCTTAGAATCAGCTTTAATATCCTGCTAGTTCCCTAAATGTATATGATTTCAACTTCTTGAAGTTTATAGTTTAATAGTTCAAAGGTATAGTAGTAACATTTGACTTGGAATGAGTTACATTTTGGATTCTTAAAATTGAACTGCCTAAAAACCATGTTTTTGTGTTCTATAATGTGGTACATGTGATTAAAATTTTTTGGCTGGCGCCGCGGCTCACTAGGCTAATCCTCCGCCTAGCGGCGCCGGCACACCGGGTTCTAGTCCCGGTTGGGGTGCCGGATTCTGTCCCGGCTGCCCCTCTTCCAGGCCAGCTCTCTGCTGTGGCCAGGGAGTGCAGTGGAGGATGGCCCAGGTGCTTGGGCCCTGCACCCCATGGGAGACCAGGAAAAGCACCTGGCTCCTGGCTCCTGCCATCGGATCAGCGCGGTGCGCCGGCTGCAGCGGCGGCCATTGGAGGGTGAACCAACGGCAAAAGGAAGACCTTTCTCTCTGTCTCTCTCTCTCACTGTCCACTCTGCCTGCCAAAAAAAAAAATAAAAAAAAAAAAATAAAAAAAAATTAAAAAAAAATTTTTTTTAAACCTAGTCTTTGAGGATTATAGCTATACCAGTATTTCATCAGTAGCACGGGGTGTCATTGTTTATTCATAGTAAGGGTATTTTAAAAATCATGAAAGGTTTTGAATGCACGTGAAAGTATACAGAATGTTTCTATAGCACTTTGACTTACAGCACATTTTTCCATTTAATGTTCTTCTGGACCCAGTGCATAACTATGTGTTGGGTTTAGTGGTCACTTTCTTTAAAAAGTTCATTTTTACTTACTCATTTGAGAGACCAGGAGCTCCCATTTTCTGGTTTACTCTTCAGATGCTCACTGTGGCCAGAGCTGGGCTGAGCTGTGGCTAAATCTGGGAACTGGGGGCCCAATCCAAGTCTCCCATGTGGGTGCAGGGACTCAGTGACTTGAGCCACCACTGCTGCCTCTCAGGGTCTGCACTGGCAGGAAGCTGGAGCCAGGAGCCAGTGCTGCAAACTGAATGTGGTTCCCCAGTGTGGGATACGGGCGACTTAGCTGCTGGGCTAAATGCCCACTCCAGTTGTCATGCTCTTCAGCTTCCTTTAGTCTATATAGCTCTTCATCTTTTCTTGGGCTTTTAAGAAACTGACATTCTTGAACACAGGGCAATTTCTTGATGGAATGTGCCTCCATGTGCAGTTGCCCAGTGTTTCCTCATAGTGTCAGATTCAAGTGTGGCTGGAACACTAGGTAAGAGAGCTATATCCTTTTCCGGGTGTGATAGCTGAAGACTCATAATGTCTGTCCTCCCCTCCTTACTGTGATGATAATCACAGCTCCAGGAATTGCCCAGTTTTCCACTGTAGTAGTTGTATCCCCCCCTTGCAATTCATAAGTAATTTATGGAAAGACATTATAGGAGCATGCACACGTTGCATTCTACATGTGTTGCACTGTGTGTTTAGAATTCACTGATATTCCTGCATGAAGCAATCTTTATTTTGATGTTTGCAAAATGACAACCTTACAGCTCTACTGCCTGCCTGACGTTTATCAGTTGATGTTTCTGCTGTGAAGAGGAATTATCTCCCAGTTGCTCCTCTTTCAGTCCAGCTCTCTGCTATGGCCCGGGAGTGCAGTGGAGGATGGCCCAGGTCCTTGGGCCCTGCACCTGCATGGGAGACCAGGAGAAGCACCTGGCTCCTGGCTTCGGATCAGTGCAGTGTGCCAGCCGCAGCGCGCTGGCTGCAGCGGCCATTGGAGGGTGAACCAATGGTGAAGTAAGACCTTTCTCTCTGTCTCTCTCTCTCACTGTCCACTCTGCCTGTCAAAAAAAAAAAAAAAAAAAAAAGAGGAATTACCTCCTCCTGTCTTATTTGCCTGTTGGATGCATCAGTCGTCTATCACCCTATCATATATCATCTATCTACTTAATGAGTATAAATTCGTGGGTTCCCATTTTATTTAAAATGTTATAACCCAGTATGTATTTTAAAGCTCTGTTGTCTTAAACCAGTCCCTGTAAGCCGGCTCCTATGTCCTTTTAACATATTGCCCAATTTTTTCAGCACTTCCTTACTTTTTGGCACAGCAAGATATTCTAGCCTTGTCTTGTACTTAAAGGAATTTTGCTTTTCTTTTGCTCCTTTAAAGATAGATGTACTGAGGCTGATGTTGTGGTACAGTTAAGCCCCCACCTGCGATGCCAGCATCCCACATGGGAATGCTGATTCAGGTTCCAGCTGCTCCACTTCCAATTCAGTTCCCTGCTAATGCACCTGGGAAGGCAGCAGAAGATGATTCAAGTACTTGGGCCCTTACTGACCATGTGGGAGACCTGGATGGAGTTCCATGCTCCTGGCTTCCTTCCACCTGGCCCAGCTCTAGCCATTGTGGCCATCTAGGGAATGAGCAGGTGAAAGATGTATCTCTCTCTGTCTCTCTCTTTCTCTCTCCATCCATCCTTTCCTCCCTCCCTCTTCTCTCTATCAGCTTGCCTTTCATATAAACAGATCTTTAAAAAGTACATACTGGAGTGGGCATTTGGCATGGCAGTTATGATACCACTTGCCATGCCCACAACCTGTACTATAGAACTGGATTCAAATCCCAGCTCTGCTTCTGATCCAGATTCCTGCTAATATGCATTGTTAGAGACAGCAGGTGATAGATAATACTTGGGTCTCTGCCATCCACATGAGAGACCTGGATTGAGTTCCTGTCTTCTGACTTTGGCCTGGCCCAGCCCAGCCCTGTCTGTTGTGGGCATTTGGGGAGTGAACCAGTGGATGGAAGAACTCTGTTTCTCATTGTCACTCTTTACAAATAAATAAAAAATAAAACCTTAAAAATACATATTATAGGGGCATATGTTAAGCCTAGCAGTTAAGATGTTGGTTAAGATTCCTGCATCTCATGTTGGAGTACCTGGGTTCAATATTCTGCTCCGCTTTCCTGCTACTTCAGACCTTGGGAAGTAGTAGTGATGGCTCAAATCATTGCCTGTCTGTCATTTATGTGGGAGACTTGGATTGAGTTTCTGGTTTCTACCCAGTCCAGTCCTAGCTGTTGTGGGCATCTGGGGAGTGAATCAATGGGTAGGAGATTCTTTATCCATTTCTCTCTTATATACATATGTGTGTGTATGTGCATGCATGTCACATATATGTATATGAATATAAAGCTCTTATATAAATTTATGTGTTGTTGATATTATTTAATTATGACATAGGCTGCAAAATACTTTCAATTTTCTTTTTATGGTATTTGTGGACTTAATTGCCTATGCAGAAGCTTACATTTATGAAGTTAAGTGTATCAATCTTGTGGCATCTGAAATTTTAGTCATTATGTGATAGACTTGCTCTCTACTTTATCATGTATAATATAATTTATATAGGAAAAAATAATTTATATAGGAATTCACCTGAATTTATTTATATTTCCCTGATGATTAATTATACTGAGCATTCTTTTCATATGCTTGTTGGCCATTTGTATTTCCTCTTGAGAAATGTTGATTCAGGTCATTTGCCCATTTCTTAATCAGATTAATGTTTCTGTTAAGTTGTTTGAATTCCTTACATATTCTGGAAATTCATTGCTTGTTGAATGAGCACCTTCACTGTTGAATGTCAGTGCCCTTGGTATTCAGGCCATTTTGATTGCTGCCCTGTTCACAGTAACCATGAGTCAAGGGAGTAGAGGGAGGTTCCATACCCATCCCTCTGTCCCCATTGACGGTAAGC
Organism: Oryctolagus cuniculus; assembly: GCF_964237555.1. NCBI lineage: Eukaryota > Metazoa > Chordata > Mammalia > Lagomorpha > Leporidae > Oryctolagus > Oryctolagus cuniculus. The sequence continues at coordinate 82,456,178 of NC_091443.1, forward strand.
AGCCCCTCCTCCTCCTGGAGACTAGGACCAATAGTCTTGCTAAGATGATGACTCCCTCATGCCTACTGTCCTTGGATACACGGACAAGATTGCTTGGACATGTTTGAAAAGAGAGAGGGTGATGAAAGTGTTCTGTGTTTAGCTGTGTATTTGTTGAAGCTAATACACTTGCGATTTTTTTTGTATAGAAATTATACCTCAATAAAAATATTTAAAATGTGAGAACTAACTGCACAGAAACCAAACTATACAGTTAGTTGGAGAAACTATACAAGTAGTATAGTATGACACTATTTCAAAAAATTCTTGGAAGTTGAAATAAAAGGTAAGTTTATTTTGGTGTGAAAAATTTTGAAATACATGCTTACAAGGAGTCTTCAAAAGTCCATGAAAAATGTGTACCATAAAACACTATGCATGGATTTGATAATTTTTACCAAAAGAAATTTGTCTTTTAATTTTCCATACTTTTTCAGGTACCCTCATACAAGCTGTTTGGAAAGACTGAATTAATTACTGTCAATCAAAGTTTTCCTACCATGCTACAGAATACTAGAAGTCATTTCTCCTATCCAGCGCACTCCTGTATCCATTCACCATCCTCTCTCCGTCCCTCCCTCCCCCTTCCTGGGATCTGGAAACTGCTGTTCTGTTCACTCCTTCTGTGAGAAGAACTTTGTAACTTCCACATATACATGAGAACATGTGGTATTTGACTTTCTGTGCCTGACTTCCTTCACTTAACATAATGTCCTCCAGTTCCATCCATGTTGTTGCAAATGACAAAATTTATTTTTATGGATGAATAATTATTCATTATTCAAATACAGCACATTTTATAAGTCCATCCATTCATTGATGTGCACCTAGAGTGATTTCATATTTCAGCTGTTATGAATAGTGCTGTGGTAAATGTGTGAGTGCAGGTGTCTCAGAAATACTGAGTTGACATTTGCAAAAAAACGGATGAATCTGGAAAACATCATACTTAGTGAAATAAGCCAGTTCCACAGGGACAAATATCATATGTTCTCCCTGATCTGTGACAACTAACAGAGCACCCAAAAGGAAACCGGTAGAAGTGAAATTGACACTATGAAAAGCAATGACTTGAACAGCCCCTGTTTTGACTGTCAACAAAGAGTTGATTTTTTTTTTACTATTTTCTTTTTCTACTTAATACCATTGGTTGAAATCTTTACTTAGCACAGATTTATTCATAGGTGTTTAAATCCAATTGAAAATAGCAGTAAAAAAATGCGTGGGAATAAGAGAGAGAGGAGATATACTGTTTGGCACACATTTCCACAGACTTACCCCTAAGGCTAAAGCTAAAAACTTGCCATGGGACTCCAAATTCCATTAAGCTAGGTGGTACTAATGCCATCTTACATGTTAAAGTGATCATTTTAAATGTGTAACTGATCATGTGGATAGGAATAAGTGTCAAAGGGATCACATAAATAAGACCAAGTATCTGCTAATAACAATGATAGAATTAAAAAGGAGAGAATGATCCAAAATGGGAAGCAGGCCACATAGCAGACTCAGAATGACAGACACATCAAAAAGCACTCTGACCTCAGAATCAGCCGTTAAGGCATTTGGATCTGACTAAAAAGCCCATGAGAGCATTTCAGGCATGGAAAACCAAGACACTGTGGCAAAAAAAAATGATCTATGTGAAGGGTCTCTGAGTGAGAACCAGTGGAAGGAATGGGCCATCAAAGAAGGAGGTACCTTTCTCTGAAGGGAGGAGAGAACTTCCACTTTGATTATGGCCCTGTCTAAATAATGACCGAGTTTTTGGATTCAAGAGGCTTCCATAGCCTTGGCAGCTCATGACAAGAGCCTTGGATGATCACTGAGTTAATAAATAAGAGTGTCAATCGTTAAATCAACAACAGAATCACTATGCACTTGCTCACCATGTAGGACCTCTGTCCATAATGAGTTGTACTATGAGAATTAATGGTAAAACTAGTCTTCAAACAGTACTTTGTGTGTCTATGTGGGTGCAAACTGTTGAAATCTTTATTTAATGTAGAGTTGGTCTTTGCATATAAAGTTAATTAAAAACAAATCTTGATGAAGAATGGGATGGGAGAAGGAATAGGAGGTGGGACAGGAATGGGGGGGTGGGAGGGTGGGTATGGGGGAAGAATCACTCTACTCCTAAAGCTGAACCTATGAAATTAAAAGAAATATTGACTTTAGGGGCTGGCCTTGTGGCATAGCAGGTTAAGCTACTGTCTGCAGTGCCAGCATTCCATACAGGCACTGGTTCGTGTCCTGGCTGCTCCACTTTCCATCCAGCTCCCTGCTAATGTTCCTGGGAAAAGCAGTGAGAGATGACCTAAATACTTGGGTTCCTACACCCACGTGGGAGGGAGACTGAGAAGCAGCTCCTGGCTCCTGGCTCTGGCCTGGCCCAGCCCGGCCGCTGTGGCCATTTGGGGAATGAGCCTGTGAATGGAAGACCTCTCTCTCTGTCTCCTCCCCCTCTCTCTGTAAGTCTACCTTTCTTTTTTTTTTTTTTTTTTTTTTTTTTTTTTTTTTTTAAATTTTTTTTTTTTTTTAATTTTTATTTATTTATTTTTTTTTTTTTTGACAGGCAGAGTGGACAGTGAGAGAGAGAGACAGAGAGAGAAAGGTCTTCCTTTTGCCGTTGGTTCACCCTCCAATGGCCGCCGCTGCAGCCGGCGCACCGCGCTGATCCTGGCAGGAGCCAGGAGCCAGGTGCTTTTCCTGGTCTCCCATGGGGTGCAGGGCCCAAGCACCTGGGCCATCCTCCACTGCACTCCCTGGCCATAGCAGAGAGCTGGCCTGGAAGAGAGGCAACCGGGACAGAATCCGGCGCCCCAACCGGGACTAGAACCCGGTGTGCCGGCGCCGCAAGGTGGAGGATTAGCCTATTGAGCCACGGCGCCGGCTAAGTCTACCTTTCAAACAAATAAAAAAAAAAAAACTTTAAAACAAAATACTGACTTGAATTCTTTGTGGTTTACCCCCTGTAGTGGGATTGCTGGATCATTTAGTCATCCTGTTTTTAGATTGTTGAGGCAACTCCATAGTGTTTTCCATGGTGGCTGTACTGACTGACTTTCCCATCAGCAGTGTTTGAGGGTTCCCTTTCTCTGCATCCTCGCCAGCATTTACTATTTTTCTGTCTCTTCGAGAATAGCCAGTGTAACTGCAATGGGATGATATCTCAGTGTGGCTTTGATTTTTACAAGGGTGCTTCAAAAAGTTCATGGACAATGCCTGTGAAGAAAAAAGTACTACAAATGGATTTCAAATTTCTCCCAGAAAATAAACTTAGCTCTTAATTCTATTTTTCATGAACTTTTTGAAGAACCCTCATGGAGAGAATTTTGGAAGTTCCCACCATGAAGAAATTAGAAGTGTCTTAGGTGATAGATAGGCCAGTGACTCTGATCTGATCATGACATATGTTTATACCTGTGTTGAAAAGTCACACTGTACCCCATGAACATGTCTGATTATTGTGTTAATTAAAAATAATATATATATATATATATATATATATTTAAAAGTGTAGGTTAGTGTCTCACCACCAAATGAGCCACCTGTCATTGTGAGGTGAAAGATGAGGGTGACGGGAATTTGGAGTGGATTGTAGATAAGGTGTAGGATGATGGTCAGCTTTGTCCGTGAGGCCACCTGTTGAGAAGGAGCTGTTATCCATCCCACTGAGAGTTTCCCCTTAGGATGTGTGGCAGGGCTGCTCCTCCAGAACATGTGTAAGTAGTTGTTTGGGCCATACAGTGCCACATTCAGAACTTTTGAAGAGAACCTGCCACCATGAGCACCAGCTACTGCCACGTGAATGCGATGCTCCAGTTCCCTGCCACTAGGCATGTCGGAGTCGTGAGTGCCCACTCCTGCCAGGTGCAGGGCTTGTGCATTGGGCAACTCAGTGCTGGGGACGCCCCACTGTCCTGCTAGAAACTCCAAAACTGCACTGTGGTTTGATCTTTTTTTTAAAAAAATATTTATTTATTTGAAAGGCAGAATTACAGAGAGAGAGAGGTCTTCCATCTGCTGGCTCACTCCCCAGATGGCCACAACGGCTGGAGCTGTGCTGACCTGGAGGTAGGAGCTTCTTCTGGGTCTCCCACACAGGTGCAGTGGCCCAAGGACTTGGGCCATCTTCTACTGCTTTCCCAGGCCATAGCAGAGAGCTGGATCGGAAATGGGACAACTGGGACTGCTGGTAGCAGCTTTACTTGCTATGCCACAGCACCAGCCCCTGATGTTCTTGGACAATCCTTCCTTCCCTCTCCCCGCTGGTAATGATCACACCTTCATTGCTGTCTGAAGCACACCCTGTCTACTTCTGTGCTCTCTCCCTTTATCCAGGCAGGTACTTTCCACAATAACTCATCCATGTTCAAGACCACTTTAGCGTCTGCAACTGCAAGAATTTAAAGGAGCTGAAACTGAAAAACTGGTTCCTGTCTGTGTATAAAATATCCCCTTGGCTAGGGCCTGGAAGTGATGCCGTTTTTCAGCTCAGCTTCCTTTCCTAGCATAATTGACCCTCTCCCCAGTGTCCATCTGGATCATTGTCCACCCCTCCGGCTACACACGGTACACTGAGACTGCCCACCGGTCCCTGAGTGGATGGATGGGTTGGCAACCTGGACTGAACACACTACAGGTTCACGCTGAGGTGTCAAACCAAGAAGCCGTGTCACACTAGCACAAAAACCCTCTCTCAGGGGGAGCAGAATCTCGACCGTTGTGAAGAATTTGACACATAAACTGAGTTCTCTCTCTGTTGCCTAGGATAGAGGCTTCCTGTGTTGTTATTTTCAGGACTGAGTGCGATTCCAGTTAAATTTAGGCCCAGGCTACTCAGTGCTGGACAGCCAGTTCACCAGGGATGAGAGCTGATGCAAGAGCAGAGGTTTACTCGAGAAGCCAGCAGTCTTGGGCAAAGGTGCACTTCTCAGTCTCAAATTTGCTCTTCCCAACTTGCGAGTTGTTGAAGTCCTGATGATATATGGGATTCATTGTACCCATCCCCTCTCTGAATGTAGGATATGTTTCAAAGGATTAAAAAAAATCAGTGCCTACAATGTGCAACACTTGGCCCAAAATTGGATATTTGGGGCTTGTTTTCTCTATCCACATGATCTTAGTCTGATGGCATGTAGGTCTCATCCAGCAGTCTCACAGCTAAGTTTCAGCTGCTCTGGACAACTGCAGGTTACCAGAAGACGTTTAAACAGAGAAAGGGGAAGGAAGAGAAAGTTGGGAGCAAGATGAACAAAGGAAAGGGCCAGCTGCATGTTGTCCTCTGGCCAGGCGTAAAGGGGCTGGTTGGAGCCATAGTGCTTAGTCTCATCCTGCAGTCAGAAATTGAATTCTCCGGTAGTGTTGGTTGGAGTAGGCCAGATTGCTTTTCAACTACAGCTGGCTTTCTCTGTGACGGTTTCTGGATTTCCCAGCAAGCATTATTTACCTGTGGAATTGGAAAGACAGGCTAAATAGAAGCAAGAACAGCAGTTTTCTTTGTTAATCAGAGTGCAAAAAGGAAAAACAAGGTGTGTTGATCACGGTTACAAATACAAACAGGCTGACTTTGGGTCCTAGTTCAGACTGTAGACTTTGAATAATATAAGCCTTATGTTCTTGTACATCTACATAGTTGTGCGTATAGCTAGTGGACAAATGGATTTAAAAGATTATTTTGGGGCCAGTGTCACGGCTCACTAGGCTAATCCTCCACCTGCGGCGCCGGCACCCCAGGTTCTAGTCCCAATCGGGGCGCCGGATTGTGTCCCAGTTGCCCCTCTTCCAGTCCAGCTCTCTGCTGTGGCCCTGGAAGGCAGTGGAGGATGGCCCAAGTCCTTGGGCCCTGCACCTGCATGAGAGACCAGGAGGAAGCACCTCGCTCCTGGCTTCGGATCAACGTAGCACGCCGGCCGTAGCAGCCATTTGTGGGGATGAACCAATGGAAGGAAGACCTTTCTCTCTGTCTCTCTAACTCTGCCTGTCAAAAAAAAAATTATTTTGGAGCAAAAGGCTTTTTAAAGCCACGAACAGTTTTTTTCAGGATGTGCATTTAGGGGCTGGTGCTGTGGTATAATAGGTTAAGCATCTGCCTGTGGTGCTGACATCCCATACTGGCCCTTGCTTGAGTCCTGGCTGCTCCACCTCCAATCCTGCTCCCTCCTGATGGCCTGGGAAAAACAGTGGAGGATGGCCCCAGTGCTTGGACCCCTGCACCTGTGTGGGAGACCTGGAAGAAGCTCCTGACTCCTGGCTTTGGATTGGCCCAGCTCTACCTGTTGTGGCCATTTGGAAGACCTCTCTCTGTGTCTCTGTCTCTCTCTGTCTGTAACTATGCCTCTTAAGTAAATCTTTTTAAAAAAGTGTTTAAAAATTTTAATATATAATGGTATTAGTATATAAATTTCATAAATATGTATATAATTTTATAAAAATTTTACATATTTATGGGTACTATGTGATGTGTTGGTATATGTATACATTGTGTATGTCCAATCAGGTTAAATACATATGGTTCTTCAAACATTTAACACTTCTTTATGTTGAAACTATCCAAAATCCTACCTTACAGTTTGTTATTTTTTATAGAGGGTACAGTTTGTTATTTTTTGTAGAAGATTATACCATACCTTATCTACAGCCCTGCTACCATGCAATACGACCACAGAACTTCTCAGTCCTATCTAGCTACAAGCTGGTACCCATACACTGGTGTGGTCACCATTGTGTGTTTAACTTCTGTGACAACACATTTTTGAAAATTTTAGACTCCACATTTGAGTACTTGTCTTGCTGTGCTTGGTGTATTTCCCTGAACATAATGAGCTCCAATTCTATCTGTGTTGCTTCAGATCACAGCATTCAATCCTTTTTATGGCTGAACAGCATCCCTGTGTGTCTCTATGTACCGGACTTTGCTTATCCATTTATCAGCAGGTAGACAGTTAAGTTGTCTCCATTTCTTGGCTCCTGTGGAAAGGGCGACAATGTATATGGGTACATAGCTGTCTCTTTGCCGGACAGATTTCATTTTCTTTGCATGATTACCCAATGGTGAGGTTTCTGGATCATGTGGTAGCTCTACTTTCAGTTTCTTGAGGAAAGGCCATACTGTTTTCCACAATGGCTGTACTAACTTCCTCTTGTCTTCTTTCATCTTTTTGATAATACACTCTTACTGGAGTGAGCAGATAGCCATTGTGGACTTCATTTGAATTTCCCTGATGTTATTAGTGATGTTGAACATTTTTCTCATGTACCTGTTGACAGCTTGTCTTTCTTCTTCTGGGAAATATCTGTTCAGAGCTATTGCCCATTTTTAAGTTCTATTACTTGGGTTTATTTTTGCTATTGAGTTATTTGAGTTCCTTATATATTCTGGATTTTAAAAATGCCCTGTCAAATATAACTTGCAAGTATTTTTCCTGTACTGTAAATTGTCTCTTCAATCTATTGATTGCTTCATTTGCTGTACAGAAGCTCTTTGGTGAAATTTTATTTATCTAATTTTGCTTACATTTCCAATGCTTTAAAGACTGAAATAAAGGGTTCCAAGATGGCGGAATAGGGAGGGAGTTTACTGATCTTGTCCAGGAGAAGATAGTCTAATAAAAGTGGAAATAGTGTAGTCTCAGGGAATAGTAAGGGAAAAAACAGCAGAGGAAACTCCTCTGTGATTAGAGGGACACAGTGGACCTATGTGGAGGGTGTGGGCGCCCACAGCTCGGGAATCCAACTGCCAAGAGCCTCCGCACCAGCACTAGAAAGTGAGGTGAGACGAGACTGCAGTAGTTCAAGACACTGGCAGAAAAGCAGCAGGAGAGGCTCGAAGGAGCGAGGCTTGAAGCCCTGTGGGGGAAGCACACCAGCCTAACTAGAGGAGAGAGAAAATAAAGGGACAGTATGGACACAAGTCTCTCTCTGCAATCACCTTACAAAGGCGTACCACAGTGATACATAAAAGATTCTAAAATGTGCAAGAGAGAAACGCCAGATTACTCTCAGAGGATCTCCAATTAGGCTCACAGCAGACTTCTCATCAGAAACCCTATCAGCTAGAAGGGAATGGCAAGGTATAGCCCAGGTACTAAGAGAAAAAAACTGCCAGCCCAGAATATTATATCCTGCAAAGCTCTCATTTGTGAATGAAGGTGAAATAAAGACCTTTCACAGCAAACAGAAATTAAAAGAATTTGTCACCACTCGTCCCAGCCCTGAAAAAGTTGCTTAAAGATGTGTTACACACAGAAACACAGAAAGACGGTCATCATAGGATCACAGGAAGTTCAAATTATATATTAGAAATATCTTTGGAAAAATGACAGGGCAAATCACTACTTATCAATAGGCACATTGAATATAAATGGCCTTAACTCTCCAGTTAAAAGACACACACTGGCTGAATGGATTAAAAAACAAAACCCATACATTTGCTTATAAGAAACACATCTTTGCAACAAATGTGCATGCATACTGAAAGTAAAAGGTTGGAAAAAGATATTCCATGCCAACAAAACCCAAAAATGAGCTGGCGTAGCCATCTTAATATCAGACAAAATAGACTTTAACACAGAAACTGTTAAGAGACAAAGAGGGGCCGGTGCCGTGGCTCACTAGGCTAATCCTCCACCTTGCGGTGCCGGCACACCAGGTTCTAGTCCTGATCGGGGCGCCGGATTCTGTCCCAGTTGCCCCTCTTCCAGGCCAGCTCTCTGCTGTGGCCAGGGAGTGCAGTGGAGGATGGCCCAAGTACTTGGACCCTGCACCCCATGGGAGACCAGGATAAGTACCTGGCTCCTGCCATCGGATCAGCACGGTGCGCCGGCCGCAGCGCACCGGCCATGGCGGCCATTGGAGGGTAAACCAACGGCAAAGGAAGACCTTTCTCTCTCTTTCTTTCTCTCACTGTCCACTCTGCCTGTCAAAAAAAAAAAAAAAAAAAAGACAAAGAGGGACACTATATAATGATAAACGGATCAATTCAACAGGAAGATGTTAAACTATTATAAATGCATATGCACCTAATTACAGAGCACTGGGTTACTTAAAAGATATGTTAAGGGACTTAAAGGGAGATTTAGACTTCAACACAATAGTATTGGGGGACTTCAATACTCCACTTTCATCAATGCACAGATCAACCAGACAGAAAATCAACAAGGAAACAGATTTCATCAACACTATAGACCAAATGGTCTAGACCATTGGCCCAACTAACTAAAAAAGGGAGAGAAAAGACCCAAATCAATAAAATTAGAGATGGAAAAAGGGAATGTAATAACAGACACCACAGAAATAGTCATCAGAAATTACTACAAAGAATTGTATGCCAACAAACTGGGAAATCCAGCAGATATGGATAGATTCCTAGACACATACAACCTACCTAAATTGAACTATGAAGACACAGGAAACCTAAAGAGACCCATAACTAAGTCAGAATTGAATCAGTAATTAAACCCCCCCCCCCCAACAAGGAAAGCCCAGGACTGGATGGATTCACTGCTCAGTTCTACTAGACATTTTTTTAAACTTTTATTTAGTAAATATAAATTTCCAAAGTACAGTTTATGGATTATAATGGCTTTTTACCACCCATAACTTCCCTCCCATCTCCCGCTCACTCTCCCATTCCATTCACATCAAGATTCATTTTCAATTATCTTTATATACAGATCAATTTAGCATATATTAAGTAAAGATCTCATCAGTTTGCATCCACACAGAACAAAAAGTGTAAAATACTGTTTGAGTACTAGTTATAGCATTAAATCACATTGAACAACACATTAAGGACAGAGATCCTACATGAGGAGTAAGTGCACAGTAACTCCTGTTGTTGACTTAACAAATTGACACTCTTGTTTATGGCGTAAGTAATCTCCCTAGGCTCTAGTCATGAGTTGCCAAGGCTATGGAAGTCTTTTGAGTTCACCGACTCTGATCATATTTAGACAAGGTCGTAGTCAAAGTGGAAGTTCTCTCCTCCCTTCAGAGAAAGGTACCTCCTTCTTTGATGGCCTGTTCTTCCTCCTGGGATCTCACTTGCAGAGAGCTTTCATTTAGTTTTTTTTTTTTTTTCCCAGAGTGTCTTGGCTTTCCATGCCTAAAATACTCTCATGGGCTCTTCAGCCAGATCCAAATGCCTTAAGGGCTGATTCTGAGGCCAGTGTGCTGTTTAGGACATCTGCCATTCTATGTGTCTGCTGTGTATCCCGCTTCCCATGTTAGATCATTCTCTCCCTTTTTTATTCTATCAGTTAGTATTTGCAGACACTAGTCTTGTTTATGTGATCCCTTTGACCCTTAGACCTATCATTATGATCAATTGTGAACAGAAATTGATCACTTGGACTAGTGAGATGGCATTGATACATGCCACCTTGATGGGATTGTGTGGGGAGCAACCCGGACTAGACTGAGTTACTGGAATTAAGACTTATTCTATGCATCTGCTCTCCCACAATATGGCGCTGGGAGAGAAGTAAACAGCTTCTGCACAGCTGCCTTCAGTTCAACCAATTAACTGTAGGACTTGCTCCTGATTGGGGGAGAGCAGCGTACTCGGCGTGTGGGCAGCCGAGTTGGGATTGGCGGAGGAGGACTATAAAGGAGGAGAGAGACGGCATGCACCGGGAACATCTAAGGGGAACATCTATGGGGAACATCTAAGGGGAACATCTAGCTGAAGGAACACCCGTGCAGCCCCCGAGAGACCCGGCCGGCGGTGTGCCGCTCCCCTGCGGATGTGGGGAAAGCGGCCAGGGGGAACCGCCCTTCCACGGAGGTGGAAGGGATAGTAGCCAACCCGGGAAGAACCAGCAGCAAACCCGGGGAGGGCCGAGCAGACGAAAGAACAGCGCAGGGTCCTGTGTCGTTCCTCCACGAAGAGGGGGAGCGACATAATGGTGCCGTGACTTGGATAGGAAACCTAGGACGGATAGAAAACTTAGGAGGGAAGAAACGTGACTCGGATAGGAAACTTAGGACGGATATGAAACTTAGGAGGGAAGAAACGGGAAGAACTAGGGAAAATATCGGAGAGAGAAACTAGCAAACAGCCTAGGGAAAATATCGGAGAGAGAGACTAGCAAACAGCCTAGGGAAAAGCCGGACGAAAAAGGAGCTGGAAGAAGCTATTGAAAGCCTAGGCATAGACTCGGATACGGACTACGGGGGGAAGCTGGGAGAAATCTCTAAGGTCGAAAGCGAAAGTGAAAGCTAGAACAAACAGACTCGGACGCGGACTGTGGGGAGAGGCCAGGAGAAATGAGGGAGGAATATTGTTGGAGGAAAGCTGGGGGAAATATACCGGGTAGAGAAAAATGTTAGGGAAAATGAAGCCGCGAGTGCAGGCCGAGGCGGATACGAAAGCCACTTTGGGATTCTCAAGTTAGCCCGGGAATAGGGGGCGAAAAGTTGAAACCAGAAGCTGAAACGTAAGCCAGATTGGGATCCGTCTGATTAGCCCGGGGAGCAAAGGACGGGAAGCCAAACCATGGGGCGGAGACGTAAGCTGGGTTGAATTCGCCAGGCTAGCCCGGGGAACTTAGATTGAATGCTAGTGGTGGACACGTAAGCTACGCTGTGTGACTCGCGGAGGCTGCCGCGCGCAGACAGAGCGTGCGGGGCTCAAGTACATAGGAAACGCGGGGTTGGCGCGAGGTCGTGGTTCAGACGCGAAAGGGTTAAGTGCGAGACTGCGGAGTGTGCGCGCAAAGCGGGCTGAAGCGGCTCAGCCGGAAAGCCGCGGAGAAATAGCCTCGGGGCGGAGCCTGCCGGCAGGGCGAGGCGCCGGGAAGCTGCGGGGATAAGAGAAACAGAAGTTTTAGAAGTAAAGTGAGAGAAATAGGAATGCTGGAAGATAGAAGTGGAATGGGAGAAATAGGAATGCCCGGAGATAGAGAAATAGAGAAATAGAAAGGCCTCCCCTCAACATGGCAATGAGAAAGCTTGGATTCGGTCTGCCTGATTAAGTGAGGCGATGAGCACCTGCAGCGGCTAGCAGCTTATGCGCCGCAGGTCACCGAAGACAGGCACGAATTAACATCAAAAAGGCCTCCCCATAACACAGCAATGAGAGAGCTTGGATTCGGTCTGCCTGATTAAGGCGGTAAGCGCCAGCAAGCAGCTCGACCAGAGTATGAGCTGCAGGTCACCGAAGATAGGCACGAACCAACACTAATAAGTCTCCCCCACAACACGGCAATGAGAAGGCTTGGATTCGGTTTGCCTGTTAGGGCTTGTAAGCCCCTGCAGGCAGAGCAGAGCATGCGCTGCGGGGCACCGAACACAGGCACGCATCAGCGCCTAAAAACCTCCTCACAACATGGCGAAGAGAGGACCCGGATTCGGTTTGCCTGATTGATAGAACTTGTAAGAGCCTGCGGCAACTCTAGCAAGTAGAGCAGAGTGTGTGCCGCGGGACACCGAAGACAGGCGCGTATCAACGCCAAAAATAAAAAGAAAGGGGGATCTGTGGGGAGCAACCCGGACTAGACTGAGTTACTGGAATTAAGACTTATTCTATGCATCTGCTCTCCCACAATATGGCGCTGGGAGAGAAGTAAACAGCTTCCGCACAGCTGCCTCCAGTTCAACCAATTAACTGTAGGACTTGCTCCTGATTGGGGGAGAGCAGCGTACTCGGCGTGTGGGCAGCCGAGTTGGGATTGGCGGAGGAGGACTATAAAGGAGGAAAGAGACGGCATGCACTGGGAACATCTAAGGGGAACATCTATGGGGAACATCTAAGGGGAACATCTAGCTGAAGGAACACCCGTGCAGCCCCCGAGAGACCCGGCCGGCGGTGTGCCGCTCCCCTGCGGAAGTGGGGAAAGCGGCCAGGGGGAACCGCCCTTCCACGGAGGTGGAAGGGATAGTAGCCAACCCGGGAAGAACCAGCAGCAAACCCGGGGAGGGCCGAGCAGACGAAAGAACAGCGCAGGGTCCTGTGTCGTTCCTCCACGAAGAGGGGGAGCGACAGGATTGTATTGGAATCCCCTGGCACATTTCTAACTCTGCCATTTGGGGCAAGTCAGTTTGAGCATGTCCCAAATTGTACATCTCCTCCCAGGGCCAGATGGATTCACTGCTGAATTCTACCAGACATTTAAAGAAGAACTAACTCCAATTCTCAAAATATTCAGAACAATTGAAAAAGAGGGAATCCTCCCAAATTCTTTCTATGAAGCCAACATCACCTTAATTCCTAAGCCAGAAAGCATTGAAAGAAAATTACAGACCAGTATCCCTGATGAACATAGATGCAAAAATCCTCAATAAAATTCTGGCCAATAGAATTCAACAACACATCAGAAAGATCATCCACACAGACCAAGTGGGATTTATCTCTGGTATGCAGGGATGGTTCAATGTTCACAAATCAATCAATGTGATACACATTAATAGCCTGCAGAAGAAAAACCATATGATTATCTCAATAGATGCAGAGAAAGCATTTGATAAAATACAACATCCTTTCATAATGAAAACTCTAAGCAAACTGGGTATAGAAGGATTCCTCAACAGAATCAAGGCAGTTAATGAAAAACCCACGGCCAGCATCCTATTGAATGGTGAAAAGTTGGAAGCATTTCCGCTGAGATCTGGTACCAGGCAGGGATGCCCACTCTCGCCACTGCTATTCAATATAGTTCTGGAAGTTTTAGCCAGAGCATTAGGCAAGAAATATAAATTAAAGGGATACAAATTGGGAAGGAAGAACTCAAACTATCCCTCTTTGCAGGTGATAGGATTCTTTATTTAGGGGATCCAAAGAACTCAATTAAGAGACTATTGGAACTCATAGAAGAGGTTGGAAAAGTAGCAGGATATAAAATCAACAGTCTTTGTATACACAGATAATGCCATGGCTGAGAAAGAACTTCTAAGATCAATCCCATTCACAATAGCCACAAAAAATCAAATACTTTAGAATAAATTTAATCGATGATGTCAAAGAACTCTACAATGAGAATTACAAAACTTAAAGAAATAGAAGAGGATACCAAAAGGAAAAATCTTCCTTGCTCATGGATTGGAAGAATCAATATAATCAAAAATGTCCATTCTCCCAAAAGCAATTTTTAGATTCAATGCGATACCAGTCAAAATACCAAAGACATTCTTCTCAGATCCCATAAAAAAGATGCTGAAATTCATATGGAGACACAGGAGACTTCGAATAGCTAAAGCAATCTTGTACAGCAAAAACAAAGCTGGAGGCATCACAATACCAGATTTCAGTACACACTACAAGGCAGTTATAATCAAAACAGCATGGTACTGGTACAGATAGAGCAGTGGAACAGAATAGAAACACCAGAAATCAATCCAAACATCTACAGCCAACTTATGTTTGATTAAGGAGCTAAAACCAATCCCTGGAGCAAGGACAGTCTATTCAATAAATGGTGCTGTGAAAATTGGATTTCCACATGCAGAAGCATGAAGCAAGACCCCTACCTTACACCTTACACAAAAATCCACTCAACATGGATTAAAGATCTAAATCTATGACCTGACACCATCAAATTATTAGAAAATATCAGAAAAAACCTGCAAGATATAGGTACTGGCAAAGACTTCTTGGAAAATTCCCCAGAGGCACAGGCAGACAAAGCCAAAATTAACAATTGGGAGTACATCTAATTGAGAAGTTTCTGTACTGCAAAATAAACAGGAAAGTGAAGAGGCAACCTATAGAACGGGAGATTGCAAATTATACAACTGATAAAGGATTAATAACCAGAATCTACAAAGAGATCAAGAAAATGCACAACAACAAAACTAACAACCCAGTTAAGGGATGGGCCGAGGACCTCAACAGACATTTTTCAAAAGAGGAAATCCAAATGGCCAACAGACACATGAAAAAATGTTCAGGATCATTAGCTGTCAGGGAAATGCAAATCAAAACCACAATGAGGTTTCACCTCACCCCTTCAGAGTGGTGAGGGTGTGGGGGAAAAGACACATTAATCCACTGTTGGTGGGAATGCAAACTGGGAAAGCCACTATGGAAGACAGTTTGGAGAGTCCTCAGAAACCTGAATATAGCCCTACCACATGGTCCAGCCATACCACGCCTTGGAATTTACCCATAGGGAATTCAATTGGCAAATGAAAGAGCTGTCTGCACCTCGATGTTTATTGCAGCTCAATTCACAATAGCTGAGACACGGAATCTACCTAAATGCCCATCAATAGATGACTGGATAAAGAAATTATGGGACATGTACTCTACAGAATACTATACAGCAGTAAAAAAAAAAAAATGAAATCCAGTCATTTGTAACAAAATGGAGGAATCTTGAAAACATCATGCTGGGTGAAATAAGCCAGTCCCAAAGAGACAAATATCATATGTTCTCCCTGATCAGTGACAACTGAGCACCTAAAAGGAAACCTGTAGAAGTGAAACAGACACTATCAGAAGCAATGACTTGATCAGCCCCTGTCTTGATTGTGGAGGAACAGCTTACTATTTTATTCTTTTTAGTATTTCTTTTTCTACTTAATACCATTGGTTGAACTCTTTAATTAACACACAACTATTCTTAGGTGTTTAAATTCAACTGAAAATTGATCCCTGTTAAAAATAAGAGTAGGAATAAGAGAGGGAGGAGATGTACAGTCTGGCACATATTCCTCTGACTTACCCTTAAGGGTAAAGCTAGAAATGTGCCATGGGACTCCAAATCCCATTAAGTTGGCAGGTACCAATGCCATCTTACTAGTTAAAGTGATCAGTTTAAGTTCATGACTGATCATTAAGATAGGATTAAGTGTCAAAGGGATCACATAAATAAGACCAGTGTCTGCTAATAATAATTGATAGAATTTAAAAGGAGAGAATGATCCAACATGGGAAGCGGGATACACAGTAGACTCATAAAATGGCAAATACTTAAGCAGCACTCTGGCCTTAGGATCACCCTTTAAGGCATTATGATCTGGCTGAACTCCAAGGCAAAGTCCAGGATTGCTTTCCTGCCCTATTTGCTCTGCTGTCTGCCAGAGGTCGAGGAGTGCTAGTGGAGGTGTTCTCTTGGCTTGCTTGGCTAAGAGGGTCCAAAATCTCAGACTTCAGGTCCTGGTCTGGGATGAGGGGTGTTGGGGCTCTGTCTGGTACTGAGTATCGCTATTGCAGGCCTGATATCTTCTGCCTCCCCCAAGCACAAGGCAAGGCGTTTCCATCCTGTGCTCCTTGGCACCAGGGTAGATGTGACACAGGCAGCTCTTCCTTTCCTGCCTTCTTTAGGACACCTTTTCTTCTTCTTATACTCAATGCAGGCAATGTGTTCTCTCACCTGTCTTAGCTCCTATGATGGTGGTTTGGTGAGTGAGGAGAGGGGATGCTATCTCCCACAGGAAGTAGAGCCGGGGGTGGTGGCTGATGGAGGGTGAGGGAGACCCACAGAAGTGCTGGGAGCAATGCTGGAAACCTCTTCTTAGGCCTCTGTGTGTGGTACCAGATAGGAGCTCTGGTTTTCTGATTATTTACCAGGAAACAGAAGCCAGTCTGGGGGCCAAGAGGAATGGTCTCCCCAGTGTGAGAAATACCCACTTAAGCTTCATGACTCAGTGTGAGCGAAAGGATAGCACCGTGAATTGTATGATTCTGCACCGTTACAACCTAAGTCTAGTTCTGCATGCGGCGTGTCTGGGAGGGGGACGCAAAGATGTTGGTGAAAGGAGAGATCAGGTAGCCGCACAACCACCACACGACAGTTTCTTGCCGCATCATCAGAACAGAACTTCCTTTATGGGTGGCCATGAGCATTGCCTTACATCTGCAGAGGAAAAATGTGTGACACCGAGATGAGAGAAATGGACTCTGTGACACGTAGGGAGGGAACAGTGAGCACTAAGAGTGTAAGTTAGCAGGCTTCCGAAGAGTGCTCAGAGAAAGCAGTAAGCATGCATCTGAAAAAGATTCCAGCGTCAGCCAAGTCAGTCATTAGCGATCTATTAAGTTTGTTAAAATTTTCCTTGATTTCCCTAAACTGCTCACTCTTCTTATCCACTGCAACTGATGTGTTGTTTTAGAACCACTGATTTCTTCCTCCATAATAGCAACCTCCAATGTCCTGTTGTATTTCTATAGTTCCTAGAAAAGTGTAAGTAGCAAGAATACTAAGAGAAATTCTATTTAGTAATTTGGGGATCTTTATTTAAAAAAACCACTAGAATGTGTATTATATTTATCTAGTGTTAAGCATCAGAAGCTAAGGGCAGAAACACATCTTCCTTGTATATCCTGGAGCTGCCAGTAACTATTTGTGGTACAGTACTGGGAAACTGATGAATATTTTAAGTAAAAAGAAACAAATAGCATGCAATTGTGTTCTGAGAAAGTTAACAAATTTGCATTTTTAAATTTTGTATGAATGCAAAGCACACTAGATAAAAGAGGCCAGGTCAGACCCTAAGGAATATTTGAAACAGCTGAAGGTCATCAGTCCTTTCACGCCAGATACATTAACCACTGTATTTTTAAAAACCATGTCATTAAGACATAACTTGTTTGCAATTTGAGTGTCATCATCAACAGAATTTGGTGGTTTCTATTTTCCTACTATAGTTGTCATATTTTGCTTACCTTTCATCACTATTCAGATGGTTGTGCCTTCAACTGAATTAGAATAATTGCACATATTCCTTGAGTCAGACACATTGAGTTGAATAGATTCACTACTTTAATCAGTTTAAGTGTATAGTCCAGGACAAGCATCGAAGTACATTTGCATTGTTGTGGGGTCATCACCACCATCCACCTCCAGAACTTTTTCATTGTCCCAAAAGGAAATTCTGTATCCATTAAACAGTAATCCATCCCTCATTTTCCGCTTCTTCCAGCCCTGATAAGCACATTCTACTTTCTATCTCTGTGAATTTGACAACTTTAGGTATCTCAGGTAAGTAGTGTCATATAATATTTGTCCTCTGTGACTTGTTTATTTTGCTTCATATATTGTCCTGAATATTCCTCCACGTTGTAGCATCTGTCAGACTTTCTTTTTAATGCTGAATAAAACTCCATTTTATATATATTACTAAAGTTTGTTTATCCACTCATCTATCAGTGAATTATAATCTTTCTTAAAAATAGCTTTACTGAAGTATAATCAATACAAAATGAATTACACGTATTTAAAATAAACTATATCTGTATCTATCTCCTTGAAACCATTAGCACAATAAAAAGATAATTTTATGATATGGCATTAAAATAAAAATGAGAAAGTACATAAGGCACAAAGGTAGAGCAATAGGGAATATAAGTTTCGTATGTTAGAGAAACAAATGTTCATTGTTGGAGAAATGGCCAAGTTTCCTAACAGAGTTTAATGAGCAATAAGAAAGGAAGTTGCGAAACTTGGCTCTGATTTTATTGTCTGGCTTTTTCATGCCACTTTCATAACTGAAGGTAGGAAGAATTGTCCAGGTCCTTAGAAAGCATTTCAAAGCAATGGCCTGACATGTCACTGATTGACACATCACAACGGGCTGTTACCAAGGAGCTCATCATGAACTTGTTAGAAACTTCCTCCTGACTTGGAACAAAAACTGCTGAATTTTCATGAGAGTTGATTGACTTGATCCAAAACTAAAACTATACATGGCACCCAATAGGAAATGCTGACTAAACTTCAGGGTTTGCCAACACCCTCAGAATTATACAGTCAATGCTAAAGGTGAGAGTGAAGATGATGAATACAGGATCTATGCCACTTATCCCTAAGTGGCAGATGATCATAAATATCCTAAATGACCAGGAAGCTTTGTGTCTGGTTGTTGTTAGCATTTTTTTCTTCCTTAGTGGCTCATAAAATAAGGATGTGTCTTATAACCAACAGTGTCTTAGATATGAAGATGAGTGGTGACTAGGAAAAGGCAAACCAAGCACTTTAAGAGCTACCAAGTGAGATGCTTCTAGTTTGTCCTCCTCCTCCTTCTTCTGTGTAATTTACTGGTTTGTTGGGAGGGGGGGGTAGAATGAGAGAGAGAGAATATCAATCTCTCATCTGCTGGTTTGCTCTCTAAATGGCCAGGGCTGGACCAGGCCCACAGCTGCTTCCTAAGATGCCTGTGTCTCCCCCAGAAGAGGTCTTGGGAGAAGCTCAGCCACAGCCAGCACAGGGTGGGCTCCCATTTGGTCTGATGAGCCACAGGTTTCACTGCTCCTAGAAAATTCTAGTGTTATTTTCCTACTGGTGGAAGATAGCACATTTCAGATGCATCTCAGCTAGGATTCCGGGCTCTACTTCACTTTCCCATGGTCTTACTCCATTCCCTCTTGTGGGGCTTTCGTGCCTGCTTTGTGTAGGGGGCAGGAACACAACGTCTCAGCCAATAAGGCTGCTCATGGTTAAGCAGTTAAGCTCTTTGTGTACTTTGCACAGGTACAAATCGTCACTGAGACGGGCTTTGGAACATACTTAAGA
The DNA here is from genome assembly GCF_964237555.1 of Oryctolagus cuniculus. NCBI lineage: Eukaryota > Metazoa > Chordata > Mammalia > Lagomorpha > Leporidae > Oryctolagus > Oryctolagus cuniculus. The sequence goes on from NC_091443.1 coordinate 82,475,671, forward strand.
TTTTGCTGAAATGAGGGAAGCCAGATTAAATGCCCAGCCCTTGATACATTTCTATGACTATGCAAGAAAGAGCAATCGCTTTTATACGCAAATAAATATTTACTTCCTTCTTTGTCCTGCGTGAGATTTATGTACAGAACTTGGGAGGAAAGATGACATGTCCCCACTGAGTCAGCTGACCTTGTCGTCACCATCTGTCTTTTCCAGGCTGCCCTGCCTGTGACCTGCTCCTGCCCACGTCCCTCGTCTCCATCAGAACCCCTTTGTGTTTTTCTTGTTTTTGATTAATTGATGGACAGTTTCCTATTCCCTGGGAAAACCTCAACTTTTGAATGGTGCTCACAATAAGACCAAATGCTCTGTGAACGGGGAGAGGTGTTCTGCTTCATGAGATCTTTCTGATGTCCTGCAGGTTAAGCAGGAAACCTCTGAGAATGCTCAGGGTGACATAATTAGAAAAGGAGGAGACTACTTTTCTTTGAAGGCAGATTAAGGGAAATTATTTAAAAGCTTGGATAAGATAAAAAGTAGGCAGTGTATCTTTGTAGTATTGTATACAACATTCTTTAATAAATTCACCCAAGGATTATTTAATAATTAAGGGTAGAGTTTCTTTACCTGCTCCCTAGTGACATTTGGGGCTAAATACCTCTTTGTTCTGGTGCGTGTAGGATGTTCTGTGACACCTATGACCCTCACTCGGGAGACGCCTGCTCCTACCTGAGTCATGACCTAAAACGTCTTCACTGTCAGATATACTTCAGGCAGTCCAACGACCCCTGGTTGAGAACCTTGATTGAAAGGAATACATCTTTGTCTGCTGTTTGCCATTAATGGAGCAGTCAAATTCGGTCAAGCTGCAAGTTAACTTAAAGATCTTGTTTGGAGATACAAATCCTACCCAGTGGAAGAAACAACCCAAGATGTTATGGTTTTGAATCTAACCTAGAAATTCTGTTCTAACATTCTTTGGTTAATGTCTACAAATATACAGTTCCCCAAGATGCAGCTTTGCCATCTCACTATTTCTCTCATTAATCAGTGAATTGAGTAAGTTCTTGACATGACCATTGTATGTTTTGCTTTTTAACTTCTGTGAAAATTACACCATAGCATGGTTGATTTTCCTTTCCAGAATGCATGACCAGGGGTCAGCACTGTTGACTTTGGGTCGGAAGGCCCCCATATTGCACATTAGGCTCTCACATCCATCTCTGTGGGGCACTGACTTCTTCCTGGCTCTTTGCACTCTCTCTGATCTGGTTAGACACTAGGGCAATGTCTTCCCAGCCAGCCCCATCACTCATTCTTTCCATCTATCATGAACTCTGCTGCCACATAAGGATTCCTGAACCATGGCTCTGACGTGCTGCCCTCAAGTCCAAGAGGCCAGGCAGCAAGCTCGTCTCTTAGATTCAGAGTTGGGGGTTCAGGTATCTGCACACTGAGGAAACTGAGACCCAGCTAAGACGAGGAGTCAGTCACACAGTGACAGGAGGGCATATTTTTAACCAGGCTGGTAATCAGGTTGAACATGCCTCAGATAAGCTCTGGAAATTGCCTTTGTGCATAAATCCCGGATATTACCCAGTGGCCCATTCATTTCCATAGCAAAGTCCAGGGCTGAAAATGTTTTCATTAACCAACGTGGAAAATGGGGTGCCAACTGATTGAGGCTTTTCTGGCTTCTTTCAACATCCGTCAAAGCAGTGCAGTCTGTTTTCCTTGGGGATTAGTTTCATGCCTGCCTTAACCTCAGAAAGCTCTGGCTTCCTTTTTCTGACACTCCTATGATCGTGTAGTTGGTTTTTCCTGGTACTCTCATAATTAATTTTGTTTGCTTTTCGAGTGTGTTTTTGCTTTCTTTCAGGTCTCGGGCCTCCCAGTTGCACTTCCATCACTTCAAACTTCTCAATGGAAAACCAACCAGTGACTTAGGTCCTTAATGGAAAGAAAAGTTCCCCCTATGTGTACAACTGCATCAGCTTGTGTTACAGGCCATTTGTTTTTGGACCGTTCCCTGGGCTGTGAGAAGTATTGTATTGGCTTGTTCGTGAGCAGGGAACTTGATTAGAGCCCACAAGAGTATCTTATATAAATAGTACTGGAAGTACTATTTCAATGTGGCCAAGATTAGATGCTTCCTATGGAGGTAATGAAATCTCATGTGCTACACCAATTAAGATTGGCTTGTTTGCTCTCTCTTTATGAACTAGATCATTGTTTCTCCCACAAAATCCCTGGTACTGTGTGGTTTTCAAAATCAGTGAGTAGTGTTTATGTATCCAAAATGATGTATATTTTTTGAATTGAGTGACATCTCAAGGCAGCTCTGGTTCCCTAGGTCTCTCGTCCTATCTCACCTCTTCGCTGGTACTGTTTCCTGGGAGTGCCAAGCCAAAAGGTCAAAAGTTTTACGTCAATGCATAGCTGTTGTATCCTAGCATAATAACTGCCTTTTCCACTTCATCCCAAATATCAAAGTATGTTACAATTTAATTGTAAAAAATCATAAAAATTGTTAAAGGAAACAGTGAATTATTTGGGTTAATTGGGAGTGGAAATGAGTTCTGTTATTCTTTATTGGAGGGAAGCAATTGAGCTTCTTGAAATTAAAAATAAATTGATTAAACAGTTAACACTTGCACATTTGTATAGGGCATAATACAATTTTTTTTAGATTTATTAATTTTTCAAAAGGTAAAGAGGGAGAGAGATCTTCCACCTACTGGTTCACTCCCCAAGTGATTGCAGTGTCCAGGGTGGGGCCAGAAGCCAGGAGCCTGAAACTCCATCTGGGTCTCCCACATGTGTGCAGGAGCCCAAAGATGTGGTCCATCTTCTGCTGCTTTCCCAGGCACATTAGCAGGGAGCTGGATTGGAACTGGAGCAGCCAGGACCTGAACAGGCGCCCATATAGGAAGCCAGCAGTGCAGACAGTGGCTTAACTCGCTTTGCCACAGCACAGGCCCGAGGATTTCATTTTTTAAAAAATGGATGGATGGATGGGGCCAGCGCCGCGGTTCATTTGGTTAATCCTCCACCTGCGTCGCCGGCATCCCATATGGGCGCCAGGTTCTAGTCCCAGTTGCTCCTCTTCAGTCCAGCTCTCTGCTGTGGCCTGGGAGGGCAGTGGAGGATGGCCCAAGTGCTTGGGCCCTGCACCCGCATGGGAGACCAGGAAGAAGCATCTGGCTCCTAGCTTCAGATTGGCGCAGCGCCGGCCATGGCGACCATTTGGGGGGTGAACCAACGGAAAGGAATATCTCTGTCTCTGTCTCTGTCTCTGTCTATAACTCTACCTGTCAAATAAAATAAAATAAAATGGATGGATGGATGCATGGATAACATCCCATTGTGATAACAGAGTACTTTTAAAAAAAATAAATAAAAACATGTATCTATTTGAGAGGTAGAGTTACAAACAAAGGGAGGGAGAGACAGAGAGAAAGGTCTTCCATAGCTTGTTCATTCCCCAAATGGCCATCTTCTACTGCTTTTCGAGGTCATAAGCAGAGAGCTGGATTGGAAGAGGAGCAGCCAGGCCTAGAACTGGCACCCTTATGCGATGCCACAGGCAGGGTCTTAGCCCTATGTACAATAGTGCTGACCCCAACAAATACCACATTTTTTATAAAGATTTATTTATTTATTTATTTGAAAGTGTTACACAGAGAGAGGAGAGGCAGAGAGAGAGAGAGAGAGAGAGAGAGAGAGAGAGGTGTTTTCCATCCGATGGTTCACTCCCCAATTAGCCATAACAGCTGGGGCTGAACTGATCCGAAGCCAGGAGCCAGAAGCCTCTTCTGGGTCTCCCACTTGTGGCCAGGGGCCCAAGGACTTGGGCCATCCTACACTGCCCTCCTAGGCTACAGCAGAGAGCTGGGGGAGAAGTGGAGCAGCTGGGACTAGAACCAGTGCCCATATGGGATGCTGGCGCCTCAGGCCAGGGCGTCAACCCACTGTACCACAGCACCGGCCCCATATACCACATTTTAAAACATCTATTCATTCATTGATGGGCACCTCTGTTTAACACATAGAGTGGCTATTATGAAAAGTGCTGCAGTGACCATAGATATGCAGGTATCTTTTTCAGGTGTTCATTTAATTTTTCAGATATGTACTCAGAAATGGGAGAACTGGGTCATATAGTAGATAGGCTTCCTCCAAACCTCCATAGCATTCTGCATAATAACTGTACTAATTTGCATTGCTTCCAGTAGTATATAAGGGTTTCCTTTTCTCAACATCATCACAATTTTTTTTTGTATTTTTTGTCTTTTTTTTTTTTTTTTTTTTGACAGGCAGAGTGGACAGTGAGAGAGAGAGAGAGAAAGGTCTTCCTTTGCCGTTGGTTCACCCTCCAATGGCCGCCGCTGCAGCCGGCGCACCGCGCTGATCCGATGGCAGGAGCCAGGATCCAGGTGCTTTTCCTGGTCTCCCATGGGGTGCAGGGCCCAAGCACCTGGGCCATCCTCCACTGCACTCCCTGGCCATAGCAGAGAGCTGGCCTGGAAGAGGGGCAACCGGGACAGAATCCGGCGCCCTGACCGGGACTAGAACCCGGTGTGCCGGCGCCGCAAGGTGGAGGATTAGCCTATTGAGCCACGGCGCCGGCCCTATTTTTTGTCTTTTTGACAATGGTCATTCTAACTGGAGTGAGATGGTATCTGTCAGTGGTTTTGATTTGCATTTCCCCAATGGCTAGTGATATCAACCATTTTTTCATGCATTTGTGGGTTATTTGGCCTTCTTTTGAGAAATGTGTATTGAGATAATTTGCCTGTTTGTTGACTGAATTATTGGTATTTTTGGTCTTGAGTTTTTAAAAATATTCAATTGAGAGAGACAGAGACAGAAAGAGAGTGCTCCTGTCTCAGGTTCACTCCCCAGGTGCCCACAATGGCACTGTGGCCAAGAGCTGGGAGCTCAATCTGTGTCTCCTACATGGGTGTCAGGGACCCAACTGTTTGCGTCATCTTCTACTGCCTCGTAGGGTGTACATTAGCAGGAAGCTGAAATCGGGAGTGGAGCTGGGACTAGAACCTGGGCATTCTGATGTGGGCTATGGACGCAATAACTGGTATCTTAAGTCTAGGGCAAACACTCCTTCTTGTTTGTGAGTTTTTTGTTTCTTATCTGTTCCAGATACCAGTCCTTCGTGAGAAGGGTTAGCTACCTTTTGACTCACTCTGTCACTTGTCTTTACTCTGTTGGTTGCTTCCTTTGCTGTGCAGAGGCTTCTTGTTTCATATAATTCCATTTCTATGGTTTTGCTTTTGTTGCTTGTGCTTTTGGCAACCTATTCAAAACACTATTATGTATATAGTTGGGTTAAAGAGTTTGCTTTATGTTTTCTTTTGGTAGTTTCATAGTTTCATGCCATAAATTTAGATCTTTGATGCATTTTGAGTTGACTTTTCTATAGGGTGAGAAGTGGGGGATGGAGTTAGCTTCATTCCTCTGTGTGTGACTATCCAGCTATCCCAGCAGCTGTTTTTGAAGAGACTGTCCTTTTTCCAGTGCGTTTTTGGCACCTTTGTTGAGAATTAGTAGGCTGTAGACACATAGATTTGTTTCTGAGATAGCTATTTTGTTGTAGTTGTCTCTTTTTATGCTAGTACCATTGCTGTTTTTGTTACACTAGGTCTATAATACAGTCAAGTATTGTGATGCCTCCAGTTTTGTTTTTTGGTCGAGATTGCTTTGGCTGTTTGGGATATTTTGTGCTTCGATGTGAATTTTAGGATTGTTTTGTTGAGTTCTTTGGAGAGTTGATATTTTGCTGGGGATTGTATTGAATCTGTAAAGTGCTTGGGTAGTATGAACATTTTTTTTAAGACTTATTTATTTGAAAGGCAGAGTTACAGAGGAAGAGAGACACAGAGAGAGGTCTTCAATCTGCTGGTTCACTCTCCAAATGGGGGTAATGGCCAGGGCTGGGCCAGGCCAAGGTCAGGAGCCAGGTGCTGCTTCTGGGCCTCCCAGGTTGTTCCAGGGGCTGAAACCATCTTCCACTGCTTTCCCAAGAGCATTAGCAGGGAGCTGGATTGGAGGTGAAATAGCTGAAACTGGAACTGGAGTCCACATATGATGCTGTCATTGAAAGCAATGGCTTTACCCATTATACCACAGCACTGGCCCCTAGTGTGGACATTTTAACAAATTTTTTTCCTATCCTTGAGTGTGGGAAACTTTGCATGATTTTTGTGTATCTTCAATTTTATTCATTAATCTTTTATAATCTTTTTTATTTATAAATATTATTGTATTCTTTTATATCCTTGGTTAAATTTATTCCAAGGTATTTTATTGATTTTTGGAGCTATTGTAAATGAGATCACTCTTGTAATTTCTTTCACTGTAGCTTTTTTTGTTGGTATATAGAAATGCTACTGATTTTGACATACTGATTTTACTTCCTGAAACTTGACTTGGCAATTGTAAAAATCCTTAAAGCTTTTAGGTTTTTCCGTATGTAAAATCATATCATCTGCAAACAGGGATAACTTCTGTCCTAAATGTGTGCCCTTCTTTTCTTTTTCTCCCCTAATTGCACTGGCTAAAAAAAATCCAATACTATGTTGAAAAAGAATAATGGGAATAGATTTCCTTCATTGGTTCCAGATCTTAGAGTAAACGTTTTCAGCATTTCCCCATTCAGTATGATGTTGGCTGTGGGTTGCTCACATATACCCTCTACAATATTGAATTATGTTACTTTTATAACACATTTGTGTAGGGTTTTTTTATTTTTAAATCATGAGTTGATTTGAATTTTATCAAGTACCTTTAATGCCTCTACTGAGATAGTTATATATGATTTTTATCCTTCATTCTGTTGATATAGTTTAGAACATTAATTACTTTGTGAATGCTAAAGTTTCCCCAGATTCCTTGGAAAAACCCCACATCTTTTTGTTGTATTGTTGGACTCTATTTGCTAGTATTTCCTTGAAAATGTTTGCATTTAGGTTGATCTGGGATATTGGTCTATAATTTGTTGTTGTGTGTCCTTGTTTGTCTTTGTGATCAGGGTTCCTTCTCTTTCAATTTTTGAAAATAAGTCAAAATCTTTAGAGTAGTGTGAATTTTTTAAAGATTTATTTATTTATTTGAAAGTCAGAGTTACACAGAGAGAGGAGAGGTAGAGAGGTAGAGAGAGAGAGAGATGTCTTCCATCCGTTGGTTCACTCCCCAATTGGCTGCGATGGCCGGAGCTGCACCGATCCAAGCCAAGAACTTCTTCCGGGCCTCCCACTTGGGTGCAGGGGCCCAAGGACGTGGGCCATCTCCTACTGCTTTCCCAGGCCATAACAAAGAGCTGGGGCAGAAGTGGAACAGCTGGGTCCTGAACCGGCACCCATATGGGATGCCAGAGCTTCATGCCAGGGCTTTAACCAGCTGAGCCACAGTGCTGGCCCCGTGAATTTTTTTTAAAGCAGCACATTGTTTGACCCAGAAATTATATTTCTAATGTAATTTACAACAACTGTTGAAAGTCTGTGTGTGTGCATGTGTGTGTGGCATGTATATATCTTTAATGCAGAAATTTTAAAATGAGGAATATAGTAGGAATAACATTATTTTTATCAATGATAGGGCATACTTTTTTTTTTTTTTTTTGGACAGGCAGAGTGGACAGTGAGAGAGAGAGACAAAAAGGTCTTCCTTTACCGTTGGTTCACCCTCCAATGGCCGCTGCAGCCGGCGTGCTGCGGCTGGTGCACCGCTCTGATCCGAAGCCAGGAGACAGGTGCTTCTCTTGGTCTCCCATGTGGTTGCAGGACCCAAGGACTTGGGCCATCCTCCACTGCATTCCCGGGCCACAGCAAAGAGCTGGACTGGAAGAGGAGCAACCGGGACAGAATCTGGTGCCCTGACTGGGACTAGAACCCTGTGTGCCAGCGCCGCAGGCGGAGGATTAGCCTATTGAGCCATGGCGCTGGCCAGTGGCCATTCTATTTCAGGCATAATTAAAGTAACAACCCACAGCGTTTACTAATGGGGTAACATTAAACGTACTAATGTGAGACAATTATACATTTTATAAAAACAAAAAGCTTGTTTCAAAAGGGCAGGTAAAATAATATGAACTGCTGTTGACTTGCATTCTTCCAGAAGTTTCCAAGGACATCATAAGTCGATCATGAGGGTGCTGGATGAGATGTGTCTTGGAAACCAGTGATCCTTCTTCACCTGAGAAATAGGCAGGGTTCATGCACTCACTCACTTACTCACACGTCCCCCAAGCACTTGTGCACCTGAGGTGCTGCCCATGAGGCTAAGCAAACTGACCCTGAAGCTCTGTGGCCTGGCACCACATGGAGCTGTGGTTCCTTGAACAAGTTTCTTCCTTCCCCTCCACATAATACACTCTTTATCCCTTTATGAGTGGAGAAAACAGGGGCTCAGGGAGGTGAATGCTTCTGTCCCAGGTGCACCTCAGCCAGGAAGTCCCGCAGCCTGATCTAGAATCCAGCTGGAGTCGGCCAGCCTGCTTGGAATCATTAAACTCTCAGCATGTGGAGAGCCAGAGTGGCACCAAGAGGATTTGGGGGTGGTTAGGCTTGGGACCAGATTGCCAGGGTACAAATTCTTTTCTTTTTCATCCTGGGTTAGTTCCTTAAAGTGTCTGTGCCTTAAGGAATTTTTTGTGGGGATTAAATGTGAATGCTTACCGGCATCTTGGCTCACTAGGCTAATCCTCCACCTGTGGTGCTGGCACCCCGGGTTCTGGTCCTGGTTGGGGCACCGGAATCTGTCCCGGTTGCTCCTTTTTCAGTCCAGCTCTCTGCTGTGGCCTGGGAGGGCAGTGGAGGATGGCCCAAGTGCTTGGGCCCTGCACCCACATGGGAGACCAGGAGGAAGCACCTGGCTCCTGGCTTTGGATCGGCGCAGCACGCCGGCCGCAACGCGCCGGCCGTAGCAGCCACTTGGGGGATGAACCAGTGGAAAAAGGAAGACCTTTCTCTCTGTCTCTCTCTCTCACTGTCTAACCTGTCAAAAAAAAAAATGTGAATGCTTAGAACAGTGCCTGAAAAACACTGAATCTCAACATATCAGATTATTTGTGAGGCTCTAGGGGTTGAAAAGTGTACAAGAAAGCATAGTCCTTGCACAAAGGGCATTTAAATGCAGTGGGGAATGCTTGTGTATTGATTACGGAGTTCAACCAGTGGTATTAAGTAGAACAAACAAAGCAACAACAACAACAAAATACTAAAAGGAATAAAATAACAAGCTGTTCCTCAACAGTCTGGACAAGGGCTGATCATGTCATTGTCTCTGATAGTGTCCATTTCACTTCAATGGGTATCATTTTAGATGCTTGTTTAGTTGCCATCAATCAGGGAGAACATATGATATTTGTCCCTTTTGGACTGGCGTTTAAAAATTAACAGAAAAGTGATCTCTGTTAAACATAGGAATGGGAATAAGAGAGGGAGGAGATATATAGCTCGGCACAGGCTCACTCGGACTTACCTCCAATGGTGGAACTAGAAATGTGCCAGGGGATTTCAACTCAATCTTATCAAGGAGACATGTACCAATGTCAGCGCACTTGGTAAACTGATAAGTATAAGTACACAACCGATCAAAAAAGATAGGGTAAGTGTCAAAGAGATTTTACAAACAAGACCAGTGTAAGCAAATAATGAAGGATAGAATTAAAAGGGAGAGAATGATCCTGCGGGGGAAGCAGGACACACAGCAGACTCATAGAATGGCAAATGCCCAAAACAGCACTCTGGCCTCAGAGTCAACCCTTGGGGCATTCGGATCCGGCTAAAAGGCCCATGAGAGTCTCACAGGCATGGAAAGCCAAGACACGGTAGCAAAAACAATCTAAATGAAAGATCCTGCTTAACAAGACCCCAGCAGAAAGAACAGGCCATCAAGGAGGGAGGCACCTTTCTCCAAAGGGAGGAAGGAACCTCCACTGTGATATGGCCTTGACTAAACAAGTTCAGAGTTGGTGAACTCAAGGGGCTTCCATAGCCTCGACAGCTCATGGCAAGAGCCTCAGGTGATTGCTGACGCCATGAATAAGAGTGCCAATTGTTAAATCTACAACGGGAGTCACTGGGTACAGGCTCCCCATGTAGGATCTCTGTCCTTAATGTGTTTTACTATGAAACTTAAAAACAACACTAATAGTCAAACAATACCCTATACCTTGTGCGGTTGTGTGAGGGCAGCCTATTGAAATCCTTGCTTAGTATATACTAAGTTGATCTTCAGTATATGAAGGTAATTGAAAATGAAACTTGATGAAGGGCGGGATGGGAGAGGGAGAGGGAGAGGGGAGGGCCGCGGGAGGGAGGGAGGTTGGGGGGGTGGAAAGCCACAACAATACAAAAGTTGCATTTTGTAAATTCACATTTATTAAATAATAAAAATAATTTAAAAAAATAAATGCAGTGGGGAATAGTGTATTAAGGGAAATAGACCTTCTAGTCCATTCTCTAGTTCCACACCTTGAGGAACTCCCAAGACCTATATGTTGGGTCATTTGATAGTATCTTGAAATCTCAAACATTGTTTTTAATTTTTCTAAATTCTTCTTCTTTTTTTTTTTTTTGGTTTGAGATATTTCCAAAGATTTGTCTCCTAGCACAGATATTCTTTCTTTTGTCTCAGCAGGTTGTTGTTAAGGCTTTCCACCACATTTTTTATTTGATATATTGAATTCCTTATTTCTAATATTTCAGTTTGATTTCTCTTCAAAGTCTCAATTTCATGAGAAAATTTTTCCTCCATGTCATGTATGGATTTCTTTAGTTTGTGATTTTGCTTCTCATTGCTTCTGAGTAATTCTATGATCAATCTTTTGAATTCCTTTTTAGGCATTTCATCCATCTCTTTGTCTTCACATTCTAATGTTGAACTTTTGTGTTCTTTTGGGGTAGTCATGTTGTCTTCCTTATTCTTGTTTCTTGTTTCTTGAATTTCTGCATTTATTTTTAGGCATTTGTGGAAATAGTTGTTGGCTTTCTCCTCTGATGGATTTCATCTTTGAACTATGCTTCTGTGGCTTAGTAGAGTGTCTGCTGCTTCATTGAATACCCAGAGGTGTGTGCTGGATGTGGCCAGAGAGCTCTGGTCAGTGCTCCAGGGTAGAACAAGAATCCAGGGTGACATAAAAGTTGGGTGTGGTAGATTTCCTCTATGGTCAACAGGAGAGAGGGCACAGTCACCTCTATTGGTGTAATCACACCCTCACCTCCTGGGTTAGCCCACAGTGGGTGCAACACTCACTGGCACTGCCCCATGAAAAGCACACAGGACCTGTGCAGTCCTCAGTGTGAGTATAGTTCCCAATGTAATGCCCCACCCCAGGCAATCAGGAAGCTTTGTGCCTCTGACGCTGGACACAGTGATTGCCCAGAAACCCAGCTACATCCTGCACCCTATTGTGCAGTCACAGAACTCCCAATCTCAGCACACCAGGCTCTCATGGTCATGGGGTGCAGAGGATCCTCTCCACCCCTCTAGCCTGTCCCATCCATGGAGAGAGCAAAGACGTTCCCAGAGCCAGGTACCTGTGGGTGCCCTGCTTTGGTGGTTTGAGCCCTGGAGTATGTGGTATGTTGAGAGGCTGAGGGCATTTCACAGTCCTATGTGGGTGCCCAGCCCCCTGTCTACCCTCCTGGCAAGAATCAACGTCAGTGAGAAATGCAGATTTTTTTCCCTCTGGTAAAATCCCCAGATCACATGCATGCACAAGAACTGCCATGACCACTACTGGTGTCAACTGTGCCTTCCCCTTGCTGGTTACCAGGCACCCTTGTAGGAGTATGGGGAGAAAGAAACGTGCTTTTTTCCCCCACTGGGTTAGGTGGGTACCCTTCCCCCATTAGGGCTCCAGGCTGGACTCAAGGAGTGTGGTCCACAAGGCTCTCCCTCCAGCAATATTCCCACTGGCATGGCTGCTGCAGTCTGCTCTCACCTCTCCAAAACTGGCGGATCCTTCAGCTCTCAGCTGCGGGGATCCTGTGTTGTGTCTGCTTGTTGCTGTGTGTCCCCACTTTCCCTGCTGATTCACAGTATCCCTCTTCCTTCTGTAGAATTTCCACTGCAGATTTCTCTCCAACTTTCCCCTGGGAATGCACCTCCTCCACTTTTTTCTTCTATTTTCCCCTCATCTAAAGCAGTACATCTTTCTGCTGTTCACCCTTCTTGGCTTGATGTTCTGTATTTTGTGGTTTTTCATAAATATTTTTTATTTATTTGAAAGGTGGAGTTACAGAGAGGGAGAGAGGGAAAGACAGCAAGATCTTCCATTTGCTGGTTCACTCCCAAAATGGCTGCAATGGCCAGAGTAGAGCCAATCCAAAGCTAGGAGCCAGGAGCTTCTTCTGGGTCTCCCATGTGGGTGCCAGGTCCAATTAGTTGGGTTATCTTCTGCTTTTCCAGGCACACTAACAGGTAGCTGGATTGGAAGTGGAGCAGCTGGGACTCAAAGTGGTGGCCATGTTGGATGCCAGCACTGCAGGCAGCAGTTTGACCCAGTATGCCACAGCATTGCCCCCCCCCCCCTTTTTAAGAACAGTAAAATAGGACTGAAATATATATTGTGTTATTTCATTTGGTGCATTTTAAAATAGTATGGTGGTCATTTTTCTTGGAAAAAAAAAACAGTACCTTTGAAAAAGTGAAGTGGCATTTGTATTAGGTCAGGCAAGTATTGGAGTTACCTCGTTTAAAGTGTTTCTATAATTATAAAACCATTACATTTTAACTCATCAAAAGGTATTTCTACTAGTGTCCAGTTACACATAAATTTGCTCACACATGCATATGTGTGCACATACCAGTACACGCATAGACAATCCTTTTCCCAATAAAGCAAAGACTAAATCTGTTCATACAGGCCTGCCTGCAAAAAAGGAAAGTAAAGAAAAGAAATGGTTGACTTTGGCAACCCATGCAAGTACTCTTCTGAGTTTTCTAAGATATTTTAAAATAACTTTAAAGAAACCTGTGGGGCTGGTGCTATGGCGTAGTAGGTAAAGCCACTGCTTGAGGTGCTGACATCCCATATGGGTGCTGGTTCATGTACGAGCTGTTCCACTTCCAATCCAGCTCCCTGCTAATGCACCTGGGACAGCAACAGAAGATGGCTCAAGTCCTTGGGCCCCTGCAGTGATGTGGGAAACCTGGATGAAACGCCTGGCTTTGGCCTTGCCCAGCCCTGATCATTGTAGCCATCTGTGGAGTGAACCAGTGGATGGAAAATCGCTCTCTTTATGCCCCTGTATCTCTGACTTCTAAATACACAAATTATTAAAATAAAAAACTTATAAAATAGTGCATGTGCAATCTAAATGGATTATAAAACCTCAAACACAGGGAAAGCTGGAACTCTAACTAATGACACAAGTCTGAATATTATGGCTAATGTTCTGGTGTATTCCTTTGCAGGCTTTTTCCGGAAATGTGTTTTTAAATAACAAACAAATGATGGTTTTCATGGTGTGGTGATAGTAATGAAGAAAATGGGAATTAGTGATCCTGTTCAGTCCTCTGCATCCTCAGAACAACTTGGCTTTGCCCCTCTGAATCACGTGTCTTTTCTATACCTATGATTCTTAATGTCCCCGCATAAGGAAATGGCTTCTGGATGAGCTAGGATTTTGTAATTAGAATTTGTTTCAAGTCTGAGTCCTGAAAGAGCAGTAGCTAAATATGGGTTAAATTGTTTCTGTCTCACATAAATGAAGCCCAGGCAGTACAGAATTATGAACTGGCTCCATGATGTTTCCGTCTTATCAGCTCGTTATTTCCATTCTCAATATTGCTTCTTGGTCCCAGATAGCTGCTAGAGTTCTGACTGTTACATCTGCATCATTATAATGAAGGAATAAAGGGAAGAAGAACTTAACCTCTTTTTTTTTTTAAGATGTGTTTATTTGAGAGGCAGAGTTATAGGGAGAGAGGAAGAGGGAGAGTGAGGGAGAGAAAGAGAGAGATCTTCCATCTGCTGGTTCACTCCCCAGATGCCACAATGGCTAGAGCTGGGCTGATCTGAAGCCAGGAGTTTCATTTGGCTCTCCCATGAGGGCGCAGGGGCCCAAGCACTTGGGCCATCTTCAGCTGCTCTCCCAGGCTCATTAGCAGGGAGCTGGATCAGAAGGGGAGCAGCCAGGACTCCAACCATCTCCCATATATGATGCCAGCATTGTAGGTGGCGGCTTTACCCACTAAGCCACAACAACAGTCCCACCTCTTTCTTTTAAGGAGCTTTCCAAGAAGTCTTACTTTGCACTCTCAATTATAGTTTTGTTTCTTGCTTATATATAGTCAAATGTGTCTCTGTTTGTTTATAGTTTTCTGTCTTGGTTTAATACTAAAAAGAGCTTCTCAACTTAGTTATGATAAAAATAATCTATACATTTTCTAGAAACTTCGTAAGCCTTCTCTTCAGGTTGAAATCTAACATGTATTGATGTTCATACTGTGGAGTAGGCAGAGATCTTAGCTGACCGCATGGCTGCCCTAAGGGCACGTCTTCCCTGATCTCTTAGTGCTGCTACCCATGACCCTCTGTAAACACCGGGCCTTCACAACTTGGCCTCAGACACGCTTTTACTCTTCTTGATTTCATAAACTCTCATGCTCACGTGTTTGTCCTTCTTTATATATCCTTGGCAGGCAGAGAGACAGACAGACAGACAGATGGCAGGAGCTCCCCTCCACTGGTTCACTTCCCAGATGCCTGTGATGGTCAAGAGTGCCCAGGGTGAAGCCATTAGCCAGAAAAACTCAACCCAGGTCTCCCGTGTGGGTGGCAGAGACCCAACCTCTTTTGCCATCACCTGCTGCTTCCCAGGGTTTGTACTGGCAAGTAGTTGGATTTGGGAACTTTTGTACTTCTTTGCACTTTTGCTTGCCCTTGTAATGATCTGTTCATAAATATTTCTCCCATCTGAGGCTATGGGATCCTTCAGAGCGGGACTGTCATCCACTTCATCAAGCATCCTTACTGTCAAAGGGAGTGAGTGATGAAATACGGCCCCAGGTGACCTCGCCTTTGTTACTGGTTCTGTTTCGAGGGTTGTTTCCTGAAGACAAAACAGGAGGCATGTTAATCTCATGGACATGCCTCCCAATCCCAAGTCAGGTTACTTCTGCTAATGTTTGCTATGCAAAGCTAATCCCTTTAATGCCATTTCAATTTGGCTTAGCTTCGGTTCCCTGGATCATGTTTATGTTTATGATTCACCTCATGAGCATCTGTCCACTAATTCTAGGAGGTACCAGCAAACCATAGTCCTAAGACGCCAGCACTTAGAAGACCCTCCCAGGGCCACCGAGGTAGCTCTGTTTTCAGGAAGCATTCGTGGTGACCCTGCCACCTGCTGTGGGGAAGGCAAAGCCAGGTCTGAGTCATGGTGGCCACAGCAAGGATGAGCCTGTTCTGCCGCATCTGTGGGGTGGGGGACGCAGAAGGCTCAGGCTGTGGTACTGAGGAGCGGCAGAGGCAGGGCCCGGCCTTGGCAGGAAGCAGAGCACCACCCAAAGGGGAGACAGACAAAAAGGCGATGTCCTTTATGTTGAGGCAGGGGATCGGCCTTGGGAACATGAGGGGCAAGAAGGAGCCAGCTGGGTGACTGCTCCTGTGAAGATTGCTCACTGTCCTACCATCAGGTAGGAAGGTAGACATCGTGTGTGAGAGGCACTGGAGAGCGAAGCCAAGAAGTCCGGGTGGTGTGGGAAAGAACGTAGCAATTTGAGAAGCATGCCGTGCAAGCAGCCCAGTACTTGTGCATCCACTTCCTGCCCAGTAGCAGAACGCTTGTTGGGGTTCCCAGCCCTCCCCCACCCACAACATGGCAGGAGAATCTCCCTGCCCCTGCACCAAGGGGGGCTAGTTTGATAACACCGGGTATTAAAACCGTGGGGATGGGGCCGGCGCTGTGGCGCAGCAGGTTAAAGCTGTGGCCTGCAGCACCAGCATCCCATATGGGCGCCAGTTCAAGTCCCAGCTTTTCCACTTCTGATCCAGCTCTCTACTATGGCCTGGGAAAGCAGTAGAAGATGGCCCACGTCCTTGGGCCCCTGCACCCACATGGAAGACCTGGAAGAAGTTCCTGGCTCCTGGCTTCGGATGAGCTCAGCTCTGGCCATTGCGGTCATTTGGGGAGTGAATCAGCGGATGGAAGACCTCTCTCTCTCGCTCTCGCTCTCGCTCTCTTGCTCTTTCAAATAAATAAAATAAATCTTAAAAAAAAAAAAGTGGGGAGAATTTCATACCTGGAAAACCCTTGGTCCACCAGTATCCCAGAAGAAGGGGGAAGAACTGGCCTCCATGCCATATAGACCCCAGCCTGAAAGTATTCAATGGGACATGGTCAGGTTCTTCTGATGAGCCACCCACCCATCCAGTCACAGGTACTACTCGTTGAGCTTTGCTAGCTTGCATACCGATGCTCTGTCTTGCAGTTTTTCCTGCCCTCAGGGAATGTACACTTGTCAGTTCTATGGGGTAGCCTTTCATTCTTGAATGTCTTTTTCTCTTTCACTCCAGAGTGAATGGATTGCAGAGGGCTGGCCAGGAGGAGGGAGAGCTTTGGCTGCATAGTGCCCTGGAGCTCTACAGAGGGAGCTTTGTCTTTGGACAAATCAGAACAGAGCCTGAGCTGTGTTTTATAACCCTCATTAGAAACACACTTGACCACACCACACGAGGTCTTTGAACCACTAGTCTGTGGCTGGAGGGCATAATTCCAACTTTACCAAGAGCCTGCTGTCCTAGGAGTGTGAAATAAGGGTAGAGCTCAAAATGCATCGCTTCTCCTCCTCGGTGCTTTCAGTCTCTCAAATTCCAACTCCAGCCGGCGCCGTGGCTCAACAGGCTAATCCTCCACCTTGCGGTGGCGGCACACCGGGTTCTAGTCCCGGTTGGGGCGCCGGATTCTGTCCCGGTTGCTCCTCTTCTGGGCCAGCTCTCTGCTGTGGCCAGGGAGTGCAGTGGAGGATGGCCCAGGTCCTTGGGCCCTGCACCCGCATGGGAGACTAGGAAAAGCACCTGGCTCCTGGCTTCGGCGGCCATTGGAGGGTGAACCAATGGCAAAGGAAGACCTTTCTCTCTGTCTCTCTCTCACTGTCCACTCTGCCTGTCAAAAAAAAAAAAAAAAAATTCCAACTCCAGCCTAAGCAGTGACACATTACCTTGGTTTTCCTACTTACCTATTTTCACTACCTACCTCCCTGAGTCATGGGCTCTTCTCTACCCTGGTGCCGGGGACTCCCTGGGCGCCTGCATTCCTTGCTAACCCTTCCTGGTCTGGGGAAGCTCAGAATTCTGCTGGTGCCTCTTATTGTCAGCACCAACAGGAGGGAGAGGGAAGGAGGGAGAGAGAGACAGGCAACATGAGTTCAGGGGCTTCCTGTCAGTGAGTGGCTGGAGCTGACACCAACACATGGAAAAGCTGCCATAAGAATATAAGGGAAAGGGTGCAGTAGGCAGTGTGTATGTTGTGTTTACAGTGTTGGATCATTGCTGCCCAGGCCCTCCTCTGACCTTGTTGTTGGAAGTGTAAGGTCTCCTGACCCTTTGTTAAGGTTAACACTAAACCCTGCTGACTTCTCTCAGGTCCCCCATAATGATTCCGACACAGTGGCTCTCCAAGCACCTCCCACAAGCTTACATGATTTGTGGCTCAAAGCTGCTAATAGGCAAGCTAAACTCATAATAAGGAGAGAAGGACCTGGAATTTTGGTTGGGAATGGTTTGCTATTTCAAAAACAGCATCCAAGGGATGAATGGTCTAGCAGTTAAGATGCCACTTATGGGGCTGGCATTGTGGTGTTAGAGTTGGATTGCTCTTGCCACCCCAAAAACGCTCCAAGAGACTTTCTCATGCAATTAACAAAGGGTAAGGTTTATTGATGATCTGACATGTCGGGGCCCCCGTCCCAGTACAGGCGAGCGGCCCCAAATAGTCTTGGGTTGGGGTTTTTATACACGTTTAAACAAAGAAAATCAATCATTGCATAGATCAGACAGAGGTATAGAGTAAACAATTGATACAAGTTAAGTGATTTTACAACCAGTTGATTTATGAATACAGGGAGTACAGGATATCGAGTAAGGGCCTGATTAGACCTCAGAGAACCATATGACCTATACAGGGAGTATCAAAAAGCCTCCTATTGCCAAAAGGGAGGGCCACACAACAAACACAACAAGGTTGCAGGAACTGCCTTGATGATACCTAGGAATGCAGCCGAATGACGATAAGGGACACATGGTGGGGTCAGGGTTCCAGGAGGCAAAGAGATATACGGTGACTTCTTCTATCTTACTTAGGTGAAACTAAGGTTACGCTCACATTGGGGTAATTTACTGACTAATTAACTTTACAGAGAATGGCTATGCAGAGCAAGTCTAACGAGGTCAGGAAAGTTCACCAGAGGAGGTGGGGGGGGGGGAGCGGCTTTTAACTTTTTAACCCTTCAGTGGCACCAGCATTTCTCATAAGTAGTGGAAGATGGCCCAAGTATGTGGACCCCTACCCCCAATGTGGGAGACCCAGATAGAGTTCCAGGCTCCTGGCTTCAGCCTGGCCCAGCCCTAGCCATTGTGATCATTTGGGGAGTGAACCAGCAGATGGAAGATCTCTCTCTCTCTGTCTCTTCCTCTTCTCTGTAACTGTGCCTTTCAAGTACAATAAAATCTTAAAAAAAAAAAAAATGCTACTCCCCACACCCACATCTCATATTGGAGTGCCCGGGTTCAAGTTTCAGCTCCACTCCTGAATCCAGCCTCCTGCTAATGCAGACCCTAGAGAGCAGTACATGATGACTCGCAAGGACTTGAGTCCCTGCCACCCTCAGGGGACCTGGAAGTGAGTTCTTGGCTCCCAGCTTTGGCTGGACCCATCCCTGGCTGTTGTGAGCATTCAAGGAATGAACCAGTGAACAAGAGACCTCTCTCTCTCTTTGTGCCTCTCTGCCTTTCCAACACAATGAACACACACAGAGTCACATAGCAGTAGTCCTTGTGAGAAAGCATGCACATTTCCTCATACCTTCTATGTGGTTTAATTTTGCCTTTTTTTTTTTTTTTTTTTTAGACAGAGTTAGTGAGAGAGAGAGAGAGAGAGAGACAGGGAGAAAGGTCTTCCTTGTGTTGGTTCACTCCCCAAATGGCCACTATGGCTGGTGTGCTGCACTGATCCGGAGCCAGGAGCTAGGAGCCAGGTGCTTCCTCCTGGTCTCCCATGAAGGTGCAGGGCCCAAGCACTTTGGCCATCCTCCACTGCCTTTCTGAGCCACAGCAGACAGCTGGACTGGAAGAGGGGCAACCGGGACAGAACTGGTGCCCCAACCGGGACTAGACCTGGTGTGCCGGCGCCGCAGGCAGAGGATTAGCCTAGTGAGCCGTGGCGCCAGCTAAATTTGCTTTTAACCACTGCCCCAACCAAGGAATATGACCAACTCTGTTGTAATCCTAATTAAAAATCAATTCTCAATCTTCGCATGTGGACACAAGCCACAGCTGATTGAATGGTGACACAGTCCCATGGTGAACTCCCTTTGACAAGAAGCCATGAGCCCCCGCCTGGCTAAAGCTGGCTTAAAGATTCCGCACAAAAGCAGCAGCATTCTCAGCTTCACAGAACCCCCAAGTCCCCTCAGGACAATGCTAAATCTCTACTCACAACCAAGCACAGTACATGATAATTTAGTGGGCGTGTCTTGTGAATACTGGTAGCCCTTCCCAGAACTTCCCTAAAATGTAATCAATAAGTATGACTTCCCTGAAAGCAAACTTATGAAACTTGGGTCTCCTGTCCTTGAGAAGCCTGGTTTGTAGTAGATAAACTTGTTCCTGGCTTGGCCAGCCAAAATCAATTCCTTTCTGTTCCCAGCTGAAACCATTGTTGGAGTGTTTCCACTGGCACGCAGGCTGGTGGAGAACGCTTGAGAATGCTGCCCGAGTACACTCTGAACTTGGATACTTGAAGGAGGCAAATGCAGTCATCACACCCGTGCTGGTGACACCTAAATATCTTCATGTAGTCCGAGGTTCCAGGCTCAGCAGCTGTGCCTTTGGTCCTCAACAGGGTAAAAGGGATCCTACCGAAGAGCTTCATATTCCATACTCCACTGGAAGAATTTCTGTGTCGAAATTAGCCTACGAGGGCCGGTGCCGCGGCTCACTAGGCTAATCCTCCGCCTGCGGCGCCAGCACCCTGGGTTCTAGTCCCGGTCGGGGCGCCATATTCTGTCCCGGTTGCTCCTCTTCCAGTCCAGCTCTCTGCTGTGGCCCGGGAGTGCAGTGGAGGATGGCCCAGGTCCTTGGGCCCTGCACCCCATGGGAGACCAGGAGAAGCACCTGGCTCCTGGCTTCGGATCAGCGCGGTGCGCCGGCCATAGCGGCCACTTGGGGGGTGAACCAACGGCAAAGGAAGACCTTTCTCCCTGTCTCTCTCCCTCTCATTGTCCACTCTGCCTGTCAAAAAAAAAAAAAAAAAAAAAAAAAAAAAAAAAAAAAGAAAGAAAGGAAGAAATTAGCCTACGAGCACAGACATTCTGAAACCCGGCCCTGCCTCTCTCTTGCCAGTACCTCAGCTCCTCCTCTTGGCCCGCAGGGAGTCAAGAGGGGAGCGTGCTCTCTTTCTCAATGCCTGTCTCGTCTCTGCAGGTCACTTGGCCCTCAGTCTTCTGAGACATTCTATTGTCCTCTCCTGTTCCTTCCTGGGGTCAACTGAAGCTCACCCACCCCTGGTTTTATTTTCTCTAGGGTACCCATAGAGACAATCCACAATGGAGTCTCCATCAGGAGCATAGAAAAGGAGGACAATTCTTGGTCCTTTCTCTTATCCCGTCACAAGCGTCCTCACCTCTGCTTGACTAGTCCAGAGCTCAGGAGTACTCTTTGTAATGCTCCTTGAGTTACTCTGGGAAAACGGGTCTTCTGGGGCTGGCACCAGAGCCCATTTAACAGCACAGTGTATGGAGGGACTGCAAATGCCAGGCTACACGTGCCAAATCCTTCATCTGGGTTATCTTCTTTAATCTTCCCAACAATCTCATAAAATAGGTATTATTGTTATTAACTCCTGCTATGTCAAGGAAGCCACTGAAGCACAGATTAACAAAGAATTGTTCAAGGTCACATAGCTAGAAGGTGGCAGAGTCGGGGTTCAGGTGTAGCTTTGCCCTGCTTAAGTTGTTCCCACACTTGGAATTATTAACAGGTAGATTATCTCAACAACACATATCCACATTTTAAAATGCTTGAAAACATAAATTTAATGAGTGGATACCTATTTTGATTACCTTAAATATACACTATGTTAAATGTCTCTTGATTGAGAGACTCTCTATGTGGTTTTTAGGGGAATAGTGGGACTTGAGGCACCCATCACAGAAACGTCAGAGATGAAGAAACTGTTGGGATTTTTCTAGACTGGAGCCAAGGCTAGTGCTTGAATCTTTCTTTCTCCCAGGGATTTCACAGATCAAGTGGAAAGTCAGACACAGCCCAAGTGTTGGAAGCTGGCAGAAGGCAGATCCCATGAAATGGGGCATACGATGGGCATAGAAGAGATGACATGGCTCGCTTGCCTTAGCTGCTCCTTCTTCAAATACAGTAAGAAAGGGACAAAGAGGGTGGAAAAAGAGAAGCTCAGAATCCCTACATCAAGAAAATCAGCAGCAT
The DNA here is from genome assembly GCF_964237555.1 of Oryctolagus cuniculus. Lineage (NCBI taxonomy): Eukaryota > Metazoa > Chordata > Mammalia > Lagomorpha > Leporidae > Oryctolagus > Oryctolagus cuniculus. The sequence continues at coordinate 82,497,353 of NC_091443.1, forward strand.
TGCAAGCAACCCGTGTAACAAAAAGGCAAATCCAAGCATCTCCACAGATCGTCATACGATTCAGACGAAGCCCACGCTTCCCGATTCTACTTCGCGATGGCGGAAGTGGGACTCTGCAAACCTCCTTTCTGCTTTGCCAGTGGCTCTCCCATAGGCTCTGCTGGGTGAGAGGTGGGACTTCCTGTTTGCTTCTGATCTACTTCCTGTCTCTGTGGGCATCTCCATGTCAACGCCTGTTTCTCTCGCGGTGGCAGAGGCTTTGTGTAGCTGCTCTAGCTTACAGTACGGACACTGGCCGACTGCCTTACTCTGTGCTGAGAGACGTCAGCCCTGGTTTATCACTGCCTCCTTCTAGGGGCTCCGAGTTTTGGCTTCATGGGACCCCTCTACCCAAATTTTAAATGTAATAATTTCCAATTTCTCCAGCCTAGGGATGGTAGCTACTGCCAACAGTTGCTCCTCCTCTAATAATTTAGGGTTGCCACCACCCCGCTCTGCTTACTTACTTTCTATCTAGTTAAATTCTTTATATTAAATTTTCTGTGTTCAGATATTTGGCCAGGAATGATACATTATTGGAGGGGTGGTTGGGTGTGCAGTGGGGAGAGGCAAACTGTGTCAACAGCCTTGAAACAAGCATTTTCCACACTGCATTGTTGAAACCACCCTTTGGGACTCTCCTTTAAGATCAACAACCCGTAACGCTAGCCAGTCTTTAGACTATTGAGAACCCTGCACCCAGAGGTGTTAGTGAGAGTGAACTGTGCTCTGGAGCCCTGTGAATATTTTTACAACGTAAGGTAATGACAGGCAAGTGGATTTTTTATTTTCAGCTGTTTTCTTTGGAGGTAGAACTCAGGTTTTCAATTGTTTGTCTTTCTATTAAGGTGAAATAACAAAATCAGAAAAACAAAAAAAACCTCCTTGAAGAGTATCCTTAGTGACTCACTCCTAAAATGTAACATGAGGGAACATGAGGAGTGACACTTGGGCTCTCAGATGAAAGGAGGCAGGGACATACCTGTGTCTTGCCGTGATTCTTTGTTGAAGGGGAAGCCTTTTCAGTTCTCGTAGGAACATTGACAGATGACTGTGAGTAGTTGCGTGGCAGAAGAGGATAGGGCTACAGTGGGCTGTCCTGGTTGAAATACCTGCTGGCCTTCTCGGATTTTGTCAGCAATTTTTTTCCCATCCTTCTCACTTCCCTGAATGACTCACACTTGAGAATACGCTCCTGGATGCTTTATCTGAGTTTGCTCTGCTATCTGCGAGCAGCGAGCCAAAGGTGAATGATAGAGCCACCAGCTGCCCTGTACTTTGCAGAAATCGAAGAGGAGTTTCTTGAATGTTTTGTGACTATCAGAAAATATAATTTGGCGGGTGAGAAGAAGATTAGGAGATAGGCTTCACATTTGCTTCAATGGAACCCAACTGTCTTCACTTGGAAGCAGACTGACACCCTGGTAAGAGATCGTCTTAAAGCAGGAAAGAAGCAATTAAAGGTGAGAATTTTTTTAACTTTTAACTTTTCTTAGATTCCCATAAAAATTTTTTGCTAAAGAGCATACAGTCTGAGGCTTAGAAAGAGAGGCAACAAGGGAAAAGGAAAATAGTAATTGCTAGAAATATTTGTTTCATTTTGATCTCACTTTGTAGGATTTTTTTTCCTCTGATAGTATGAGTTTTCAAAAAGTTAATGGAAATGCATATGGTACAATGGATTTCCAAAAGTTTCATACCAAAATATTCCATTTTCCATGAACTTTTTAGTTTCCTAGTATCTCAGTTTCTTCAGCAGCACTCAGTTCTCTGTGTTAAATTTAAAAGGTAGGTGGGAAAGTATTAAGTTTGCTGACAAAAAGTTGAGGGTGAGGGTAGTAGAGAAGAGTCCCAGATTTGATTTTCTTAATTCTTACACCAGAGGTGATAATTGCAAGTTACTTAGCTTTTGTTTTCCTAATAACAATGCATTTCAGATTGGTTGTGAAGATTAATAGAATGAGTAAAGAAATATTTCTGGCCCATGGCAGACACTCATTGAATATTATATACATAGAGCTGTGTGTCCCTGTGTAGATTTATTTTAAATTCGCTGTCTGGATGCAGACAGTATATTTGGGGAGGGGGGAGTAATAGTAAATTGTTTGTGAATTCTTAAGAACATTTTTGAAAAGGGGTGGCTGTGAACCACCTCTGACCAATGAATTACACTTGTAGGTAGAGACAAGCATCTTCATCTATAAATTGCTAGGTAAATGTAGTTGTACTTGTAAAAGGACTTTGGGATTTCTAGAACTGCGGCTGAGAGTCTGAATTTCATGGCTCTTTCTCTGCAGTCGTATTAGAAATTGCAGACCCCATATAAGATTTACATTCTAGGACGGTAAGGAGCGGGAAGGAAAATGAGGAACGAAGGGTGGGGACTTCCTCTGAGTAATTAGACCTTTACGTCAGTCGGTGTGCAGTTCATTACTTTGCTTTCTCTATCCAGAGGTAGATGGAGTGGAGCCAAATCCTAATCTTGGTGTCGTAAGGTAGTTTGTAGGGTTAACTTAGAGATTTCCGTCAGGAAGCCAGGTGTAAGAGGCTCCTAGGCAGGTCTTTACCGAGGGTATGCGTCCAGAGAACAAATACACTTTTGCCTTCAGTTCAGAGTTGAGCTTCACATTCCTGGGTCTGTGTTCGCGACTAGTTTGTAATCAGAGGCGTTTTGTTCCATCAAAGGATTCCGTCCTCCTCCTCCTTCTCTGTGCCCAAACGCCACAGCAATCCCATTCCATGAAGATGACTCAGTGGAGGAAACTCTGCCGGCAGTGTCACCTTTGGGTCCTGGGGTGCTATCTGCTGCTGGCCATTGTCTCCCTGAGACTTTCTCTCAGATGGAAATGTGACTTTGAGCACCTGTACCTGGACTCCAGGCGACTTCAGAGCCAGTACTGTAGGGACATCTTGTACAAGTCCCTGAAGCTGCCGGCAAAGAGCTCCATCAACTGCTCGGGGGTCACCCGAGGAGACCAGGAGGCGGTGATCCAGGCTGTTATCAATAATCTAGAGATCAAGAAGAAACGGGAACCTCTCACAGCTGCTCACTACCTCGACCTGACCAGAAACTGTGAGCGCTTTAAGGCTGAGAGGAAGTTCATAGTGTTCCCCCTAAGCAAAGAAGAGTTAGAGTTCCCAATTGCCTACTCTATGGTGGTTCATGAGAAGATTGAGAACTTTGAAAGGCTGTTGCGAGCCGTGTATGCTCCTCAGAACATATACTGTGTCCACGTGGATGCGAAGTCCTCAGAAAGTTTCAAAGAAGCAGTTAAGGCCATTACTTCATGCTTCCCCAACGTCTTCATAGCCAGTAAATTGGTTTCTGTGGTTTATGCCTCCTGGTTAAGGGTGCAGGCTGACCTGAACTGCATGGAAGACTTGCTGCAGAGCCCGGTGCCATGGAAATACTTCCTGAATACATGTGGGACGGACTTCCCTATAAAAACCAATGCCGAGATGGTCCGGGCCCTCAAGCTGTTGAATGGGAAGAACAGTATGGAGACAGAGGTACCCACGGAGGCCAAAAGATACCGCTGGAAATATCACTATGAGTTGAAAGACACATTGTATATAACCAACAGGAAGAAAGACCCTCCCCCTTATAATCTAACTATGTTCACGGGAAATGCCTATTTCGTGGCGTCTAGAGAATTCATCCAGCATGTCTTAACGAACCCCAAATCCCAAGAACTGATTGAGTGGGCAAAAGACACCTATAGCCCCGATGAGCATCTCTGGGCTACCCTTCAGCGCGCGCCATGGATGCCTGGCTTTGCTCCCTGCCACCGCAAGTTTGACATCTCAGATATGACCGCCATTGCCAGGCTTGTCAAGTGGGCGGACCATGAGGGAGATGTCACTGCGGGTGCACCTTATGCACCTTGCTCTGGGATCCACCAGCGGGCCGTCTGTATCTATGGGACTGGAGACCTGCATTGGATACTTCAGAACCATCACCTGTTGGCCAACAAGTTCGACCCCAAAGTGGATGACAATGTCCTTCAGTGCTTAGAAGAGTACCTACGTTACAAGGCCATCTATGAGACTGAACTCTGAGACACACTGTGAAAACGTTGCCCCCAGTGAGGTGGGAACATATGCAAATGTGCCAGCACTTGCTGGAACCATGTGGGGTGGAGAGCAGGACTTTGGAATCCATGCCATTCCCCCAGGACACAGGGGCTACTGCTGGGGTGCGGATGAATGGATTTGCTGCCTTGCAAAGTGATACCTGGGTGACTGCTGAACTCTTGCCCTTATACACAGTAGTTCCTTCACTGACTTCCTCACAGAGTAAGTAGCACTGTTAATTGGGAGAGGAAGGGAATGGACATGTGACAAGGGACCCTGGATTGTGATTGAATTCTTGATGTCAGGTTTTGAACTCTGCGGGGATGCTGTTCCTAACAATGTAAGACTTGGTAGTGGGAAGCGGACTTGGATGGAATGAACGTCTTCCTTTTTGTACTGGTAACTTAAATGCCTTTTGATCCAAAGCCTTACCACTACTTTTTGTCTAATAGGGCAGAAATAATATAAATATGAGCAGATAAATGTGTGAGACTCTTTCTTTCTTTTATTTTTATTTTTTTGACAGGCAGAGTTAGTGAGAGAGAGAGACGGAGAGAAAGGTCTTCTTTCCGTTGGTTCACCCCTCCAAATGGCTGCTACGGCCGGAGCGCTGCGCCGATCCGAAGCCAGGAGCCAGGTGCTTCTCCTGGTCTCCCATGTGGCTGCAGGGCCCAAGCACTTGGGCCATCCTCCACTGCCTTCCCAGGCCACAGCAGAGAGCTGGCCTGGAAGAGGAGCAACCGGGACAGAACCGGCGCCCCAACTGGAACTAGAACATGGGTTGCCGGCGCTGCACGCAGAGGATTAGCCTAGTGAGCTGCAGAGCCAGCTAGACTCTTTCTGATGATCACTGGAGACATTTAAAATCTCTAGTGGCAGAACAAGAGAATCTCCGTTATTTTCAAATGGTCCTGGCAAGCTGTATGAGCAGAAACTCCACAAGTGTATAGAGGAGCAGAGTTGCTGTTTGATTATTGAAAGTCCTTGTCCTCATTTGGTTTTCATCACCAGATTCATGACTTTTCTGTAAGGGTGATTTAACCAGGTTGACCACCCATATCCTTAGGGGAAAATTACAGCACTAATTTTTCCAGCTTCATTGCCAAAGTTTAATGTTCCGTAACAGAGATAATAGCCATTTAGATAAGGTCCCAGATAGTTTATTATCCAAACTGGCACACATGTTGGTTGGGGGAGGGGCTGAACTATTAATAATTTGGTTAGGAAGCAAAAATAAACTAGGACCCTTTGACACAACCAGGATATTTGATTGTTTCATTGTTTAGCCTTCTTGAACTAAAATTCTTCAACATGTGAGTGAAAGGGTTGATCTCCAAGTTTGTAGATTATACATTTTCTTTTGGGGAGGCAATGTGTAAATACATAGTAAATGTATTTAATGTGTAAATACATAATAATGTGTAATTTATTATGTAATAAATGCACAATAATGTGTAAATGTGTAATTATGTAATAAATATAAATAAATTATGTAATAAAAATAAATTATGTAATAAATACATAATAATGTGTAAATGTGTAAATACATAGATGTATGCACCTGTGTATGTATATATGATATGTGGATATATGTGTTTGTACACACAGACACATATGCCCTACTTCCCAAATGTTACCCAGTGAAATAGTTCCCCTTCTGAAGTTCCAGAGATGGTTGTTGGCTTTTAGTCACACTCTTCAGTAATGACAAGAGAGGCTGTGAAAACATAGGCAAGTGTTCTTTGAGTGCAGTGGTGTCTTCTACATACACTATGCTCTGGATGAGTGATTGATGTGCAAGTTCATTTACGTGACTTGAATGCTATTCCTGTGGACAGCCCATCATGTTGTTAATGTATTTCCTCATACCTGGTTGTGATTCAATTGTTTTATCACCAGCAAATGACTCTGCATTCCATGGAACTAACACAGTTATAACTGTATCTGATATGATGAATTTTCTGCTTGTAAGTTAGTCATTCCTTTTTGTAAGGTTTTATTCCTTCAGTAATGTACATTGCCAGTACCAACTTAGCTGTATTGGCATACTGAGTCTGGTGCGCTTTGCCCCCAGCCCCACTGTGGTGATGACTGATGGATAGTCATGCTTGGTGGATGTGCCCTGTATGATCTGTGGATAGGTGGGTGGTCACGGAACTCCCACCCTATCCTCTGTGACTTTGGTTAGCTCTCCTCTGCTGGGACTGGGAGGAAGCAAGAAAGTGTCTAGGAGTACACATGTTCTGGGAAAGGAACCCAGCACTTTGACCTGATGGTCAATTTGTAAAAGTTCTCATGTGAAATAAATTATAATTGTTCATGTAAAAGAATTAAAAAGATTAAAATGTAAACCTTTATTTGGGGCACAAGTGGTTGGAGTTTTCCAGACATTGAAATTTTCTCTAGAAATATATTCAGGTGAATAAGAAGTTCTCTTGACTTAACACAAGGTCTTAATTTCAGAAATTAAATTTCTTCCTCATTTGCTTAATATATTTTTAGAAATCATGTAATTAAACCACCATAACTGTTGATTTTTCCTTCCTTCTGAGCCATATCTGTTTCTATAACTTTTCTCTAGAAAGGAAACATCTTAGAAATTAATTAAGCAACTGTTTATATTGCCTCTCAGGATTTGAATTTCCTCTTTATTTTTGATCTGTGGACTATTGGTAAGCATTGCCTTAATAATATTTTTGTTGAATATTTTGCTCATTGTCATACTTTTTTGGCTGAGTGGATTTTTTTAAGAGGAATAAAAGGTACTCGATAACTTTGGGAAATTTTGGAAGCAGGATTTAGTTGGAAGTCAAATATTTTTACAAAAAGAAAATAATTCAATATCTGCCTTAATATTTAATAATAATTAAATACCTGGATTGACCTGAGAATGTTACCTTTTCATTTAGTGGATCATTTATTATAGAGATACATAAGATAGGTTTTTCACTTTTATGAACTTTGTTGTCTTGACAAGCAGTGAAATAACTCACTCATGTCTTAAGTATTAATTGAGCTCTTATTTTTTTTTTCCAGGCACTGTTCTTGACATTGGGGAGATAGAAGTCAAAAAAATAGACCAAAATCCTGCTACTATTCACATACTAGTAGGAAACAGGTTGTAAATAAGTAAATAAGTGTTAGAAGACAACAAGTACTAGAGGGAAATGAAGGAAGAATTGATGGAGACCTTGGCGTGTGGGTGGGAAGATGCTTAATATTTTAATTAGGGCTATCAAGAAGGCCCTCAATGAAAAGGTGACATTCAAGAAAGGATCCGAAGCATATGAAGGAATGACCAATGAGACAAGAGCACCTTGAGCTAAGAGGATAGATTTGCCAGGCCCTGAAGCAGGAACATCCCACCATGTTTCTGCAATGGCAAGCAAGCCCATGCGAATGGAGCAGCATAGGGAGGAGAAGACTTAAGAGGGGCACATGCAAGAGGGTTTATTGCAAAGACCTTTGTCAGTCCATTACGTACACTTGGGCTTCACTGAGGGTTGGAGCATGGGACTGCCATGATGTGAGTGACATTGTAGCAGGGTGACTCTGGCAGCTGCATGGAACAGACTGGAAGGTGAGGGTGAAGTAGGGAGGCCAGCTGGGAGGCTAAAGCATGGATCTAGGCACTATGCAGTAGTGGTTGGGACTGGCAGTCCTAGTACAAGTTGTGAAAGTGGTTGGATCCAGAAACTACTGTTGAAGGTTCAGTTTGAAGACTTGCTGACAGATTGGTTATATGAGGGAAATGGAGAAGGCAAGAACGACCCCAGGGTTTCTGCTACGTTAGAAGGATGGCAATGCCATTGAGCAAGATGGAAAGCTTGTGAAAGAGTGGGTTTCTGATTTGTGGTAGTTAATATGTACAGTACAAAAAAATTTAATGTACATGAGTGAAACTGACATCCTGGGATTTGACTGTTGTTTATAGCTGTTGTTTATACTCCTGTGGAGCAGTGGCCTTTCTACATTTTAATTGGTGAACTCTTTATTTAGTAGAGGAATAAGTCTGTGATTATAAAGCAAATTAAAAATGTTATCACAAAAAAGAAAACTAATGGAGCAAAACCTTACAAAAGTGTGTGTCTGTGTGTATTGTGTAGAAGTGAGCAGTGGTCTCTTTGCCCTTTTATTAAATCATAGCTAAGTTTTTTATTTTTCTTCCCAGGAGCAATAACCTGAACATGTCTTCAACCAAATTATCTACAAACAGAAAATCTGTTGTATGAATTATGCTCCATTTTTGTAATATTATCATAATACGGTACTGGTGAAAATAAATAACAAAAAAAGAGTGAGTTTTTAGGAAAAGAGAATAAATTTGACTTTGAATAGATAAAATCAGAGGTGCCTATCAGACATCTGAGTAAAGATGTTGAAGAGGCAGACGTGGAAAGGAGTATGAATTCGGGAAAGATGTCTGGACTGGAGACACTTACCTGGTATGATCGGCTTATAGATTGTGCTATCATCTGCTGCCCCTGGATGACAGCCTAGGTTAGTCGATTTCCATTGCTATAACAAAATACCTGTGGCTGGGTACCTTCTAAAGAGGAAGCTTATGTACTTCATAGTTTTGGAGGCTGACAGTCTTAGATGGTGCAGTCCCATTGGGTCAGCTCTGACGAGGTCTTCCTTGGCTAGTCACATCATGGCAGATGACGTCATGGTGGAAACAAGTGTGAGAAAGATCACATGGCAAGACTGGAAACCAGAGAGAGGAGATGGGCTAGTTTCGCTCTTTTATAGTGACCCTTTTGTGAGAACTAACTGGGGTTCCCCAAGAATGCATGATGTCCAATGGCAGCACCCCATTGGCCTCCCACCAGGCTCCACCTCTTAATTCTACACCTCTCACAAAACCACACTGGAGTTTAGTTCCCAACACGTGAACCGCTGGGCACACACAGAAGCCACAGCAGAGCCTTAGAGGAGGAAACACAGAAAAGAGGCTCCTGAATGAATCTTGGCGCTCTCCAAATTGCAGAGGTCAGGTAGACAGGACCTAACAAAAGCAGGCTGGAAAGGAACAGCTGGTACGGGAGAAGGAAAACTGGAGGAGTGGGGTGTCGGGAAGCTAAGAGGGAAAATTGTCTCAGGGAAGACAGAGCTGATGACTACACCAAAAAACCTGCTGAGATCGTGTAACAAGAAAATGAGGAAGTGACTGTTGGTCTGAACAATGCTGAGGCCATCTCGCCAAGATGAATTGGTGTGGAGTTGCATAGGGGAGAACCTGCTTGGAGGTGGTTCAAAGAGGATGTTAGAACAAAATGATTCAGCGAGTACGGGTAAATCTTGAGGGGGAATTTACAATAAAGCAAGAGAAGGAGGAAACAGTGGTATAGGATGACAGGCTTTGTCTTAAACATTAGAAATGTGATGTTTATATGTAGATGGGAAAGATCTAAGCAAGAGGAGAAGACAGAGGAATGAGATGAGAGGCTGGCCAGTGTGACATCCTTGTAAAGACAAGACGGATGATTATGTGCAGGACGAAGGTTTGCCTTTGATGGACATGGAAGCAGTTTTTCCATAGTAACAGGAGTGAAGGTGGGGTGGCTGGGCTCAGGTGGATGTGGGTGTGGGATTTATGGAATTCTCTTTTTTTAGAATTAACATTATACTTGAGGTATCACACACAAACAGAAGAGTTCAAAATCCCAAGTATATAGCACATGAATCTTGACAAAGCAAGCACACCTGTGTGACTCGATCCCCGAATCAGGAAAAAGACCATGTCAGCTACCAAGAACACCCTTTGTGTGTCTCACTTCCACCCAAGCTGCTTCAGAGGTGATTGTCGTCCTGACCTCTAACATCGTAGATGGTGTTGCTTGCATTTGAATTGCGCATACTGTGTTCTGTCTGATTGCTGGCTCCCTGAACTTAACATTATGACATTCATCTTGTCTGTACTAGTAGTTCAGTGGTTCTCGTGGCTGTTTAATATTTCATTATATGCGTGTACTAGAGCTTATCCATTTTATCGTTGGTGAATGTTTAAGTTTCTGACTTTCGCCTGTTATGAGTCACACTGCTAAGAACCTTACTGAATGTGGTTTTTAATGGCTGTATGCGTGCATTTCAGATGGGTGTGTAACTAGGAGTGAAATTTCTGGCTGTAGGTATGCATGTGTTCACTTAGAGTGAATGGTGTCATCTAATTTCACCAAGGGATCTATTTAAATTCATATTAAGCAGTATGCTTAATTTTTCCACTTCCGTGTTGCCATCTGTCTGCCACATTTACCCTCCTAGTAGGTGCTGTTGGTATCAGTTTGTCTTTCCCTGATACTAAGGACTTGGAGCTGTTTTTCATATACTTTGTAGCCATTTGGATGTCCTGGAACTGGTCTTTCAGTTATCTTTGTCTTCTCAATGAAATGAAGACCAAGGTGACTTTTATGAAACTAATGATGAGGGAAGAAATATTAGTGATTTGGAAGGAAGGGAAGGTGTAAATAATTATTTCAGGTTAAGAAACTGGAAAAGAAACCAGATCAAGAAAATGAAATATAATGTCAGGTAGCCTTAAGGACACCCTGACATTAGGAAAAGTGAGCTTAAAAAAGAGACCAACTGTGGGATGGGCACCGTGGCGCAGAGAACTAGGCTGCTGTCTAGGAAGCCCACATCTCTATCAAAGTGCTGGCTCAGGTCCTGGCTACTCCGCTTCCAATCCAGCTTCTTGCTAATGCTTCCTGGGAGGCAGCAGCAGATGACGAGCCTTATGCACTTGGGCCCTGCCAGCCACATGGGAGACCAGATGGAGTTCCAGACTCCTGGCTTCCGCCTGGGTCAGTCCTGGCTGCTGCAGGCATTTGGAGGAGTGAATCAAGGGATGGAATCTCTCTCTCTTTTCTCTCATCAAGATGAAAAAATAAGCATTTTTAATTAAAAAACATTCACCTTCATGATTCATGCAGTCAGTAGGGAGAGAGAGGACAGGGTTGTTGGTGAGGCCAAGGCAACTTCGGAGGGCTGACAAGGTCACAGCAGAAGGTCTGTCTTAGCAAGGTGTGAGAAGGACAGCTGTGGTCCTCTTGGTGGTTTTAGGTTTGTTGGGAGCTACACTCCGCATAAGAAAGCCGGAGCTTCCTGATTGCTGTATTCCTAATTTTAGGGAAAACACTTAGTCTCACCCCCAAAATGTCCATTGCTTTGTAGAATTTTAATCAAGCAGAATGTTAGTATAGGAGAAAGGGTTAATGCTTTATGCAAGGTTGAGCTGTTTGTGGAAAAGAATTAAAAGGCAGCAGGCTCCCTGGTATATACTTCCCACTAAAATAAAGACAATGTCATTAAAGCTTCAATTCAATATATGCTACAAATACAACGATGGTTAGGATATCAAAACTGTAGAATAGATCTAAGCGAAGCTTTAAATAAGTACAATAAAGAAATTAAAGAATTACAGAAAGAACTGCAAAGAGGGGATACATTTTAAAAAGGGCCTGCTTTGAACTTGGGGCTTCTAGTAAAGATTAGATCAGGAAGGTACTATTCTAGCTTGTGTAGCCAATTTCTGCATAGCTGGGCAGCACTCCAGGCTTTGGCTTGTGCAGATAGCCCGTTATCTCGCACCTGTCCGTGATTGTAACCCATGCTCTGAATATGTCCTTGAAAATAAAAGAAATTGTAATTAGAAAAAAATGGACAACAGACTTGATATTCTGAGAAAAAAGAATCATTATGTGGCTTAGGATATAAAAATAAAGTCTGATGCTCGGAAGCCAGAGCCATGCCATCAGCCTTGCTGTGAGTGTCTCTCATTTCTTCGAGTGCCGACACCTCTCACACCTTGGGGCCCCTGGACTGGCTGGAGCTTGTCTCCGGCAGGTTGTGGTTAACCCAAGCAGGTATGGAAGAGGGCAAGGGAGGCATCGTGGAATTGAATCTGGGTGAAGTGGGAGGCTGGGGACAGTGCAGTGATAAGAGGGGTATAGTGGAGCATCCCATCCATGGTGTACGGGGCTGCTTTGAAGTGAAGGATTGGTTCTGTTTCAGAGAGTCTAGTAGAGATTTATAGCAACACAACCCAATTGTGCCGGGGCCATGAAAGAGTGCACCAAATCATGAAAGTGACAGAGTCTTCCAGGAGGCAATGAGCCTGCCCACTGTATGAAGATACAGAGTATGTCCAGGGAGCTGAGGGTAGCTTTCTCTCACTGATGGGTCAGTGGCTAAGAACGGGGACAGGTGAAGATGAACCTGATGCTTGATGGCCAGATTGCAGAAAACCTGATGTTCTGCATCTGTTAGGCAGTTTGGACTTCATTTGTAAGCAATGAGCTCTATTGATGATACTGTTTTCAAGATTTTTTATTTGAAAGTTAGAGTTACAAACAGGAGGGACAGAGAAGTCTTCCATCTGCTGGTTCACTTCCCAAATAGCTGCAATAGCTGGGGCTGGGCCAGGCCAAAGCCAAGGGCCAGGAACTTCGGGATCTCCCATGTGGATGCAGGGGCCCAAGGACTTGAGCCATCCTCTGCTGCTTTCCCAGGCACATAGGCAGGGAGCTGGATCAGAAGTAGAGCACCCAGGATGTGTATTGGCACCCATGTGTTATGCTGGCACTGCAGATGGTGGTTTACCCCACTGGCCCCTATATGGATGATATTTTAAAAATTTTAATACTGAAATTTTCAAGCATATGCAAAAGAGAAGAGAATGGCATCATGTAACCCCATCTACCCATCATCCATATTGCATTAACAATTATCAGTTCCTGATCAATACTGTTTTATCTATTATCTGTTTTTTAAAAAAAAATTGAGAGGCAGAGTTAGAGAGAGAGAGAGAGAGAGAGAGGTCTTCTATCCACTGGTTTACTCCCCAAATGGCCACAACAGTCAGAGCTGAGCTAATCCAAAGCCAGGAGCCAGGAGCCAGGAGCTAGTTCCAGGTCTTCCACGTGGATGCAGCCATCTATTGCTGCTTTGCCAGGCCATAGCAGAGAGCTGGATCAGAAGAGGAGCAGCCAGGAAACGAACCAGCGCCCACATGGGATGCTGGTGCTTCAGGCAGAGGCTTGGCCCACTATGCCACGGTCCGGCCTCTTATCTATACTCTTAACAAACCTTCCAACCCAACTGGGCAATTGTGTTACTCTCTGTTTATTATGTATGTATTTGAAAGGCAGAGCAATGGAGAGACAGAGACAGAGATCTGTTGGTTTACTGCCTAATGGCCACAACAGTCCAGGCTAGGCCAGGCAGGAACCAGGAACTACATCCAGGCTCAACTACTTGGGCCAGCATCCACTGCCTTCCCAGGTATATTAGCAGGAAGCTGAATTGGAAGCAGAGCAGCTCAGACTCAAACCAGCTCCCTGGTATGGAATGCTGGCAGCTTAACCTGCTGTGCCACAGTGTCAGCTCCCAATGGCTACTTGGAAGGAAACTTTAAGCATAACATTTTATTCATTGATTGCTCAGTTCATATGTGTTAATTAAGATTGGTAATAAATATTTTTGAATAAATATGCTTAAAATCCTTAATTTTATCAATATCAAATAAGTGTGTTTTTAAAAAAATATTTATTTGAAATGCAGTGATGGGAGGCAAGGGAGGGAGAGAGGAAGAGACAGATAAAGAGATCTTCCATTTGGTGCGTGGCTCCCTGTGTGGCTGTAACAGCCTGGACTGGGCCAGGCAGAGCCAGGAGCTAGGAACCCTATCTGGGCATCAGACGCCCAAGTACTTGGGCTGTAATCTGCTTTCCCAGGTGCATTAGTAGGGAGCTGGATGGGAAACAGTAGTTGTGACTTGAACCAATGCTCTTCTATGGAATGCTGGCCCGACAAGTAGCAGCTAAAACCACTGCACCACAAAGCACACCCCCAACCCTGTAAGTTTTTAATTTCCCCTATTGTGTCATAATGGGGTTTTAAAGTTGGGTTATTGGAATCAGGGTGCGTAATTCTCTAAAACCTCTAGTATAGATATCCCCCTGCCTTTTTGATTGTTTGCTTATTTTGGCAATTCATTTGTTGAGCAAGTCACATCTTTTTCATCCACAATTCCCCCTACTTTGGATACTGATAATAAGATCCCCAAAGTATCTTTTAACATAGCATTCTGTCCTCATTATGTCTTGTATGTACTGTGTACTTAGATCTGGAAGCTTGATTAAAATCAGATTTGAGAATCTATCAACCTGTCAGAGTTGGTATCATGTACTTCCTGTTGCATTATACCAGGAGGTATTTATTTTTTATTATTTTTTACAAATGCACTCCCCAGATGCCCACAAAAGCCAGGGCTGAGCTAGGCTGAAGCCGGGACATGGAGTCTCTGAGTCTCCCCCATAGGTGGCAGGGACTCAGCTACTTAAGCCAGCACCTGCTCTCTCCCAGGATCTGCGTTAGTGGGCAGCAGCTGGAACTGGAGGCAGAGCTCGAACTTGAACCCAGGTATTCCAATATGGGATGTGGAGATGCCAAGTGACATGGTAACTGCTGTCTAAATATGGCCCTGCCTCACCCAACCACACACACACCCTCTAATTTTACTATCTGTTGGTTTGAAAGTTATCAACTTGATTGTAAATTTCCTACATAGTTTTCATTTTAGGATCCATAGATGACCATAAGGGAATTCATTCACATGGGATTTCATAAGAGAATGTAAAATATGGTTATCTTAATTCCATAACCCTTTCTTCATTTAAATTTTTCTGTGAAGCAAAGCTTTATCTTATTCACTGTGTTGTTGCCCCAAAGTAGTTATTTCCTTTTTTTCATTTTCAGAATAATGAATTGGTTACCAAGGCATGAGAGAGAGAGAGAGAGAGAGAGAGAGAGAGAGAGAGAGAGAGTTTCAATGGGGGTGGTGGTGTCATTTTAAACTTACAGGTTGTTTACAAGTAATTTGTATGCTGGGACTTGCTGCAATGATTATTTTAATGATAGTTTAAAATGTTTTGTCTTTGGCTAATGTATTTTTTCCTGATGGTTGCTGGAAGAAACTATCACAAACTTGGTGGCTTACAATGTAGAAATGCATTCACAATTCTGGGAGTCAGAAGTCTAAAAAATAGTTTCACTGGGCCAGAATCGGGGTGTTGGCAGGGTGACACTCCCTCTTCTGGTGGTTGCCAACATTCTCGGTTTGTAGTTGTGTCACTCCAATCTCTACCTCCATGCTCACGGTGCTTTCTCTTCTGTCTGTCACATTTCTCTCTGTACCCCTCTTATTAAGATGCATTTGCCAGAATTTAGGGCCCAGTCTGATTGCTCATTACTCTCTCCAAAAGCTTTGCCAGGCTGGCGCCGCAGCTCACTAGGCTAATCCTCCACCTGTGGTGCTGGCACCCCGGGTTCTAGTCTCGGTTGGGGCACCGGATTCTGTCCCGGTTGCTCCTCTTCCAGTCTAGCCCTCTGCTGTGGCCTGGGAGTGCAGTGGAGGATGGCCCAGGTCCTTGGGTCCTGCACCCGATGGGAGACCAGGAGGAAGCATCTGGCTCCTGGCTTCGGATTGGCACAGCGCGCCGGCTGCAACTCGCCAGCCATAGTGGCCACTTGGGTGGTGAACCAACGGAAAAGGAAGACTTTTCTCTCTCACTGTCTAACTCTGCCTGTCAAAAAAACAAAACAAAACAAAACAAAACAAAAACCCAACTTTGCCAAATAAGGAAACAATTACAGATCTTGTTGACGAGGACCTAATACTGTAGAGGTCCTTATTCACATTACAGCTGGTGACAGCCCTTTAAAGGTGGCTCTGGCGTCCTCTTGAATGAGTCCGGTCATCTCAGATGGCTTGGTTATTTCCCAGTATGCGAAGCCTTTCCAGGCTTATTATATTTGTCACCCCTTTTAACTGATCATTATCCAAGGAGCTTTGTGCATGTGTGTATGTGACAGCTATTTATACTTCAGGTATTGGGGGTGCTCTTTGCTTAGGGGTTGCTCATTCTGGCAGTGTATCTAATAAACCAATTGGAAATTTTGTCTCCTGTACCTGCAACATTGGGCTTTAGATCCCAAGAGGACTTCCATTTGACCAACAGTGGTCTCACAGAACTGGAGATTGAGGCTCCCATGTATGGTCCTTGTTCCACCAGGCCAACCGGAAATGGAAGAGCTTAATGTGACTGGGGCACTTGAGGCCAATTATCAGGGGAAATACTGTGAAATAATGAACAGGCCTCTGGAGCGCCTCCTAGTGCCTCCCTGTGTGCAGTTCAATGTAATGGCAGGTCACCTAAAACAACCCTCTAAGGGCAGAATCCATACAAGACTGAGCAGTGATGGAAATAATTTAGAGTCCCCTGCAGATAAAGAAGTGCAGTCAGCTAAGGTGATAAGAATTTGGGAGAAAATAAGGACCCTGAAAAAAGTTCAGTGACGGCCATTTGATTTATGAAAATGAAGTCTGCCTGCCACGTTTCTTTTTAGCTCGTATTAAATAGGTATTTTCACATGCTGATCATTCCCCTCCTGTTTCCTCTTGTAGGTAGCGGTTTAAGTGGCGATAAGCTTTATAATTGAGTCTCATTATTGCAAAAGATCCTGGAGGGGATATTGACATCATTAGAGGAATTCACATCACCCAGAGGTTTGCTTAGTGACCGACATAGGAAGCAAACTTTTGTCCAAGAGGTCACTGTTTGTTGCATGTGTATTTGAAAACGGGCAAAAGATTGGGTGTGCATGCTGAGTAGTCACAGGAGGATGCCGGCTGTTGTCAGTTGTCTCTCATAGACTTCAGTATTTTCCTATTCACTGCCGAGGCAGAGCTGTAAGCTGCACTTTTCAGATTCCCTGGGGCTGGATTTCCATTTAGTTTTACCTCTGGGAAGCACTACTGGGATACTGGAAGGTGACATTCTTGCAGTGTCACAAGCCATCGTGGGAACAGCAGGTGCAGTGGTAACAATGGCAGCAATAGCACAGTGGCAGCTCTGGCAGGCTGCTTTGGGCCACCGGGCATCTCCTCAGGCAGAGTTGTTCAATAGTAACAGCTTGTAGTGTGAGCTCTGGGTTATACCATTTTCCTTTGTGCTGTCTCTCGCACTGGGGGTGTTATCTGTTCCTGTAGTTACCGTTCTTCAGATAAACCTATTTCCTCTTTTGCTCCTCCAGCACTGGCACCATAAGCACCTTTGTAACAAATTCCCTATATTAAATTCCTGCTTTGAAATGCTGAGTGTGGTTTCTGTTTGCCTGATGGGACACTGACCGATACACTTCCTCTAAGATAGGGACTACAGGGGTCATGGAACAAGCTGAAGACATTTTTTTTCTGCTTTCCTAAACCATATATGTGTGCGCGCGTGTGTGTGCATGTGTGTGTGCATTCACTTGAAATTATTGAGTACATTTTAGTGTCCTGTTAGTTTTTCCCCTAGTCCTGCTATCTGTTTTTTTGATAAATTTTATTGCTAAATATTGAACTTCACTGATCTTCTGGAGTGTCTGATCTGTTTTTAATTTATATGGGTAAATTTTCACTTTATACTTTGTATTTTTCATCTGTAGACCTTCTGTTTGGTCACGTACGTTCATTCTCATTGTTTTCAGTACTTGTGCAGAACTAGTTGTTGTAACATCGGATCTGCCTGCTCTGTCACCTTTATCATTTCTGTTCCTGTTGGCTTCTTCTTTCCTAGCTATGGGCCACATTTTTCTGCCTCTTAGTATGCCTAGTGACTTTTTGTGTGACATTTTGACTGTAGTGATAGAGAGAGAACCTGGGTTCTGTTTACTTTGGGGCTTTGTTTTGGCGATTATTTGTAGAACAGTTTGATACACTTGAATCCCATTTTTCTACTTTGTTAGGATGAATTTAACTGAAGCAACCAGGGGTATTTCATGCTTACCACTAAGGCATGCCTCCTCTGTGGTCTCCATTAAGTGCTGTGGGTGATTGTAGAGTACTCCACGCTAACTCCCCACCGTCTGTGAGCTTTGGGAATTGTTCTCCTTGCAGTCCCTCGTTACTCTCTGCTTGGTCGTGTAGAGTGTCATTCTGCTTATGTGCAGCCCGGCGCTCAGGAAAGACTCTACACAGATTTATGACGCCCCCCCCCCCCCCCCCCCCGCATGGTGCTCTCCTTTCTGGAACTCTGCAGCTCTGGTTTCCAGTAGCTTCCTTCGACTCAGCAAGGCTGCCAGGTTCTGTAGGGGTCTCCTCTGCATCTTCCTGTACTTGCAAGTCTGGATGTGCCTGCACAGAGCTAGGATGATTATGGGACTCATCTTTTTTTTTCCCCTTTTCATGATTATACTCCTATATTGTCTGTGGTGCAATATCTGGAAAAACAACCCAAAAAACCCAAACCTTTATTTCATACATTTTATCAACTTCTCTAATTGTTGATGGGAGGATGCCAGTCCCATCCCTGGACTCTGGTATGACCAGTTACAGAAGTCTCCGAAGACAGTGTCTTTCTCTGGAGGAAATGTAGGAGTAGAAGCCCAGGGAGAAATGCACAGAGCACGTGTGCCGAGTTCCTTAACCTGATCAAAGGATCAGGTTGGCCATGTGTCCCCAGAAGCAGAAGGAACACCTCACATCCCAGGCAAAAGAACCAGCCAGCTTCTCCTGGAAAAGTATTTCACGAGGTTCACAGGATCAGAGGATGAGCTGGGACCTTCGAGTGAGAACACTGCTGGCAATCTTCCTACGCACTGTCCTCTTGAGCTTATCTCCCTAAACCCTTTGCTATGTGTTGCCAAGTTCCTGTACCTCTTACAAGGTGAAATGTCTCTCCCTAAGTCCCATGCAGATCTGTATGCCTATTAGTAGAAAAATAAAGGGACAGGTGGCCCCAGGTTTCATCCAGCCACTTGGTCTCCTACACCCCGTGAAATAGAATTGAGTCAGAAGAACGCATTTGGAGTTGAGGAAAGGTCTCTCAGCTGTGGGTGGAGAGGTTGAAACTCTGGTTTTCGCTGGTGGTTGTTTACTAAGGGGCTGCTGGACTGGTGGATTGTGGAAAGCACATGAAGGCCTGACCAACACAGAGAAGCAAGAGCCTGTTGTGTTCTCAGGAGCCGGTCCTGTGCCCTCCTGCAGACAGGTGCCCCCTGCCCCAGGGCTTGTTATCCCAGTGCAAGATGACTGTAACCTGAATGGTGGTTAAAAAAAAAAAAAAAAATGAAACAGCTGCACCCAGAGGATGTGGACCTCAGAGGAGGTGACTGGCTGGGATCAAACCTGAATTAATTTCATGTGTTACATTTTAAAAAAAAAAAAATCAATCTGCCATCTATATCTATCTGGTGGCAGTTCAAATAGTCCCACATGTGGTCACCAGAAAATAAACCATTCCTCACTCCAACACTGGATAAGCTTGGCCTTTAAGGGAAAGGATTGCACGGCTGCCTACCTTGGGATCCCTCCCCTTCCTCGTGGTAGGCAAATGCCTCTTGGATATTCCAGGTGTGATTTATACTGTGTGTAATTTCTGAATTGTGTTCCAGTTGTTTGGCCCTGCAGTGTGGGCTCAGGACTCATTCTGAGCGTAACTGTAGTAAGTCTGCTTCTCCTACAGTAATAAAGAAGTGGTGTGCAATTAAAAAATGAGTTGACAAATCTAAAGCTAGAAATTCATTCTGGATCTCCTGAAAGACACCATAAAGAGAAGGCAACTGTCCAGAGCGCATCTGAAACTTAGCTGTGAGACTGCTGGATGGGACCTACATGCCAGACTAAGATCATGTAGCTAGAGAAAACAAGCCCCAAGTATCACATTTTAGGCCAGGTGTTGCACATTGCAGGCACTGGTTATTTTTGAATCCTTAAAGTTTTGAAATGTATCATATATTCAGATATGGGATAGGTCTAATGAATCCCATTTATCTATTGGACTTCAATAACTCAATGTGTCAATTTTCTTTTTTCAGTATCACTACCCATGGCCTCTATTTTTGAAGTGCTATATGTATTGCTATAAAGTTCTTTAGTGGTAAATGTTGTTAATCCACTGGGTTCTCAGCTCCATATAGCTCATGTCTAGGTGTGTAGTAACAGGGAAGTTTGAACGCTATAAAGAACAGATTGTGGGCCGGTGCCGCGGCTCACTTGGCTAATCCACCGCCTGTGACGCTGGTACCCTGGGTTCTGGTCCCGGTCCCAGTTGCTCCTCTTCCAGTCCAGCTCTCTGCTGTGGCCGAGGAAGGCAGTAGAGGATGGCCCAAGTGCTTGGGCCCTGCACCTGCATGGGAGACCAGGGGGAAGCACCTGGTTCCTGGCTTCGGATCAGCGCAGCACGCCGGCCATAGCGGCCATTTTGGGGGGTGAACCAATGGAAGGAAGACCTAACTCTGCCTGTCCAAAACCAAACCAAACCAAACCAAACCAAACCCACTTGTGTACTCAAGCATGCTTTCATAGTTCTTGGGTTTCATACCCAGCTTTCTTGCTGACTGGCTGCATTGGTCTTCCGAATGGACCCCTCTCTGAGTCTTAATTTTTTTGTGCACTGAGGAAGTTGGATGTATTGGATCTTTTAGATTCCAGCAGTTTTGTCTTTTTTGCTCTGTGGACCTTACCATGTGACCGTGTCTTGATGAGGAGGTCTTGAGTGACACCCATAGGCAACCTGAACTCCAGGTTCTATGGACTTTTCAATGCCATTTTCCTGATCTGGGGCTCTGTTTTTGTCCACAATTTCTTTTCTAAGCCAGACTGTTTTAACACCCGTCTGGATATTCCTTCATCTTTCTTGCACATTTTAATTTTGTCTCATGAGCCTCTGTCCTAAAGACCACTAAAATTCCTGTAACAATTTCCCTGTCTGGCTTTTGATGCCTGTAGTGATCTGGTCTCATAAAATCAACTGTTTTCCACTCCCCCTTTCCATGTATTGTTTCCACTTAATTCAAGTTTTCTGACTATGCTAAAAATTGTTTCCCCAGAAATATATAATTACAAATGTATGCATATTTTAAAATCTTTATTATGAGTAGCGATCTGACCCACTCAGTACTGGTTGATATCAAAAAATGAAATATTTACCTTGCCCCCAAAATTGGCTGAAGGTGGATCAGAACAAATGAGCTGATCGATCATGTGTGGCATTCAGCCCAAGGAAGGAGCTAACCTTTGTCCAGTATTTGAATTCTAAGAGCAAGCAGGTGTGCATCCAGAGGACTGACTTTAATGATCACAAAAAACCCAGCTTTTATTCTTAGTCATGACAGTGGATGAACTAATGGATTTGCTTTTCTCTATCCCAACCAAGACGTTTAAATCACTGGTGCCTGTGGCCAGGTGGGAGACCACAGTGGGTATAAGCACTTGCCGTGGACCTCTGTAATAGTGTTAGCACCAATGAGAAGGTCAGATAGGGCAGTGTAGGTTAAATAACTGGAACCATCAGGAGGAAGTATCAGGGTTTGACTTGTGTATCCCTGCTCACAAAAAGCAGAGGTATGCTTGTGGCTAAGTGGAGGACTGGTTTCAGTGGATGGAGTGCAGTGAAACCCTAGGCTGCACACCAGTTACTTCTATGAGCCGTCTAGGACCTGCGCACTGGAACGGATGAGTTTCATCAGCCTGTAACAGACCTGGCCTCCCACCCAACAGGCCGAGCAAAGTCCTAAGTATGGATCATTTAATAGCACACTGCTATATGTAAAGAAGTTTATAGTGTTATAAACTATACAAACATTGTTCTATTCTGTATCTTTCTAGTTGGTGTGCCTCGTACATAACAAGAGTTGAGTAAATTCATGAATGTGTGCTTTTCTTGGATCATGCTGTTGAAAGGCTGGCTGTCCACCCTGCCACCCTCTGGTTCCACCAGATGACTGAACTAATGGGACGTGCCTGATCTTAGACTATCTCCAAATCTGTAAGGCAAATCAGTCTCCTTCCTTCCTAAGTTGTTTGTTTCAGGTGTGTAGTTACAGTGATGCAAAGCTAATCAAGTAGTGAAGGTTAGGAAGCACACATGGGAATAGATGATAAAGAATGGGTTGCAAAGATGATAAACTTAGATCTAAAGCGAGAATCAAGAACTCTGCTGGGGCCGGCACTGTGGCGTAGTGGGTTAACACCCTGGCCTGAAGTGCTGGTATCCCGTATGGGCACCGGTTTGAAACCTGGCTGCTCCACTTCTGATCCAGCTCTCTGGTATGGCCTGGGAAAGCTGTAGAAAATGGCCCAAGTCCTTGGGTCCCTGCATCCACGTAGGGGACCTGGAAGAAGCTCCTGGCTTTGGACTGGCACAGCTAGGGCCGTTGCAGATAAACCAATGGATGGAAGACCTCTCTCTCTCCACTTTTCCTAACTCTTTCAAATAAATAAATAAATCTTCAAATAATAATAAAAAAAACCTCTGCCAACATGCTGATGGCTATAGGAGCACCCAGAGAATGACATAAATCATTATGCCAACTAGTAGGTCAAGCCTGTTAACCATGTAAATGCTTTTGTATCTTTTGCAAATATACAACCTACTGGTTTCATTTACAGGATTTTAAGTTCCCAAACAGGTATATGACTCCAGCCCTATCCTTTCTGAAAGTTTAAGCCACGACTTACTCCTTAAGAAACAGATTCTGTAAGTTTACTATAAACATACTTCTTTCTTAGCAATTATGCTAACTTTCAAACTAAAAATGGTCTTAATTTTTGACTAATTGTAATTAAGAAAAATCCTAATTGTGTGGCTCTTGATAACTTGAGAAGTTAATTTTCAAGTTCTTACTTGGCAAAAAGGCAAGAGTCCTTGTGAAGACTCACTTGGGGAATGCAGCTGAGTAACCCTGGCTATCCTACAAATCAAAGGTCCTATTTGTATGCTACTAAATCAGACTTTTTTGAGTGATTAAAAATGATGACAAACATTATATTAGGACATGCAACTTCTACAACTCCAAAAAGTCCATTAGGAACTATCTAATATTTTAATATGTTATTTTTGTAGATTGTTGCCAGTTATTTTGTCTATGGAGAGAGAAAAGGATGACTTTTCATCCCTATGTAGTAGTTTAAGCACTCAACTAGGGGTGAAGAGGGATGGGCTGCAGGATGGAGCTGTCAAGAGCCTCCTCTGAACAAATGATAAAGGGCCAGGTCCTCATTAAAAAAGTTGGTCTTGATGCATCTGTAGTCTGCTGGTAACTTCTAGTCACTTCCACTACCTACATCAGACATTTTCTCTGGACAGTTCAGAAACATCCTACTCATTAGAGTCCTAGACTGGTAAACAAGGGAAAATTTTCTCCTTCATTTACTCAAATATTTGAAAACAAATGTATTCACAGGAATTTTTATAGAAAGTCTAATAACTGCTAAGTGTAGGCCATTTGATCAGTATGGCCAGTTCAAGAAGTAATACAAATGTTCTTTAGGTTTCTTTTGGTTTTGTTTTTTGCTACAGAACAATCTAAGGATGACCTAACATCCTAATCAAGTCACACTGGTAATCTCTGATTCTGTACTTTAGAACAGGATTTTCTTAACAAAATTCCATATGAGTTTGGTTTTGACCCTGCTGATATTTTCATTAGATGAAGTTATAATTGCCAAGGCTAACCCAACTGTATTCTTACCTGCCATCTTCATATTGACGGCATAATAACTCCAACAGTTATTATGTTGAGTTTTAAAATGAGTTTATTAAAGAATGTTCTTAGGAAGGCAACAACTTTTGATTTGTCATTAAAAAAAAGTTATATTCTTCATGCTGTATAATAAAGGTAATGTAAGAGGCTACAGTTACAAGCTTCTTTTTGCTGGAATTCTGCGTATAGCACAGTGTAGTCATTTCTGCAGTGCTAGAATAAATAAAAAAAGTCTCTTCTATGCTTCTTTTCAAAAAGCAATGAGTAACAACAGAAGATGGCATAAAAAAGAGCCATTTTTCCACTCATTCTGTAGTATTGGAGCCAGTATCTAGGAAACAGGAAAGAATGAGTAAATTAATTATAAATATCTTACGAGTATCTTCAAAAAAGAAAAATAGTTTGAGGGGTGGGAAAGAGGGAAGCAGACCATGAAATAAGGCAAATGCTTAGCTCTTCATATTTATGCTAGAGAAAACCAAGTTGAACTACATTTAGTTCTTATCACTGTTATGTAACCACCTATTTTTTCTCTGCTGTCTCACAGAGAACCAAAACATACATAATAATCAGAAGAGAACTGTATTTTAAGATATTTTCAGGTGAGAAACATCACTCCCCCACCATCAATGCTTCTAGATTAGCTCAAGTTTATTTCAGAGAGCTTTTAGAATATTTATAGTATTACCTCCATTACCTTGCATCAGTGAGAAATAGTATTTTAAAAATCATTCAAGCTTACCTCTACCTGTAAATGCCAAACCATTTAAATTTTGGAAAAAAAGTTTCCATTCTTTTCTGATATAATAGAGTAATGGGACACAATTAGAGAAAGCTTTCCCTGAGTACTCAACAGTTATTTCGTGGAAGACCAATTACTATACTTGGCTGTCCCTGGGGCAGGTGCTCAGAATCAGTGCAGTTAAGGCTGGTTTGCTGCTTCTCTTCCACTCAACTTCGGGGAAAAAAAATCAGCTTGCACCTCTGAGCAAGAACAACATAGTCAGAGAACCATGAACTAGGAATAGGTAAGTAAAACGGTATCTTTAGGTATCAATATTACCTGGTTCCTTCTGTATTTGTGGTGTTTTGCTACGAAAGCTCAGATTCTACGTCTCCACCTGTGCTAACCTAGTACTTTAACAGACTTGTTTCTCAACCCTATTTCAAGTGCTCAGTAGCTCTGCACTACTACTGGAAAACACTACATCATTAACTCATTTTGACTGAGATTTTCTGGTATCAGTGAATGAAGATGTAATTTTTGACTCTCACTTGTGTGTTACTGTAAAAAACAGAAGAGGGCTTGAAGTTTGTGGGAAAATGACATCAAAAGATACTGCCATTTCTTCATGAGCTTTCTGAATTCCCTTCATATACATGTCAGACTAGAAAGAGAAAATATTAAAAGTGAAGGCCGTTTTTTGTTTTCTTTGTGCTCTTTCTTCAGTGATTAGGTATTTCTTTTGAAATCAAACAAACCCAGCCCATAATCTAGAAGCCTCCTTTCCTAGAGAGTGGTAGTCTTTTCTGTTTAATTCCAGGATAGCCGCTTTAAACACATGGTGCAGATTATAAAGGCAAACACACGTTTAGAATACAACTGGCAAATAGGCGGTAACTCCTCATGGACTGGAAGGCAGTGCTGTCCAGCTTCTGAAACAGATCTAACAAGTGACAGGAATGGATACTTAGCACACGGCTGCTTTAAAATAGCTTTTAAAAAATTGCATGTATAGGTATTAAGCAAGACAAAAAAGTGCGTATCAGGCTTTCCCCAGCCCTCCTAACTTTTTTGTATTCAATCTGTGTAAGCAGTCTGTGTTACTGAATTACATATATATATAAAGTCAGTTAAGAGGACCTGAGATCTGGAACTGAGAATCCTAGACAGAAGCTAGGTCTCTATTTGGGAGTTCATCATTTGGCCAGTTATAAATTCTTTAGTGAACACTTACTTTTACCGTCACAGGCTACAATTTTCACTTTATCCACTTTAATAAGTTCTGTCACCTCTCGGAATTCCACATCATTCAATACAAAAGTCCACACATTATCACAGAATCTGTACGTATTTAGAGAGCCCTTTAAAACAAAACATGAAGAAATGCCATGAAAAGTCATTTAAGAGAACTTAGCTTCTAAGTATATAACTGTTAAAACACTAATATCCCCTTAATTTAAACAAACCATTAGAAAAATTTGCTAAGGAAAGTGTTAAATATTTCAGGTAGCAGACTTTTTTCAGCACTGTGAAAACTGCAAATCATTTAGTATGAAGCAAAGCTGAATGAAAGCTTGAATGTGTACTTCTACTGCCCTCATGTGGCTAAAATTCAAGTTGATTTTAATTTTTATGTAAACACTCAAGAGCTACATACTTCATTCTACATTAATTCTCTAAGCTTGTGTAAAAGCCTGGATTTCCTAGAAACAGTTAATTTTAATCCTGGGATTTACCTCAGATGTATTACTATATTAACCACTAATCTGTGATATTTATTGTCCCATGAAAATAACATTCATCTAATTTTTTTAAAGCAGGAAAAAATTTGTATCCTTCAACATTAAAAGCAAAAATTATATGAAAGGCAGAGCGACAGAGAAATCTCTGATCCTGCTGGTTCATTTCCCAAATGGCTGTAACAGCCAAGGCAATGCCAGGCTGAAGCCAGAAGTCTAGGGCTCATATTTGGGCCATCTCCCACTGCTTCCTCAGGCACATCAGCAGGGAGCTGGATTGGAAGTGCAGCAGTTGGGACCCAAACTGGCACTTCCATATAAGATGCCTGCATTCCTAGTGGTAGCTTAACTTGCTATGCCACAACATTGGCTCCCAAAAGGAAAAAAAAATTAAAAGTGCTAGACACAAACAAAATACAATCAAACCTTCAGAGAAATACACATGCACACAGATTTAATGTAGTCAGGAAAAAGACATCTAAATGACTAAAATCTTCATAGAAACAAAATTGAGCACAAAAATTTCCCCCTGCAGTACTATCTGTAACAGCAGTTAGATTAAATGTCCCAGTGTTGTGGCGCAGCGGGTGAAGCCTCCGCTTGTGATGCCAGCGTCCCACGTGGGTGCCGGTTCTTGTGCTGGCTCTCTGCTATAGCCTGGGAAAGCAGTGGGAGACCCAGAAGCTTCAGCCTGGCCAAGCCTGGCCAAGCCTGGCCACTGCAGCCATTTGGGGAGTGAACCAGTGGAGGGAAGCTTTCTGTCTCTTCCTTTCTCTCTCTTGACTCTTTCAAATCAGTTACAAATACATCTGAGAATGACTGTGTGATGGCCTATGTTGGAGCTGTGGTCCCTATCACCACTGAGTGAGCTTAGTTTAGAAGGAAGGACCCTAAAACAAGTAAATGAGTATTAAATGAAAGAGGTAAGTACTGGGTACAACAAGAGAACAAAGGGCAGAGAAAGCAGCTCACAAAGTGAAGGTTGAGTGAGTCCTAAAAAGAGTCCTAAAGAGTAACAGTCAATGGAAAGGAAGACAAACACTTGGAATGGGATAGGAGGTTCCCACTGATGCCTCTCAGCCCACTCTGTCGGAAATAAAGTAGCTTCACTACAGAGGCAAAAAGGGGAACAACAGAAATGGATTCTGTGGAACTGGGAGGACTTGACAA
Source organism: Oryctolagus cuniculus (assembly GCF_964237555.1). Lineage (NCBI taxonomy): Eukaryota > Metazoa > Chordata > Mammalia > Lagomorpha > Leporidae > Oryctolagus > Oryctolagus cuniculus. Next base: position 82,524,629 of record NC_091443.1, read on the forward strand.
CCAAGGGTATGGCAGGGTGGGAGGGCACAGTGACAGATAACTCCCACGTTTCTGGCTTGAGTGACAGCAGAACTCTTCAAGCCACGGAGTATGGGAGGCATGGGCATATCGATTTGAGAACCTCAGGGCTGTGTGACTTCATTCAAGAGCATGTGAAAGCGCCAGACGGCCCTAAGGAGTAAACAGGGGGTTAAGTGACAGAGGGGGATGAGGACTACAAAAGAGCTGACAGAGGCCAGGGAACAGGAGAAAAGGTACAATAGTATTATTTCAACAGGAAATAGATTTTAAACATTAATTACTTTCATCTGGATTTTTCTCCATAAAAATTAATCCAAGGCCCCTGATACATATAATTAAAATTTTAGCTTTCACACAAGGGTCCTCCTCTCATAATACGCCATTAAAACAAAATTTGTGGTTAATCTTACTGCATAGGCCAGCAAAAATTACAGAAAAGAACTATATATTTAAATGTGATCCAGCATACTGTCCCATCTTTACCACGTATATTCTGGATTGCTGTAATCCAGTGGGGCACGGTGATTAAGACTGAACTAGCAATGGGGAAAACAAAAAGCAAAAATGGCAAAGTCAGTCCTGGCTAAGACTGATGGCACTGTTTGCAGCTTTTGGAAAACAGACACAGTTAGGAGATGCCTATACAGACCTTGGGAACTTGATGGGCTCTAGTAAAAGGTCTACCAAATTTTCTACACAGTAGAAGGTTTATGTGTTAACAGGGATTGATTTAAAAATAAAGGATTGGGTTTTCACAGACAACCTGGGCTGATTTCTACATACGGTTATACAAACAGAAATGAAGTACTTTTGCCAGAATCATTACCTGGTAAAAATCTGAAAATACACCAAATTTTAACACTGTCACTACCCCATTTCATCCCAGGTAATTTTCAGGCATGTGAAACTGTTAAAAAGAGACTTATTTTACTGCTTCACTAAAATTTGGGTCAAACAGGGCTTTGTCTCATTCACCCATGTACTGCCAATATCTGAAATGATGTATAATATGTAACAGGCACTCAAAATCTTTGTTAAATAAATGATGAACTTTTCATCATCAAAACACTAAGGTTCCCTTACATTTACAGGATAATAATTAAGTGTCTCCATCCACACAATAAATAGTTTCATGGTGGAATAGAAATAGAGAATTCTGTTCAGGTTTGGATGGCTACTCAAAGTGTAAATGACTAAAACAAAGGACCGGTGCTGAGTTGACGCGGGTTAAAGCCCCGGCCTGCAGCACTGGCATCACATAAGGGTGCTGGTAGCAGTGGAAGATGGGCCAAGTCCTTGGGCCCCTGCACCCACATAGGAGACCCGGAAGAAGCACCTGGCTGCAGACTGGCTCAGCCATTGCAGCCATTTGGGGAGTGAACCAGCAGATGGAAGGCCTCTCTCTCTCTGCCTCTACCTGTCTCTGTAACGCTGACTTTCAAATAAATAAAAAGACAAAAATGAGACCAAGCTAAGCAGAACAGACTACTATCTACCACTTGTTCAGTTATCCAAGGGTAGACAGGTGAGAAGCAATGTGAAATTTCTAAAAATATCTCTGGACTCTGTGGGAATGGATTAAGGCCAGACTTTGAAATACATAACTGAGCCTGGCAGATTATTCTGCCACTTACCCTCAATCTCGCAGATAATGTTTTCAGGAGTTGGCATTCTCGGTAACTCCTCAGAGAAGGGAACCACTCAAACACAGGCTGATTAATGAACAGAATACTCACCTCACAGTAAGTGGATGAATTTAACATATACAACTGATTTACTAGTAAAAATCAGTTATAAGCTGTAGATACGTAGGGGTCCAAAAAACACTACGGTACAGGCTGTGAGATTGAGGAAAATATTCTTACCCGGAAATTGACTCTGTTCCTGACCCTCTGAGCCAATGCTGAGTTTATAGCCTTATCAAACTGAAGTAGAACTTGAAGGGCAAGTTGAGGGGTGATCTGTTGAGACTGAGAAAAAAAGTAAAAGTCATAAATTCTCTTAGAGAAAAACATGAAAGACAAGCAAAACTGTATGCATTATCTAAAATTTAACTGAGGCTAGCCAGAGCCTCTAAACCTGATTCCTTATTCCCCCTTGGCCATCCCTGACAAGAAGCCAAAGGCTCAAACTGTCTTGACGCAAACATTCTGAAAAGGAAACATGCCAAAACAAGGTTATGAAGCCAAAACAAAATCCTATTATCTTTTCCTTCCTTCACAATGTCTGGAAAGATAAAATTTTTTAAAATAGTTTTGAAGCCCAGCAAACAGTATTTTCTTGGGAGTCTTGTATTTTTAAGAAAGGTTAATTGTCAAAGTCAGCGCTGTGGTGTAGTAGTTAAGCCACGGCTTAAGTCCCAGAATCCCATGTGGGCGCTGGCCATTTGGGGAGTGAACCAGTGGATAGAGGATCTAACTCTGCCTTTCAAATAAAGAATTTTTTTTAAAAAGGTTAATTCTTGGGCTCACAACTATGGCACAGTGGGGCCAGCATCTCATATGGGTCCAAGTCCTGGCTGTTTGTTCTGCTTCTGATCCAGTGCCCTAATGTGCCTGGGAAAGCAATGGAAGATGGCTCAAGTGCTTGGGCCCCTGGATCCTGTTGGGTGACCTCAATGAAGCTCCTGACTTCTGGCTCCAGCCTAGCCAGTCCTGGCAGTTGTGGCCACCAGCAGATGGAAGATCTGTCTCTCCTTCTCTAATTCTACCTTTCAAATAAATCTTAAAAAACAAAGTTAGGGGCTGGTGCTGTGGTGCAGCAGGTTAAGCTGCCGCCTGCAGCCTCAACATCCCATATGGACACTGGTTTGAATCCCAGCTGCTCCACTTCTGATCTAGCTCCCTGATAACATGCCTGGGAAAGCAGTGGAAGATGGCCTAAGTGCTTGGGCTCTTGTGCACATGTGGGAGACCCAGAAGAGGCTCTTGGCTTCTGTCTGTTGCAGCCAATTGGGGAGTGAATCAGCAGATGGAAGATCTAACTCTTTCAAATAAATAACTCAATCTTTTAAAAAAATTCTAAAATTGAAATAAACTGAAAATTCTAATTTAAATACCTAAAGATTATTAAATTGCACAAAATGATCCCAAAGCTACATAGCATATGCTTCCCCTTCTTATTAAGAACAGGGAAAACCAACAATCTCAATTTTATGTCTAACATAACAAAGTTTCTTTTTTTTTGGAAGTTTCAGATACATTCAGCTACATCACTTACTCATCCTGTATCTAGATTATTGTCAGGATGGTATAATAAACAGAACCTGAGGTTATTCCCCAGTATTACTGACTGGGTCAAACAGTCTAGGTTATTCGTCTTGTATCCGCCTGGGATGAGAAACGCGACAGGAACTGTTACAGAGTGTGTGGCTGCTAATCTCCCACCTGAATGAGCTCGTCTAGGCTCTCCTGAAGGCTGTTCCCCAAAGTCGTATTTCTGTACAACTGATATGCCATGGCTCAGAAGGAAGAAAGTGCTCTTCTTATTCAGGCTTGCATTGATGTCCTAGAAATTTAATGCACAATAATTATATATACCTCTTTAATATAGTTATTAAAATGTGTAAAAATCTGCCTGCTTAGTCTAGAATTTTCCACATATCATACTCTTACTTGTTGTGAAATCATGATCCAGGGAATCTTTAGTTCACATGTGCATGCCTGCCAGCCCCTTTATTTTCCATTTCTGTTAGATTTCGGTACTTGTGGAGCATCCACCCAGAGGATGGCGCTGTGGTAGGTACCAGGGAGAGGGAGGTGAACAAACATATATCCCAACCCTAAAAAGTTATGCCCTGGAGGATAACAGATATAAAAATGGTTAAATTCATTGTTAAAAAAAAAAAAACTGCAATAGAGATATCCAGAGTACTACAGAGGCTGCCAGTCTACTGAGTTGGCTCGAAAAGCTTCCTGATTCTTCACACTGACCTTCAGGACAGTTAAAGAGGAAAGTCTGGGCTGACAGAATAGAATACATACAAGAAGGTTTGTGGGAGAATATAAACCGCTCCACATTACTGGTACTAAGTGTAACATGGCATGGCAGAGATGGATGGGATAGACTTGTTCCTAAGGTGAAGGGCAGGCAGTGTGGAGCCCCTGGATCAAGGCAAGATCAAATATTACAGATGAGGGATGGAAGCTCCAGAAAGGAGACAGCAGTACAGACTCAACAAACACTAGATGTCAGGAGACGCTCGTTTATGTCCAAGTCAGCAAAAATCACGGTCAGCCAGCATCTTCACCTTACTTTACACAGCCCTTGCCTGACTTCAAACATTTCTTAGACTTCTGGGCTACCATTCTCAGTGCTCCCCCTTCACCTCACTGGATTCTATTACACAACTTGGTTTCTTGGCTGGTTCTCCCTCAGCTCTCGGCCTTCTTCTTACTAAACTGCCCTAAGGCTTCTTAGGTCTTCCTTACACATGCTTGACTCCCACAATTACTTCACCCAGCCTCATGGCTTTAAATCTCATTTCTGTTCTAATGACTTCCAAATTTGCATCTCCAGTCCTGACTTCCCTTGTACCCATATACAAAGGGCTTTCAATGCATATTAAGAAAAAACTACATGGATTTCATTTTTTTTTGCACCAAAATAAACCTTAATTCCACCCCCCACCCCCAGACTTTTTTGTACTTCCCTGGATGAAAACACCAAGTAGGCAACTCAAATTTGCAAAAACCAAATTCCTGATACCATCCCTTCCACACCCTGTCCTCAAGTCTTGCCCATCTCAGTAAATGGAAAATCTAGGCTTTCAGAACAATCCCCAAATCATAATCATTAACTCCTTTCTTTTTCTCATACCTGGAATCTAATCTGTCAGCTAACACTTTCAGCTCTTTTTTTCTAAATGTATCCAGAATCCAACTATTCCTCTCACCTTCAATGTTACCATTCTTATAACATCACCAAAATATATGTGATAGCCCATTATATGGTTTAATAACCATGTCCCATCCCAGTATCTCTTGCTTACCTTGCAAATCCACTGTAAAGCTTAACTCAGAGTTGTCCCTCTGGCAAGCAGAGTTACCATCTCAATGCTAGCCTCTGTTCTGAGAGCAGGCAAGAACTCCCAGACAGAACTCCTCAAGTCAGTCCTTGAAATTCACTTATCACCCCTTTAGCTAACATCCTCCTGTCAGACTAACCCTGAGACATTTTTCAGGAACTTCAAACCTGGTTCAAAGAAAGTAACACCTAATCTACCCCTAGATCCAGACCGACTGGAGCCCACCTCTGCCTTTCCAAAGGAAAGGTGCGCCACTTGAAGGAAGGCCATGCATACTCGCTGTGGACCAACAACAGGCACACACATAAGATGCAGTGGGCATCTCCACTCTAAAGTGTAAAATTCACGGCTGGAGTCTGGGATTTGAGGGAGAGCTGCCCGGCTCCTTGCTCTGCACACTGCAATAAATACCTACTTTTCCCCACCAGCCTGATGTCAGTGACCGGTTTACTGCATGCCAGGCAAGCAGTCCTACTTCTGAGGTACTATAGAAACTTCTCCAACTAGTTTTGGGGTTGTTCTAGAGCAGCTTCAGGCTTTCTACCCTTGCCTATCTCACCCTTCACAGCAAGCACACGAGACTTCACAACGCAAGGCAAATTACATAATTCATCTATTCAAAGTCCTACTGGTTTGCAAGGCCCTCCACCACCCTCTTCCCCTGACTGCCCAGGTCATGTGGGGAGCAACCCAGACTGGACTGAGTTACTGGAATTAAGACTTATTCTATGCATCTGCTCTCCCACAATATGGCTCTGGGAGAGGAGGCAACAGCTTCTACCCAGCTGCCTCTCACCAACTTGACAAGCTGCAGGAGCTGCTCCTGATTGGAGGAGAGCAGCGTACTCGGCGTGTGGGTAGCAGAGTTGGGATTGGTGGAAGAGGACTATAAAGGAGGAGAGAGACAACATGCACCAGGAACATCTAAGGGGAACATCTATCTGAAGGAACACCTGTGCAGCCCCCGAGAGAGCCGGCCGGCGGTGTGCCGCTCCCCCGCGGAAGTGGGGAATGTGGCAGGGGGAACTGCCCTTCCACGGAGGTGGAAGGGATGGTAGCCAACCCGGGAAGAACCAGCAGCAAACCCGGGGAGGGCCGAGCAGACAGAAGAACAGCGCAGGGTCCTGTGTCGTTCCTCCACGAAGACGGGGAGCGACATAATGGTGCCGTGACTCGGATATGAAGCCTAGGCAGGGTTTAGTGTCGTTCCTCCATGAAGAGGGGGAGCGACAAGGTCATAATGCTGAACTTCCACCTGGCCAATCTGTTCCTGCTTAAGGACCACTGGCTGGTCTTTTTGCTGTGAATGTTCTTCCCAGATACCTACAAAATTCACTCCCTCACTTCATTCGGAGCTCTGCTCAAATGTCACCTCATCAGAAAGGCCTTCTGTGATCAACCTGCAAAAAAGTTTCTCCTTCCTCCTTACTTTGTTTTATTTTCACTTTTCTTCATTTCAATAAAGCAGAAGATGAATGCTTATTCTGTCTCCACCTACTGTAATTGATGTGCCATGAAGGCAGGAATTTGTGTACAGCTATGGACGAGTATTGACCACCTAGAACAAGGTATAGTTATGTATTCAGTAAGTACATGCTGAGTCAACAACTTGATGGTATGTCAAAGTGCTGTATTAGCAGCAGTAAAAAACAATGAAATCTGGTCATCTGCAACAAAATGGAGGAATCTGGAAAATATCATGCTGAGTGAAATAAGCCAGTCCAAAAGGGACAAATATCCTATGTTCTCCCTGATCGATGACAACTAACCGAGCACCTAAAAGGAAACCTGTAGAAGGGAAATGGACACTATGAGAAACAATGACCAGATCAGCCCTTGTCTTGACTGTTGAGGAACAACTTACTATTTTATTCCTTTTAGTATTTTTGTTGTTGTTCTTTTTGTTCTACTTAATACCACTGGTTGAACTCTGTAATTAATACACAATTATCTTAGGCATTTAAAATTGACAGAAAAGTGATCTCTGTTAAATATAAGAGTGGGAATAAGAGAGGGAGGAGATATACAGGTTGGCACATGCTCACTCGGACTTACCTCCAATGGTAGAGCTAGAAATATGCCAGGGGATTCCAATTCAATCTTATCAAGGAGGCATGTACCAATGCCAGCTCACTTGTTAAAGTGATAAGTTTAAGTACATAATTGATCAAACAGATAGGGTAAGTGTTAAAGAGATTTCACAGATAAGACCAGTGTCTGCAAATAATGAAGGATAGAATTAAAAGGGAGAGAATGATCCTGCAGGGGAAGCAGGACACACAGCAGACTCATAGAATGGCAAATGCCCAAAACAGCACTAAGAATCAACCCTTGGGGCATTCAGATCTGGCTAAAAGGCCCATAAGAGTCTCACAGGCATGGACAGCCAAGACACGGTGGCAAAAACAACCTGAATGAAAGATCTTGGTGAACAAGACCCCAGCAGAAAGAGCAGGCCATCAAAGAAGGAGGCACCTTTCTCTGAAGGGAGGAAGGGACCTCCACTGTGATATGGCCTTGACTACATAAGTTCAGAGTTGGTGAACTCAGGAGGCTTCCATAGCCTCGACAGCTCATGGCAAGAGCCTCAGGTGATTGCTGACACCATGAATAAGAGTGCCAATTGTTAAATCTACAATGGGAGTCACTGGGTATATGCTCCCCGCGTAGGATCTCTGTTCTTAATGTGTTTTACTATGAGAGTTAACAATAACACTACTAGTTGAACAGTACTCTATATCTTGTGCAGTTGTGTGGGTGCAGTCTGTTGAAATCTTTGCTTAGTATATACTATGTTGATCTTCTGTATATAAAGATAATTGAAAATGAAACTTGATGAAGAGTGGAATGGGAGAGGGCTACGGGAGGGAGGGAGGGTGTGGGGGGGAAAAGCCACAACAATGCAAAAGTTGCACTTTGTAAATTCACATTTATTAAATAAATAAAAAAAAACCAAAGTGCTGTATTAGAACTCTAAGTATAATTCTAACTTTCTACTTCATTGAAGAAATGAAAGTAACAAAAACTTCAGATTCTCAGAACCAAATCTAACCACGTACCAATCCAAATCTGTACCCCAACACACTGTGCCTCAGCTTAGTTGCTGTAGTTGAACTACACATGCTTTTATCTAAATCTGTTCTTTGTACGTATGTCCTACTGAAATCAGATTAGCCCTTAATTAGGTTTCCTCAAGGCAGCCCCTGAAATTCAAGTGTCTCCTGATGGCCCACCCTGCCCAGATCCTTTCCTTCTCTGCCCCATGCTTCAACAACAGTCTCTGGAAATAAAGACTGGGCCGTATTTTTTAAAGTTCCTGTTTTCTTAGGAAAGCTGTTTAAGGCTTAGCCATACAGGCGCAGAGAAACTTGGACATGGGCAGAAGGTGGAACTGCCTCACCACCAGAACCAAAGAGAAGAGAACACGACTGGAATGTAAACGCTGGAGACCTTTAAAAGCAAGGAGTCTGTGGAACAAGGAAACAGGGTGCTGGAGCGCATCTTATTAAACTATCACATGGCCTGAGTCCAAGCCCCTGCAATCAACTTGCCTTACCAGTGTTTCCACATAGCGGTTTTTCCTACCTAATGGATAAAACTTTCCCCAAAGCCCTGATCAGGGAGGCAGATTTGAGCCTTACCCCTTCTCCATGCTGGTTGGCTACGCTAATAAACCCTTCTCAAAAGACCAGTGTCACAGATTGGTTTTTGTGTGCACGAGGCATTGTTTGCTAACCCTATTCCCGGTAATACAGGGAGGGTAGTATTTTAGCAATTCAACTGTTCTTCACTCTCTTACCATCAAAGTTCCCCTCTCCACAGCCATTTCTGTTAGCAAACAAGTGGCTACTTCTCCCATTTTTCTTTAAAGTCACAACCCACTTCCTCTGACAGCTATACTGTATTTTCTATTCCCCTTCTTTACTTTTTGTCTCTGATTCTCTCTCCTCACCCTTTTCTTTTAAAACTGCTCTAAGTAGGTTTTTGCCTCCACCACACTAATGAAACAGGTGGTGAAGGTCATCAATGGCATTACTAAGACTAGACTACAGCACCTGACACAGCACAGTTGTCTACACTCTACTCTTGTTTAAAGGATGCTTCCTTGGCTGCTGGAATTCTAAACTCTGGGCTATCCTCTTAACTCACTGGTTCATCCTTACACTGTTTTTTGGGCTCTCTGAACTCAGGTCACAAGACACAGAGGTTGATCCTCTGCTGCTTTCTATCTATACACATTCCTAAGTCATCAACATTCATTCTCATGGCTGTAAATACCACTACTGATGATTCCCAAATTCACACAACAGCACTGAACTTACTCTATGATCTTGGCTTAGGAGGATCTTAGGCTCAGTCTGCAGGTTCAGGCCTGGGGTAGAGGCCATAGAGCCCTCTGGCTGGTGTTGGATTTAAAATCTAAGGTCTGGACTTAATTCTCTATCCCTCTCCTGAGCAGGCAGAGAGCAATTTCTATATGCTGTGCTACTAAGGGTTGCCAGGGACGGGGTGTGGCGACTGCGGCAGGTGACGCCTCTTTCTTTCTTAACCTCTTCAATGAGTCTTTGCTTATTGCACTGCAACTGAGCACTGTGGCCTCACTTGGCTGCCTACTCCACATCGCTGTTTTCCCTATCTCAGTTAAAACTCCACACTTCTTTGAGTTTACACAAAATCTGTGAAGTCACATGCCACGTTCGGCTGCTCGCAAATCCTGTAAGGTTCATGTGTGTTGAGGATCCAGCCATTTCTGACCATCTCCACTGTTGGCACCCTGGTCTCAGTCACCATCACCGTCCACCAGCTTAGAGTCCTCTACACTCTAACGGCAACTCATAGCACAGGACAATCTTTAAAAACACTGGAGACAACATGCCTCTTCTCTATCCCATCAGTCGTTATAAATGCATTAGTGACTCACTCTTTCTCTCTCCAATCTTATCTACAATTCATCCCCTCCCTTGCTCATCTCTCTCCAGACACAGGGGCTTCCTTGCTATTCCTCTAACATGAAAAACACACTCCTACCTAATAGCCTTAGAAATGGCTGTTCTTTCTGTTAGGAATGCTCTTCCCTAGGTGCTCACTTGCTAACTCTAACGTCTTTGTCTTTGCTCGAAGAGAACTACTTGAGCCCTAAACTGACCACCATATTTAAAATACCAATTCCTACTTCCACTCTGGAACTTCTTTGCTCATTTTTAATGGAAACATCTAACACATTATATACTGTCAATGCCATGGGTACAAAGATTTTGTTCTGTTCATGGAAGTAAACAGGCCTTTAGAACAGTACCTGGCACATATTAAGAGCCAAATGAAACATTTTCAATAAATGAAGGCGAGTACCAGTATTTATGACATTAGGGAAAGGGGAGGGTAAAAAGGGTATGGAGAGGTCTCAGTAGGGAGATAAAAACTTTACAAAGCAAGGAGAGGTAGGGTAAGACGGTGGCTGAGTAAGATACTATGGCGGCTGGCGTTGCGGCTCACTAGGCTAATCCTCCACCTAGCGGCGCCGGCACACCGGGTTCTAGTCCTGGTCGGGGCACCGGATTCTGTCCCGGTTGCCCCTCTTCCAGGCCAGCTCTCTGCTGTGGCCAGGGAGTGCAGTGGAGGATGGCCCAGGTGCTTGGGCCCTGCACCCCATGGGAGACCAGGAGAAGCACCTGGCTCCTGCCTTCGGATCAGTGCGGTGCTCTGGCCGCAGTGCGCCAGCCGTGGCGGCCATTGGAGGGTGAACCAACAGCAAAAGGAAGACCTTTCTCTCTGTCTCTCTCTCTCACTGTCCACTCTGCCTGTCAAAAAAAAAAAAAATACTATGGCAATCATCTTCTCACAGGGACAGCAATTTGAACAGCGAGGTATGTACCAAGTCACTTTCAGAAGCGCTATGGAAGCCAAGTGAGGCCACAGTGCTCAGTTGCAGTGTAATAAGCAAAGACTCACTGAAGAGGTTAAGAAAGAAAGAGGCGTCACCTGCCGCAGTCGCCACACCCCGTCCCTGGCAACCCTTAGTAGCACAGCATATAGAAACTGCTCTCTGCCTGCTCAGGAGAGGGATAGAGAATTAAGTCCAGACCTTAGATTTTAAATCCAACACCAGCTGGAGGGCTCTATGGCCTACTACCCCAGGCCTGAACCTGCAGACTGAGCCCAAGATCCTCCTAAGCCAAGCTAACAAGGGAAGGCCTCCACTGCTCCTCCCTCAACCTTCTGTAAACAGAGCAAGATTCCAAGCGCTGAGGAGCAGGGTGGGAAAGTGAATTTAGGACTTTGCCTTAAGCTCAGTGCCAGTACCACTGTAGTGATGAGACCCAGTGCACAGACTAGAATCTCCTATCCTCCAGGCCAGTACTCCAGTACTGGCAGATAAAACCCGGGGAGGATAAATGAGTACTCTAGCTCCATGGGGGGCAAGACAGCACAAGGCCCTGTGGCCAAGAGTCTCAGGTATAACCCCGCATAGTGGCAGTCTGAACAGTCTTTACCACCTTTCTCTGGATCTTGACAGACAGCAAAGAGCAAGACTCCAGCCACAAGTGTGTAGGTCGCCACAGTGAACAGAAGACTGCATTCTGGAAGTGGTAAAACTATCGTGGGCAGATTTTAAGAGGCTCTCTCTCCAGGACAGTACCTACAGATGGAAGCTCGGGACCTGCCCCATTCAAAGTGGGGAACCATGGTCCTAATTGACTGGATTTATATACCAGCCAGTGTGACCTATGATTGGTTGCAGCAGCCCTGAGCTCCACCTCTTTGGCAGCAGGCAGCCCACAGCAAAGTGGTCCTTGGTCCAACCCTGTGCTGGGCTGGCCTTGGCAGACTGTGGGCTTTGCGTGTGATCCAGCATCGTGGCACAGGTAGCCACAGAACTGCTTACCCCATTCCTCTGCCAACCCCAGGCAGCATTATGAACAACTCTATACCAACAAATTGGAAACCTACAAGAAATGGATACATTTCTGGATACATAACTAACCAAAATTAAACAGGAAAACATAGAAAACTTAAACAGAACAGTAACAAGTAATGAGACTGAATCAGTAATTATATGTTCTCAAAGAAAAGCCCAGGGCCAGACGGCTTCATTCCTAAATTCCATCAAACTTTTATTGAAGAATTAACACTAATTCTCTTCAAATTACTACAAAAAACTGAAAGGTAGGCCTTCTTCCAAACTCATTCTGTGAGACTAGCCAAAACCAGACAAAGACAGAACAGCAATCTTATAATCTCCCTTACGAGCACAGATGTAAAAATTCTCAACAAAATACCAGCGAACTGAATGTACAACACTTGAAAAAGATTATTCACCATAACCAAGTAGGATTATCCCAGGGATGCAGGGACAGTTCAAAACAGGCAAATTAATAATGGTCATACATCACATCAACAGAATGAAATAAAAAGTTCTCTCAAAAGAAGCAGAAAAAACATTTGATCAAATTCAGCATCCACTCATAAAAACCTTGAGCAAATTAGGTAAAGAAAAACTATCAACATAATAAAGGCTACATACGACAGTCTACACAGCAAACATGAAGCCAAAAACATTTCCACTAACATCTGGAATCAGAAAAGGCTGTCCTTTTTCACCACACCTATATAATATAGTACTGCAGGTTTTAGCTGGAGCAAGTAGCCAAGAGAAATAAAAAGCACAAAATAGGAAATGAGAAGTTCCAACTATCCCTGTGTGCAGACGATATGATTCTATAGAGAAACCTATGACGGATAACATACAAATCAGGAGTATTTTAAACACTAATACTGAACTCACAGACAAGAAATTATAAGAGCAATTCCATTCAGAACAGCTGCACAAAACCCCCACAAAACCTTGCAATAAATTTAATCATGGATGTGAAGCGTATCTACAATGAAAATTACAAAACACCGATAAAAAAGTAAAGGCATGGGGCTGGCGCTACGGCATGGCCGCTGCCACCTGAAGTGCCAGCATCCTATATGCGCACCAGTTTGAGTCCCAGCTGCTCCACTTCTGATCCAGCTCTCTGCTATGGCCTGGGAAAGCAGAAGATGGCCCAAGCTCTTGGGTTCCTGCAGCTGCATGGGAGACCTGGAAGAAGCTCCTGGCTCCTGATCGGCGCAGCTCCAGCCAATGCGGCCAACTGGGGAGTGAACCAGCAGACAGAAGACCTCTCTCTCTCTTTGCCTCTCTTCCTCTCTCTGTAATTCTGACGCTCAAATAAATAAATCTTTTCTTAAAATTTTATTTATTTATTTATTTATTTTGGACAGGCAGAGTTAGAGAGAGAGAGAGAAAGGTCTTCCTTCCGTTGGTTTACCCCGCAAATGGCCACCATGGCCGGCGCGCTGTGCCGATCCAAAGCCAGGAGCCAGGTGCTTCCTCCTGGTCTCCCATGCGGGTGCAGGGCCCAAGCACTTGGGCCATCCTCCACTGCACTCCCGGGCCACAGCAGAGAGCTGGACTGGAAGAGGGGCAACCGGGACAGAATCTGGCGCCCCAACCAGGACTAGAACCCAGAGTGCCGGCGCCACAGGCGGAGGATTAGCCTAGTGAGTCACAGCGCGGGCCATGAATAAATCTTAAAAAAAAAAAAAAAAAAAGTAAAGGCAGAAAAAATGGAAAGACCTGCCCCTCCCCATGTTTATGGATTGGAATCATTGATATTATTACAAATATCCATACTACTCAAAGCAACTTACAGATTCAATGCAACCCCATCCAAATACCAATAATATTCTTCACAAAACTAGAAAAAAAAATCTTAAAATTCATATGGAAACACAAAAGACCTTGAACAGCCAAAATAATCTTAAAATCAAGAAAACCAGAGGCATCATGACATTTAATTTTAAGATATATCATAGAGCCACTCTAACCAAAACAGCAAGGTGCTGGCATAAAACACAAAGACCAATGGAACTCACACAGCCAAACGATTCTCCACGAAGGAACCAATACCATAACACTGGATAACTGTAACATTTAACTCTGTTCAATAAATCGTGCCGGGAAACCTGGATATCTATATACAGGTGTGTATTTATAGGTATATATACAAAAATCAACTCAAAAATGGATCAAAGGTGCAAATGTAAAACCTGAAACTATTAAAAAAAACATATGGGAAACACTTCAAAAGCAAAACTGGACAAATGGGATATTAAACTAAAAAACTGCACAGTAAAGGAAACGAGAATGAAGAGACAACCAACAGAATGAGAGAAAATATTTGCAAACTAACCATCAAAGGATCAACATACAGATTATATAAGCAATTCAGAAGATTTGGCAACAAAGTGCCAGACAATCCACTTAAGCAACAGGCAAAGGACTGGAATACACACTTCCCAAAGAAGTAGCAGTGCTAGCAGCGATGAGGAAATGCTCCGTATCCCCAGCTATCAGGAAACAGTCAACCCCACAGTGAGGCAGCATCCCACTCCACTTACAGCGGCTATGGCTAGTATCAAAAACACAACAATAACAAAAGCTGGCAAGGATGTGGAGACTAGGAAACCCTTCCAGGTTGTTGGTGGGAATGCAAATCAGTATGTCTTTTATGGAGCACAGTATGGAGGTTCTTCAGAAAACTAAACAGACATGCACTCTAGGACCCGGCTACCTCCACAGGCAATGAAACCAGTTCATGAAAGATACCTGCACTCCCACATTCATTATGATCCAATCCCAACAGTAAAGATGCACTCAATCCAGGTGCCCAGGAATGGATGAATTTGTAAAGAAAATGTAGCATACATACACAATGGAAATTATTGCTCAAATATAAAAAATTAAATGTTGACATTTGCAAAATGGATGGAACCAGAGGCCATTATGTAAAGTGAAATAAGGCAGACACAGAAAGACAAATACTGCATGTTTACTCTTACATGAGGAAGTCTTAAAAAAAAAAAGTCGCTTTGAACTCAGAACAGTGATTGCTAGGGACTGGGAAGGGTGGGGAGTAGAGGGATGGATAACGGGGTTCAAAACACATAGTTTAATACACATAGTAATAGTTCCTAGTGCACCCCAGCACAGTGGGGCAGCTACAGTTCACAATGTTATATAGTTCATAAAGAACTGGAAGAGAGGCGCTGGTAGGCTCCAAACATAAAGAAAATCAGAAGGCAATGGAAACGTTAATTGCCTGAATCGATCAGCTGATGTTGAATACACGTGTCGAAGAATGCACGGCACCCCCATTAAAACGTGCAAGCATTACAAGTAAAAATTAAAAACTCCACGAATCACGTTAGGGCATCTTGGGTCAAAAGTCTCAGTTATCTAAAAACCGTGACCGTTCGCTAAAATTACTCGCGATCTCCGAGGCTTAACCATCGCTGGATCTCTCAGGTGTGGAGTCGGCAGCCCGAAGCCCGCGCTCCCTCCTGGGGATCCTGCGGTTCGGCGCTCAGAGGCGGCTCCAGACTCGTGGGTAACTAGTCCCAGTCCCTCTGCATCTCCCACCCCGTTTCCATTCGTCCCTCTGTCGGAATTGGCAGGAAGCAAAGCTGCAAGGCGGACTTTCAACGCACGACGACGCAGTCAGCAGCCAAGGAATGCCCATAGGAAACGCTCCCTAAATTCGGCACCACCATTCGGGCTGCTCGCCTGAGTACTTCCCAGACATTCACCTGGCGGACCACGCAGGGCTGCGCGGAGGACCTCTTCGGGTCCGATCGCCCGCCACAGGACGCAGCCGCCTCCCGCCGCCTCACCCCGCTCGCAGGGCACCGGCCCCGGGGCCTCGCCGGTAGCGAGGTCGGAGAAAGGCCGACCCCCGGCGCCAAATCGCCCTTGGAAACGGACCCAGCCAACCGCAGCCCCGGCTCTGGGAGCTCAGGGAGGCGCGGGCCCCGCCTTGCTTCCCTCCCCGGCCCAGCTCACTCACTACCTGTGGGGAAGGCGCTTCCCGCCGCGGCGCGGACAGAAGCGGCGCGGCAAGCGGCCAGGAAGGAGGTCCCTACTTCGCCGACCACTTCTTCGGCCGCCGCGAAACCGCAGAGTTCGGCGGACGACCCGGAAATGCTCCCGGAACCTGGAAGTGACACCACGAAGGTGGGCCGGGAGGCCCCGCCCACCGCTGCGCCCGCACGCCAATCAAGGCTTCCGAGGTCAGGGCGGGGATGCGGGGAGGGGGAGGAGCGTCGGGCTGGATCCTCCAACCCCAGAGCGGTGGCCATGCTTTTCGGGTGATTCACCAGTTTCACTCAGGCGCTCCGAAGAGAACTGCAGTTTTTAAGAGACTCATCTCCCCCACTGTTAGATGAAAAATTTAACAAATGTAGGGCATACACCTTCTATGCTTGGGTTGTGTTCAGGACAATTCTGCTGAAGACCATGTGACACGAAATTGAAGACGAATTCTGAAACATCTGAGATGGATTATCTCCTATCAGTCAAAATAGGGCTGCAATTATTTTAGCCTGGCAGTCTTAGTTTGTGATTAAGAATTTTAATTTCCGAGACTTTGTACTTAAAATCTGTGCCTAAATATGCAACTCAAATACTTAGGCATTACGATTTTGCATAATCCTAGATTCCTTGAGGTATCATAATTGTGGATTGAACTTTGTAGTGAGGTACACAGCAGTTTGCGGACAAAGCCAAAGAGCTGCATAGTAATTAAAGACTAAGTGCTACCAACTGGAGCCGGCCTTTAAGTAGATTCTCATTTACCCACTCTCTGCATTTTCAGCCACTTCCAATGTTACCCTTGGATTCTTCCCTAGTTAAAATTTCTAAACTGTGAAATACAAAATCTGTTTGTAATCCAGATGTTAAAAATTAAAGCAGATTGGACCCCACTCCTGGAATAGAACACCAAATCACAGGAAAACAGAAAAGGTCTGAAATTATTTGAAAGGCTTATTAGTAATCCAGTGTGAAAATTTAGTGGCATGACAGAAGACAGAAGAACGTGATAAAATGAGGCACAAAACGAACTTTCCAATTAATTTATTTAAGTTCATGAATGCTGCAAAAATATGATGTGCAACAAATCAAGACACAAGTGATTGCATTCCTAACAGGTCAAAGGAAAAGAAAATATTACATCACCTTAGTAAATCATGACCAACCTTAGTATTTCTTAAAGGGACCACATCGACATCTTGCACACACAGACATCAAAACTGAATTTCTCACACTGTGAAATGACAGTACTGGGCTGGGCAACACTATCCTACCAGCTGTAAAATGATCACAGTACTTTTGGCTACACAGCAGCTTGTGAACCTGTGGTAACAAAAACATCTCTGAAATACGTATCAAAGTGCGTTAGTGTCTAACAAACTCTGACCTGTGTTCTATATGGACAAGACTGCTAGTCAGCGGCCCTGAACATCACTGATATTTACTAACTGGGTTTATGCAAATAAAAAATTAAGCAACTCTTAAAAGGGCATTAAACTTCGCATAATCTGCACACAAAAAAGTGCAGTGTGCAGTGGCATAGCTGATGCTGTATTTTCCAAGTTCTTCCTTTGCTAAGTGAAATGCGAATTGAAATTGCAAGTCTGAAGCATTAAACTCTTGGTTTTCATCTGGTACTTCATCTGTTAAGTGCTTTATGTGAATTTTCATGGCATTTTAAAATTTACTCTCAAAGAAAATGAAATTAAGATCTATTATATATAGTTGCAATAAACTGTTCTATTCAAAATTTAGTATTGCTTTTTACTGTGACCATACTACTTTATTTTCAATTAACATTTAGAACTTAAAAGGAAAGTTACATGACTGGGCCTCAGTACTGATCCAGGCTTTTTGGGAATCTCTGTAACGGAGAAGCGAGTGATTGGTCCCTCAGGCAGTTCTTTTGCACTACCTTAGAACCTCAAGTAGATAATAACTCCTTTCCCTCCACAATCAGCCTTCCCACGAAGTTCGTGCCCTAAGAAACTCAAGCTACACAATTATTCCCCACAAAATAAACTCTTGAACAGCAAAACAGTATTAACTTCTAAGTACTTTAATTCTGCTATTTACTCCATCCCTCCAAGATTTATTTGTGATCCACTTCTGAAATACATGTATAGGATGGGGGAAAAAATATAGGCAAAAAACCAAGTGTATAACAATCCCTTTTCAGCTTATCTCCTCACCTCACCACACTGAGTTACCTTACGTTATTTTCTACATACAACATGGGAAAAGGATGACTCTACCACCACCTCGCATACAGTTTTGCCTACTTCAACAAGACACTGTAGTGTTCTACCAGATACACATCCTAATGCTAACTCATGTACCAACTAAAGAAATGTAGCAAGCCGCGTCTGCATTAGGTTGAACACTTTCCCAAATTCCCTGAGCTCTCACTGTTTCAACAGCCACATAATAATGCTGAGTCATTTGAAAAAAGGCTCTATCAAAAAAGCAGATCCCTTACCTTTTAAAATACTGTAATCGCATATGAAGAGATTCCAGCCATAGAAATTATTAGCACAGCTCAATATTCAGTGCAGTTACTAAATAGTGACATCCTTTTGAAAGACTACATCAATGTCTACCGACCACAAACTGTGAAGAACCCAGTCTCAGCCTTTAATCTGACACTGTGATTACTAACCCTCTCTGTTCAAACTTGCTTCTGTATGGATAAGCAGAGCAAAGCAGATGTGGATTCTTTTCAAAGCTGATATCACGTTCTCTACTTCAATCCGCAGTCTCCTAACTCACATATTATGTATAGCCACCAAGTTTTCCTGCTGGATAAGAGAAATAGTGCTACCAACGGCCGTATACAGTATTTCCCTTGAGAGGGACACATTGATTCAGTGAGGTCTTAGCTAAGTCTTTATCCCTTTAGAAAGGTTTTCATTTTCCAAGAATGTAGCTAGACTTTACTTAGAATCATATTTCTTCATACCCCCTCTGAGTTACAGA
The DNA here is from genome assembly GCF_964237555.1 of Oryctolagus cuniculus. Classification (NCBI taxonomy): domain Eukaryota; kingdom Metazoa; phylum Chordata; class Mammalia; order Lagomorpha; family Leporidae; genus Oryctolagus; species Oryctolagus cuniculus. The sequence goes on from NC_091443.1 coordinate 82,543,564, forward strand.
CTATTAAGCTTAAACTGTGGGGTCCATAAAATTGTTCCTTGGTGCTTGCTTAGGAAGATAACCAAATAGAACACAGAGTCAAATTATTTCATACTTCAGTGGACAAACTTCTAACTAGAAAGGGGCACTCAGACTACATCCAACAAAAACAGGGATAGAAGCATCATAATTGGCCAGTTAAGTTAGATCCACGGCCCCAGGAAAAAGATAAAAATAATATAATTATATGTACTTCTACCTCTATCAGTAATGGAAAATTAAAACTGAATATAAGAACATGTTACATAACTACAGATTGCAAATAAGCTTAATAAATGCTTTTCCTTTACACTACCAGTTATTTCTTAATGTCTTACAGTTAGGAAACATTTATTGCCACACCCCTATAGCAGAATCCACTAAGGTGTAGGTTAAAGCAGGTATTCTTTAATCTCATGATTCACAGAACACCTCCTTTGTTAAAAAAAAAAAAAAACAAGTGTAACAACATTGTTCTAAGTTTTACTGTTCTGACAGAATACAGGCCACTTCTCCTTTAAAAAAATTGGGAAAAAAATCACTTTTGCAATAAGTTGTATCTATAGTTAGGAACAATGACTGCAAAAGCAAAAATCAATAAACACAACACAGAGTTGAACTACTCTTTGCATCTCTCCAACTGAACCAAGCACTTAACGTGGTAGAGAAACCACCTATTAAAAAGGCCAGCCCATTTTGAGAAGACATTTAGATGAAAGACTAGTAAAAATGTTCTACAAATAGAGAATATAATCACAACTGATTCAAACAGGATCTTTTATTCATACTCTTCACATGGTCAATTCAGAAGGAATGCCTAAATTGTTACTGTTAGTTTACTTCTTCAACACAGTGTTTCTCAGGTTTCAGTCAGCAATGATGGTTTTGGTTTAATTTGCTGTAACCAACAGGACAGGAGCTGCCGAGAGCGTGAACAGCTGCTGAGGCCCTGCAGCACCTCCCACATTGCATTTAAGTTGCCACAGCAAGTTTGTGACTGAGGAGGACAAAATTCCCTTTGGTAACAAAAACTTCATCAGCAAACGACAATACCATGTATGTGCTTAGGAGAAGACAGGACAAACCCATTCTTTTCAACTGTTGCCACTCTAGGCCAATCTTTTGTAAAACACACAAAGGGCTGGAGAGTAGTGTGACCTTCAAATTTGGAAGGTATTAAATTGACCAAATCCATGAGTCATTCAAAGATAGGAAACAACGTTAGAGCCATCTCTGGTTTCTGAATGATTTGGTACGTAACTGAGCTCAAAGGAGAATGTATTTGAATGTGCACATACTCATCAAACGAAGCAAGGAGTGCATATGCTTATCTTCAGAGTGCCATTCACAACAGCACATCCAAACGATGCTTCAACCTAACTTACGGTACGGTCAAAGACGATTCAACAGAAAATTGAGGCCAGACCGTCTCTGACGGATCAAGTCACCAAGCTCAAATAACTGATGTGGAAGTATTTGGTAAAGTGCCCACAGTGAGCAGTTTAAAAAGCAGCCCGTTTGCTACAGAAGAAGTCGTGACAGTGAATAACTCGTCATTCTCTGCAGAACTCCACAGCACTCACACGCACGGAGGAGAGCAATACCCTGGACACACAACTTATTTCACATTAGTGAACAAACCAAGACTTGATAAAGTTCTGACTTTGGGCCAGAAGATAAAATGTCCCATTTATACATATATACAAACTCCAATTCCTAGCCTCTTATGTCCTCTAATTCTAAAAATGGCTTTTAGACTTTAAGTTTAAAAAAGAAAAAAATGTGCAATGCGCTCAAAGTTGCACTTTTGAATTAAGGAACAATACACGTTAAGTTAGACAACAGCTGGGGATGGTACTAATCTACTTAGATTATGCACATGATCTTTGGGTATTCATGAGTATCAGTCTGACTGTCCCTCACCTTGCAAGCAACTTAATTTTCTAAGTTACCCAGGAAATGCATTGAACCATTTACAAAATAAAACAAATCCTAACATGCATTTTACAAAACCATGGTCTTATTTACCTGCATATTCTTCCACAAGACAGGTATACATTAAAAAATATTGCTCAAAAACATAAAAATATATATTATTTCTTTCCTTTACCATTTATGCATATAAATATGTTACTGAAGATGCATAATTCAATAAACAAATGCAAAAACTTTTATATAAAGTGTAGTTCTCTGCTATTTAGCACTACAAAATACAAAATGATTACAATACAGTTAGCTATTAAGGAGCTAAATTCAAGAGATTTGCAAACCAGTACAGCAGTGAACAGTCCCTTGTACAAAAGTCCATTAAGAAAAAGTCAAGTCAATGTTGTAACAGATTACATAAAAATATGGGCCAATAAATGCATTATAAATGCAAAAGAGAGCATTGCTTCATCAGCACATTCTTCAGTCTTGTTTGGACTAGATGCCAAACTTACTGTTCACTTTTTGGTTCATCTTGTTTTCCATTAAGCTCTTGATCAACTCTGTTTAACGAAAAATATAAATAATAAGACGCTAGCAACTGAACATTTTCTTTCTAAAAATAGTGACTACTTTCAGCATGGAATATTATTCTGTTAAAAACAAAGCTTTGCAAAGAAGCAGACACAGTAAAAAGGTTACCAAATATTTCCCCAACCAGAAAAGACAGGGGAGTTCCCACAGACAGGAAGACATTGCTAAGAAACATGACTGCTGTTTCTTAACGATTATAAACTGCATACAGATGTATATGAACTTTCTTAAAAGTTCATGATGTATAGCAAGGCTGTAGCAGGAATCCAAAAAGTAAGAGACTGGCAGGCAAAACAACTCCTCAAAAATAGGTTTGGTAACTGAAATATTATAAAGTGCTACCAATGCCAGCAACTGACCATATTTTTAGATTCAGTTATTAAAAAAATGTACATTTATGAAAACCATAATTATACTCAGTCTGTGTAACTCCTTTTCACTTATTTCGACAGTAAGAAATCATAATAATTTAAGAGTGAGTCCAAAATGTCAAAAAGTAAATTAAACATCTTCTAGATTTACTATGGATTGCATAGAAGCCTTATCAAAATTTAGGCATGTGGTGATTAGAAGAATTACTCAATTACCACACAGTAATTACAGATTGCTTTTTGGGGAATGGTGTTGTGGTATCAGCATCACGTCTGAGTGGCAGAGTAGAAGTGGCTGCTCCACTTCCAGACCAGTTCACCAATGCACCTGGAAAAGCGGTGGAAGACAGCCCAAGTTCTTGGGCCCCTGCCACCCAAACAGAACCCAGACGGGGTTCCAGGCTCCTGGCTTTGGCTTGGCCCAGCACTGGCCATTGCAGCTATTTGGGCAGTCAACCAGTGTATCAAAGAAATATCTGTCTTTATTTCTCTCTCTCTCTGTCTCTTCCTCTCTTTCTGTTAACTCTCCATTCAAATAAATCAAATAACCATTTGAAATAATTACAGACAATCCTTCAGATAAACATACAATAGTCTATCATTACTCTATCTGTAGTGGTTCGAATAACTGATGTGGAAACACTTAGTGACAATTTGGTATGATACAGGAAGAAACTTTTCACACTTGTTTCCATTACTATGATCACCTGAACATTACTGAATCAGACCCACCATTCTTGGCTCGTTGTGAAGCCAGATTATCAACATTAAAAAATATTTTACATTGGTGCAAATATTTGAAGATAATACAATTCTGATAAGGCATAAAATAAATACCCAAATCTTCAAATCTGGAATATCTTAATGAACTACTTATCAGATTATTTTTAAACATATTGAAACATTTAGTCTGTATCTGCCTGGCCACACCTTCACTGAGTTGTTTGAAAGAAACACCTGTAACATTTAAAACTGTTCTATTTGAATACTCAATTCTGGACCCTGCTTAGCATCAGTACTTAGCATAGAGATGTCACCTTAAATACGTTCACATGCACCTAACCTGTTTCAATTTTGGTTTCAAAAATACTACTCTATATTTAAATATAATTTTATTATAATATAATATAATATAATATATATTAGAATATAATATAGTTTTAATCTCAAATGGATTCTCTTTATTAAAGCCAGCAAAAGTCTGTACAAAAACCAAGAAGTACCTGACATATGTAATGATTCTATTTAAGGCTATTGACACAAAAGAAAAGAAAAAAAAATCAAGATAAAATAGTAGGGATAGGTTTCAAACATCTAAAAAGAATGAGTTCTATTTTTACTTGATGCTTAAATTACTCCTTGACAGTTAATCAAATTTAAAAAGGTGTAATACAGCACATTGCATTGACAAAGACAGTTTGTTTTCAAATTCACAAAGCAGTGAGCTTCAAAATACAATTACAAATATTTCTAATTTTAGTCACTTGTCTGTCAAATGTACAATGATGCCTAGAAAGGAATGAGAAACCAGCATGATCTAAAATCTCTATCTATATCTCTACAGTAAAGTATTGGTTAAGCTGTGAAATGTCAAGGGCCAGCGCAGTAGGTTAATCCTCCATCTGTGGTGCCGGCATTCCATATGGGTGCCAGTTCTAGTCCTGGCTGCTCCTCTTCCAATCCAGCTCCCTGCTGTGGCCTGGGAAAGCAGTGGAAGAAGGCCCAGGTCCTTGGGCCCCTGGGAGACCAGGAAGAAGCTCCTGGCTCCTGGCTTCGGATTGTCGCAGCTCTGGCTGTTGCAGCCATTTGGGGAGTGAACCAGTGGAAGGAACACCTTTCTGTCTGTCCCTCTCACTGTCTGTAACTCTACCTCTCAAATAAATATATAATATTAAATTAAAAAAAACTGTGAAATGTCAGGTAAAAATGTAAAACCATGATTCTATCACATGATCGATGAACTAAATTCTCACTGAGCAGAACTAAAATGTGTTCAAAGTTAGGAATGTTCCAGTTACAGTTAGTGACAGTTGATTGCTTAGAATGGTCAAATGAAAACTACATAAAATTCTCTCACCTTAATGCTTAAAAAAAAGGAAGACTGCATGAAACTACGGTTGGCCAATTTAAACTATCAAAATTTATCAACAAATTAGTTCTTCTAACACCTACACTCTTCTATGTTACCATATAAAATGGAAACTATTTTATACCCTTGTACTTCATCTTCTATGCCAAGATATTAATAGATAACAGTTTGTTATGCTCAAAGCAGAAGTGTTCAAACTTAAATGTAAAATGGAAAGCAGAGTGATCAACTGTTAAATGGTCCATTAAACTTTTAGGTATTTTATCACATGTAGAATTTGACTGGTTAGCAGGCCATTTAATTTAAGCATACAAGGAAATCAATGTTGGTTAGCCAAAGAATATATGCATTGCAAATATAATCATCAACCCCAGGGAAATATACAATTTCTTAAAGATATCTACACAAACATTTCAGAAGCAAAGGTTAGAGATCTCAAGAAAATGGTGAAACAAATGGTCTTAAGAGCAACTGGTATTTCAAATAGTATTCACAGTAATTTCTCTGGTTTCACCATCAGTGTTTAGAACCATAGGTAGGGTTGGTTGTGGTCTTTAATTCCTAATGGAATTAAATATATGGTATTCAAACAGGGTGAATCCAAGTCATATTCAGCACCAGGAACTTTGGATTCACCCTGCATTGGGATGCTGGGGTGTATTATATTTACAAGTGCTATTATCTTTGTCTACAAGCTAACCAACCAATAAGGAAGAGTTAGTCTGTGCAATGCAAATGGACTAGTCTAGATGCAACCCAATCAAGGTGTGCATATACCTTTTCTGTTTCTTTTTAAACTTTTCTTCTTCATACCTTGGTAGGGAAGAGTTATTTCAGTAAGTACACATGTTATGAAGTGAACAAAATCTTGAAAAAAGGCACTAAGAAATAAACTCATATAACTTTGCAGACAAAACCAAAAATAATGTACAACGTAGAAAGTAAAAACTGACTTAATACTACCTTTGATACGTTAAACACCCTAAAACTTCATATTAACAGAACAAATCAATGTTTCTATGTAACAGCATTGTGGTGTCCAGGTAGTTATGTTAACAGCCTTATACCATGTCCTTTCAAAAGCTAAGATAGGGATAAGGGAATTTCGTAAACAACTTCCTGTCACTGCAAAATACTAAGGTAGACTGATTTAAGCAGTTTTTTATTTTTCTAGTAAGATGATCATTTGATTCCGTGATTAATTATCTCAAATTTGGAAAGCAACGTGTTCAAGTTTAGACAGTGTCCTTTAGAACAAATCAACCAGGAAATCATCTCTTACTTTGTAACCAGTCTTTAAAAAAGATTAAACGAGTAACTACCAGAAATCATTTCTCATAGTTCTTCAACTAAGTCTGAAGAAACTAGTGGCTAATGGAGAATATATGGGAAAATGGTTTTTACCTCTTATTCTCTGTTACACACAAACTAGCAGTTTCAAAACATATTGAAAAAGAATGCATATTGAAAAATATTTCCCATTATACATCAAAATACACAGAACCAATACAATTAGAGAAATAAAATCAAACATACTGTTTTATGCACTCTGGGATGCCAACATATTCCATGGGGACAAGTTCTGCTAATTCTGCCAAATTAAAGACGTATCTAATTTTCTGGCTGAATTTTGAGCTTTGGGAAAAAAAAAACCAGTAAAAATTATGTCAATATTTCCAATCAATAGAGCTACAAAGAAATTTATACAAGGAATTTTTCTTAAAAGTCCATGGCTCAAAAATTACCTAATAAATGGTCTTGTAACAGCCAAAAGTGTTCTAATAAACCAAGATGGATGCACAATGATTAGAGACTTCAGGTTTTTTCGTAACCTGGAGTTAAAAAAAAAAAAATGAAAGTATTTACAAATTCTAATGCTAATAGTTAAGACATCAATAAGTATGTACAAGTTTATAGAAAATAACTAAAAGCTATAACTCAGAATTTCTCACTAAAGATGAGAAAATATATTCTTAAATTCTGATTGTCTCTTACTGCTGTTAAATGAATTTTGGATTACAGTTAAACTATTAATAGGGCATTTCAAAAATTCATGGAAAACAGAATTATAAGGTAGGTTTAGGGGCCGCCACTGGGGCATAGCGGCTACCACTGGCTGCAACACCAGCATCCCATATGGGTGCTGATTTATCTCCTGGCTGCTCCACTTCCGATCCAGCTCCCTTCTAATGACCTAAGCAGTGGCAGATGGTCCAAGTGTTTGGGTCCCTGCATTCATGTAGCAGACTCAGATGAAGCTACTGGTTCCTGCTTAGGCATGGCCCATTTAGAGAGTGAACCAGCAAACAGAAGACTTCTCTTGCTCTCTCACTTTCTCTCTCTCTGTAGCTCTTTCAAATAAATAAGTAAATACTTAAAAATAAAAAAAGATTTTATTTGGTGCATACAATTTTTGAAATCCATGCATATGAAGGATCTTCAAAAATTCATGAAAAAAGCATTTTATGAAAAAACTACATGGATTACAAAAATTTCGGGTACCCAAACAAATAGCTTAATTTTTTTCTCACAAACTTTCTGAAATCTTCTTGTGTCTTTATGAGGCACAAAAGATACTAAGGACTATAAATCTGGCAAACTCAGTATTTAAGAAAATACAGAAGTACTATGTTTTTCATCCTTCTTCAAGGTATAAATCATGTTCAATTCGGTATAAATAAGAAATAAAGTGCTATGTTAGGTTTGTTTTAAGGAACTGAAGTTAGTCTTTATAAAACAGATTAAAATTGATTTCTTCTGTGACATTCTAAAATACTTTGGAAAATGAATCCATTATGACAAAAACAAATGTAATTTAAGAAGTAGATATTGTGTTGTTATACAGCAAAGAGAAAATAAAAATTTATTAATAAGGCCATCATAAAAATTACTCAGAGTAGCTTTCAACTTGTATTTATATTACCTTCTATCAATCTGTTGATAGCATTTCCTGAGCCATCCCAGACTGGGCATTTTCCTTCGTGTTGTTGCACCATTTAAATAAACTATCATATAGTTTTCTGCTACTAACAGCTCCAAAGTGCCAATAACATATCTGTAAAAACAAATTAGTCTTAAATATCACGTGAACTAAACTAGGTCTTCCAAATAATACAATTCCCTCTCTACCCAACAATGACAGCAAACACAATTAAAAATTTAAAGCTGCATTAACTGGCATTATGATTATTTTCAAGTTATTTTCTAGAGACACATTGAAATTTCCCACAATAAAGTTTTAAAAAATTGCACCAACCTGAGAAATAGAACGAATGTGACTAACTGAACCAAGTCAGCTCATTACATTGGGCTTCAACGGGTTAGTGTAATTTAACCATATGATTGTGAGAAAGTCACTTCTTTATGATTAATGTAAATAAAGAAGTTAGGATAATTGGAGATATATACTTTCTAATTTCAAAATATTTATTTTCTGTTGAGCTCTAAAACTACAGGTGCATAATGCCAAAGAATAAAGACTTAAAAGAATCAACTGGGAAACTGGGAAATTTATAATTTTCACAGAGCTTTCAGTTCCTTCAAATATTTCTGTTAAGATATACTTACTTGAAGAGATTGTCCATCAGATACCTATAGTTAGGTTGACCACTCTCAGGCATAAAACAGACAGCAAACACAACAATGGCATTCAGTCCATCCCCATAATATCCTGAGGAGGAAACCAAGGATTAAATCACCTGCATGATTTCACTCTGAAGATTTTCTTAGAGGACATCTAACTGTATGGTTGACAGACAAACACTTAAATTAGTATAAATAAATGCCAACTTTATTTTAGAAGATAAATAGGTGATATAATCCAGGCAAATACAGCACGCCAGAAATAAAGTATTTTTAAGAAACTGAAGGGTAAAATTGGTTTCTAAAAAGATATGTTTACATCTGATGACATCTAAAATGTTGTAGAATTTAGGAAATTAAAACCAAGCAAAGAACTCTGAAACCATTTCCAGTGAAGAGAAACAGGACTAAAATGTGTATGTTGCAACTGTAATCCTTCGCTATTAAGCTGTATCCAGTAAAAAATATTTTCTGCCATAACCTACATTTTCACTGTCTTTAAACCTGAAAATAATGAACACTTCAAAAACATGAGAATCTTCACTGTCTCTCTTAATAACCTCAACTAACAAAACGTAATGGGTATGATAATCCAACAGAATAAGAGGTCTTAATTATTTCCCCCAAGAGAAATAAGATGCTGCTTCTGAAAGATGCTAGGTTTAAACTGCAGGGCAGGTCTAGAACTAGCTGAATTAATGGAGCTACGTGGACTTCCCGATCCAGATGACCCCAGTCTTTTTCATCTGCTGAAGCTTAAATTAGGCAGAAGAATGTAACTGCAAATATTCCAGTAATTTGCTTTCAGATGAATGAAGACTGCAGAAAGAAGCATCGGAGAGCATTTGGCAGAGTGTAAATTAAGAGGAAAAGACTCCCTGGGAAAGAGGCGTCAGTCTGCGCCATGCCCCGCGAGAGGACTGAAGGTAATCTGACATGCTCTACAGAATGCACTGTGTCCCGACATAGAAGTCTACCTATGGAAGTCAGACTGACGGCAGTTTAACTTGTTGTTTCACAATCTTCCCACCTGACTTTAAATTTCTTAAGGGAACATTTTTTTATATCCCATAAAAATGTGCAGTGGGTGCTCTGTAAAAAAAAATAGAATGAACTAATTCAGTGAAGCAACATAGGCGAATCTGAAACACATGCGGCTGAACAAAAGCAGCCGACTAAAGAGTGCATATTGTGTGATTTTAGTTCCATGACCTTGTAGAACAGGACAAAATTAATCAGGGCAGGGATGGGTACCAGCTTCTGAAGAGGGGTATTTACTGGAAAGGGGTATTAGAAAATTTTCTCAGGCAATGAAGATGATCTGTATGTTGAGAGGTATGGGGCATATATATGGGTATAAATGGTTATATGGACATTTGCCAAAACTCACGCTGTCCATAAATTTTCAAGTGAATACAAAGGGTAGAAAATCAAGTCCCTATTTCAGGTAGCTTGAATGGGAGGGAGACAGTTTCCAGTGCATACGCTTTTGTACTTTTCTGAAAGATTTATTTATTTGAAAGTCGGAATTGTAGAGAGGGAGAGACAGAGAGATGTTGCAGCCACTGGTTCACTCCCTAGATGGCCACAATGGCAGGAGCTGGGCCAAGCCAAAGGAGCCAGGAGCTTCATCTGGGTTTCGCTGGAGGGGTCCAAGCACTTGGGCCATCCTCCTCTGCTTTCCCAGGTGCATTAGCAGGGAGCTGGATCAGAAGCAGAGTGGCAGGAACAGGAATCAACACCCGTAGGGGATGTCTGCTATGCCACAATGCCTACCCTACATTTGTACTTTCTAAACTATTTGTGTGCATTAATGATTCTTAAGTCCTAATCTTATCCTTTTACTTCAAACCTGTTATGTCACTAAAATAATACGAGAGGTATTTACTACTCTTCCAGAATGAGGTAGCTATCTCTCGGGAGATTGTTTTAAAAGCATTTAGATTTCTGTTACTGGATTCATTAAGTCTACACAACAATCTTCAGGCCCTCTTACCTCCGTGGCTGATAACTTTTTTATAGGGCTCGATGGCCTTCATATCAACCCTGTGGTCCTGTTCCCCGATCCGGAACATACGCCAGCGCCGTCCGTCTTCTTTCTCCTCTGCTGCTGTGTATTCAGCAATCGAGCCTTTCCTAATGACTTCAGTAGTTTTGGGTTTTGGAAGGTCATCTGCCAAAAGAGAAGGCTTTTAAATCACAGACTGCTAACACAATGAAAATCAAATCGATGCTAACCACTTTACTATCTAGATTGTTTGGAGAATTTTTTTTCATTATACCACCTGTGGAATTTTAAGTATCTCTTCCTTATCAGAGGAAAAAGTTGCTCTGAACATGAGGCCATCTTGAGTCTTTGGAAGTCACAGTTCTTTAAATTTTTTTTTTTTATTGCCCAATTCAGCAAAGCACCTGATCATGGTGTAATGTATATCCACAAGTTTGGAAAAGGTAATTCATAGAGCCATCCCAGCTTTGGTACACGGGCCCTGCAACGGCTTTCCAGAGTCTACGTATGGCAACACTGTCCTGGGCAGTTAACTGCTACAGGTCACTTCGAGTAACTATCTGGAAGTCAGCGTTTTTGGATGAGCACATAAATTAATTCTTGAACTCTATAATACCAGATAGAAAGTGGTTAACTACTCAGTGATCATTTTTCATTGGATCAGGTTTATCAAGTGGAAATATATTTATAATATTCTGAAGTGTACATGCAAAAGTAATTAACATTAGCCAAAGTAGAAGCACCAACGATTAGGTGAAATTTATGTTTCAAGGTTGCAGTTTAGCTGATTTTTACTGAGGCAATTGATTTTTACAATTTTAGTATCATAGTCCTTACCAAAAGATGGGGGAAGGGGGAACCTACTGCATGTTAGTTGTTTGTTTCCAAGACAAAGCTGTTAACGGAAAATATCCTTCCGGAAATGACTACAGCAGCATTAAAGAGAGAGACAAAACACACAGGCAGAAAACTATTTCAGTATCTTTATAAAATATTGCGTATTACTGGACTGCTTATTGAACCAGTAAGACAGGGAAGAAAAGAGGAACAGAAGATACAGAATATCATTTTTTACTGCAAAATACCTAATGCCAGATACTAACTTGAAGTAGAAATCATTTCAAGGATGGAAAAAATTATGTATATAAAAATCATTCATTAACTACCATATAACCATACTGTAGGCAGCAATTATCTAATTAAGGAAAGCACACAAAGCAAAAACATGTCAATTCCTTTAAATCCAAATACTTACTGATAAATACAAGATTTGGGGGCTAAGAGTATACATTAATTCAAATAGATGGTTTCACAAAGTGGAACACTATCAGACAAACCTACTTAAAAATCACCCCTTGAGAAACTTCCTTTAGAATTCTCTTTATGCAAATCCTTACTACCTTTAGCACATTCTCTAAATTATGTCTCTTCAAAGTTTTTTTCCTTACTGGATCAACTGAAAGGGATCATGCCATAATTATCAAGCAATATTTCTGGAGCAACTACAAAAAAATACAACTTTACAGTATTGGGCAATTAAGAAAAAAATAAAGCCACCTCTGTAATTTACTTTACACAGTTTTGAAAACTATGAGAATATTCAAATGTTAGCAGAATTTCCACTTCAGTAACAAATGTATGAATGTTAGAAAGAGTAACATATTTCAGACAAAATCCCTTAATACATTAAATTTAGTTGGTTTCAATATCAAGTTTTGAGGATTTTCAATTATCTGAATTTTCCATTCCTGAAGGAATAGCATTATAAAAGTACGTATGCATATTGAGACAAACATTAATTATCAAAGATCAGATTAAAAATAGGGAAACATTTACCTTCCCACTCAAACTCATTACTGTTCTCTGACGGTGTATCTAAGCCATCTAGATCAATCTCCCCACTTTCATCCAGGTCATCTGACAACACAGAACCATCACTAGGATCCAGTGTCAGGCTAATGTCTGGAGCCATTAATTTCTTTCTTACTTTATTTCCATTAACTTCCAGTGAGCCTGGAATGGAAAATAAAGAAAAAGATATTAGAAGGAATGTTTAGATGATCAGGGAGAGCCAGAAAAACATTGTTAACCACTTCAGTCTTGAGAAGAACATTAATTAAACAAAATTCCAAAGCATCTATTTACAAAATTTGGATTTTGATCACTACTGCTTCTATCATCATTGCAAGCGATCAATGAAATATCAATGTCTTTTTATTTTTTTATTTTATTTATTTATTTTTTTTTGACAGGCAGAGTTAGACAGTGAGAGAGACAGACAGAGAGAAAGGTCTTCCTTCCATTGGTTCACCCCCCAAATGGCCACTTTGGCTGGCGCGCTGTGCCGATCTGAAGCCAGGAGCCAGGTGCTTCTTCCTGGTCTCCCATGTGGGTGCAGGGCCCAAGCACTTGGGCCATCCTCCACTGCACTCCCGGGCCACAGCAGAGAGCTGGACTGGAAGAGGAGCAACCGGGACAGAATCCGGCACCCCCAACTGGGACTAGAACCCGGGGTGCCGGCGCTGCAGGCGGAGGATTAGCCTAGTGAGCCGTGGCGCTGGCCTCAATGTCTTTTTAAATAACAGAAGTAGAACTTAGTAATCACTTCTCTACTAAAAATGATAAAATCATCTCCTTCCATCCTGTTCAAGATTTCCAAAAACTTAAGGCTATGTGTTTGGAGAGTTAAATTTCTGAAGCATTTTTAAAATGCCTTCCCCAAAGTTTTATTTATCTTTTGGCTTCCTATGATTAAATAAAAGCTCAGGCCAGCATTGTGGTGTAGCAGGTCAAGCTGCTGCCGACTACAGTGGCATCCCTGTGGGTGCTGGTTTGTGCCCTAGTTGCTCTACTTCTGATACAGCTCCCTGCTACTGGCCCTAGAGAAGCAGTGGAAGACCACCCACGTGTTTGGGTTCCTGCCAAACCTGGAAGCAGCTCCTGGCTTCCACCTAGCCTAGTCCTGACTGTTGTAGCCACCTGGGGAATGAACCAACGAATGGAAGCCTTCCATGTCTCCGCATTTCTTTCAAATAAATAAATAAATAAATCTTAAAAAAAAAAAAAAAAAGAAATCAAAGCTCAGTGTATATTTCTGACAAAGAAACAGAGTCAAAAACAACATGGAGTCCGTCATGTCATTGAAAGTGAAGTGTCAATTCTCACCAGGCCGGCTCTCTGGTCCAGCTACATCCAGCACATCTGCCTCAATGCTATCATCTTCTGGTAAAGGTCTAGAAGACAGGGATAGATATACTTTTTAAAGCAGAAGGAAAAACTCCTCTTGGAGTGTAAAGATCTATGTAGCTTAAGGAGACAAATATGCAGAAAATGGAATAAAGCAGTATACTTTCACCTTTAGTAAATTACCCACCACTTTTAAAGAAAACATTCTCAGACTGTCAGAATTGACTGATATTTATATATGTCATTATGTATTACATATAATGTGTTATTATAAGTAATATATAGATACACGTTCCTTATGCAACAGTCCAAATATGCAAAATATGTAAAAATTACAGACTACCAAATATAACTCAAATGCACAAGTATGCAGTGCATGCCAAAGCTGTTTTTACTCACAATGAGAATATGGTAATGACAGCTACAATTCATCTGAGTTCAGCATCCCTATATTACTATCATGATTATGGGCTACAATGATGAGTTCTCCCCCCCCGCTGTCCATCTTCCAACTGCTAAGGAACCTCACTGCACACCAGCATGTCTTCTGGCCACGATGGCATAGAAACATCATTTTGACAGAAGGCCCGACTTTGCAAATAAGTCAGCATGGCTGGCCAGATGACACAGAAAAACCCATTTACTTGGCAAATAGGATTTTTTATCCCCCTTGGAAAAACTCACAATACTTAAATATTCTTATAGACAACCAGATTTCCTCCTCCCAGGAAGCCCGCCATCTCCAGTTCAAAAACAACTGCTTTCAAGCACTGTTTATAACAAAATTTTTAAGACTCCAATGATCAAAACACATATTGAAGATTACAGACACGTTTGGTTGAAAAGTAAGATAGAATAGGAATATTCTAACTGAAGAAAGGGAACTTTTATTTCCTACTATCAAATGATGACTTTGTAATACTGAGTTTCTTTATAAAACCAAACATTCATTAAGTGACACTGTAATAAAACAATTTTGCAATTTTGTTTTAAGTGTATTTTCACTTAAAAGTATTGCTCACATGGGGGCTGGCACTGCGGCTCAGTAGGCTAATCCTCCTCCGCCTTGCGGTGCCGGCACACCGGGTTCTAGTCCCGGTCGGGGCACCAGATTCTGTCCCGGTTGCCCCTCTTCCAGGCTAGCTCTCTGCTGTGGCCAGGGAGTGCAGTGGAGGATGGCCCAAGTGCTTGGGCCCTGCACCCCATGGGAGACCAGGATAAGTACCTGGCTCCTGCCTTCGGATAGGCGCAGTGCCCCAGCCGCAGCGCGCCGGCCGCGGCGGCCATTGGAGGGTGAACCAACAGCAAAGGAAGACCTTTCTCTCTGTCTCTCTCTCTCTCACTGTCCACTCTGCCTGTCAAAAAAAAAAAAAAAAAAAAAGTATTGCTCACATGGGAAAATCTTCATCTTGCCATTCTTCTTTAAGTTCTACACCTTCCATCCTTAGGGTGGATTCAATGTCAACTGCAAACCCCGGGTAATCTGGAGAGCCAACGTCCTGTGAGGAGAGGAAAAACTGATAATTTAATTTCCACTTTTTTATCTGCTGACAGGTGCAATCATCTTATGTTTCAGTTCATACCTCCACTCTATCAATCGTGGTTCAAAGGAATGGTCAACAAATCAATTTGTCAGGTTACAATTTTTTTTTTCCCAGAAGAGTCAAAATAGAAGAACTATGCATGTGAGTGGACATGGTACAGTGGGTTAAGCCACTGCTTCGGATGTCTGCATCTCATACCAAAGTGCATAGGATTGGGTCCCGCTCCACCTCTGCTTCCTACTAATGTGCCTAGAAGGCAGCTGATGGCCCAAGTATTTGGAACTTTGCCATCCAAGTGGGAGACCTGGATGGAGCTCCTGGCTCCTGGCTCCTGCCTGGTCCAACCCAGGCTGTTGATGACTTTTGAGAAATGAACCAGCAGATGGAAGATAGCTCTTTCTGTCTGCCTTTCAAATAAATAAATAAATATTAAACAGAAAAAGTACTCAGAGGACATATATTCTAGTAAAGTAAGTATTACCTGTACTAAGATATTGTTCAGTGCAAGTTTTTTTTTAATTGTATATATGCATAGTGTCTCAGGTGTGATTAAAAATGTATTTCATATATGGATTATGTATAGATATAAAAAGTCTGAAGTTGGGGCAATAAATAAAAGTAAATACATTATCTACTACATATTTCCAATGTTTTGTATCCTTTAGATACAGGTTGATTGTAGAAAACCAACACCAATACATTAACATTTATACTGTGACGATGCAGCAGAGCCTGCTTATCTTCTTTGCTCTGGTTTTGAAACCACCATTCTGGAGTAACTTACAGAAGACTTGTCCAGGAAATGAATTATGCCAGCTTCTCACTTACTTCACATTTGTACCATCCATTCCTTCCTTGTAACTCAACATGTTTTAAGATGCTGAATGTGGGGATGTCTCTGCATATACAACTACAAATTTTAACTTACGAATTTTAATTTTTCCAAGGAAGGATGTGAGTGTCAACTCCTTCATCTCACACATAGTGAGTTGTCTACAGATACGCCCTTTGGCTAATGGAAAAAACAAAACCAGGGGTTTAGGCATAGTATTTAGGAAGTCATGAAGAGCAACTGGCTAACAGGGCAAGAAAAATCACAACAAACAGGGCACAGGTATAAATGAGTATTTAGTTCACTCATAATAGAGTAAGTCAACAGGTGAAGTTATTTAAAAGAAGTCATAATATGTATTTCTTGAGTGAAATTATAGTATTACTAGAAGAGTTAAGAGGTTCACATGAGTAGAAGAGGGAAAGACTATGGTCTGAGACTGACTCATTTCACAGCCAGTTCTGTCTCCCACATGACTTGATTTTTACAGTATGTATACATAACCTTAAAATAACCCAACACATCCAACAAATAATGCCAGTCTTCTGAAACAAAAATGTAGTCATATTTTATAGTTGCCTGAGCTGCTGTCATTATAGCACTCATAAGATCTACAAAACTGCACAAAAAAACAAAGTTTCAGAACATCAACAAAAGTACAATGGAAATTTCCTAAATGTTTGATTTTACATGGCAAACTAAATTCTCATCTCTGGCCGGCGCCGCGGCTCACTAGGCTAATCCTCTACCTAGAGGCGCTGGCACACCGGGTTCT
Organism: Oryctolagus cuniculus; assembly: GCF_964237555.1. Taxonomy (NCBI): domain Eukaryota; kingdom Metazoa; phylum Chordata; class Mammalia; order Lagomorpha; family Leporidae; genus Oryctolagus; species Oryctolagus cuniculus. The sequence goes on from NC_091443.1 coordinate 82,560,489, forward strand.
AGTCCCGGTCGGGGCACTGGATTCTGTCCCGGTTGCCCCTGTTCCAGGCCAGTTCTCTGCTGTGGCCAGGGAGTGCAGTGGAGGATGGCCCAAGTGCTTGGGCCCTGCACCCCATGGGAGACCAGGATAAGTACCTGGCTCCTGCCATCGGATCAGCGCGGTGCGCCGGCCGCAGCACACCAACCGCGGCGGCCATTGGAGGGTGAACCAACGGAAAAGGAAGACCTTTCTCTCTGTCTCTCTCTCACTGTCCACTCTGCCTGTCCAAAAAAAAAAAAAAAAAAAAAAAAAAAAAAAAAAAAAAATCTCATCTCTGCCCATAGTGGAAGGCTCAACTCCTACTTTGGAAGTTTTACTGATACTCAAGATAGCAGATTTCAAATACTCTCAAAGGTTTGTATCCTTGAAGGTGTACTTGTTAGCACAGAGAAAAAAACAAACAAAAACCAGATGCTGCCTCTCATCAGAAACATATTTCCTTAGAAACATCAGCTTATTTTTATATAAGAGGAAGGCATTTGTAACTCTCTAGAATACTGGGCCTGGCAACTTTGAGAAACTAGTGAAAACCTGTGTTTGTCCAACAAGCCCACATGCTCAACACTGATTGCTCTAGACTATGCTCCAGTGAGACTGAAGTATTCTGCCACCAAAGGTTGACCAGAGACAGTCCCTTCCAGATCTGTAATTCCCTGTATACCTCTCAATGCCATGTCTTCTCAATTCTTTGGTATTCACTCGAAAGAGAAATACAATATTTCTCTAAATTCATCAACCAGAAAAGCTTTCCATTATCTTGTCTCACTGTTTTACTGGGGATTGCAAAAAAATGTCAGATGTTATAGGTGTCTTTTTTCAAACATCTCAAATACTCAGAAGAACATTTAACATTTCCAAAAAAAAGGTAGAATACAAGTTGCAACCAATAGATTCCCAACACCTTGCACAGTAGTTGGCATAAACTAGGCCTCTGAATATCAACTTAGTGAATATTTAACTGAGAGGCATGACACTGGATAGTAAGCTTTTGCTCAGCCTCGTAGGCATATTTATTAAAATAAACTTATTTCTTCCATCTGCTGATTCACTTCCCAAATGGATGCAAAGAGCGTGGCCACAGCCAGGAGTCTCAAAATGCACCTGAGTCTCCACACGGAGGGCAGCAGCACAAGTACTTGGCCCATCTTCCCTTGCTTTTCAAGGTACCATTAGCCAGACTGGAACTGGAGCAACTGGGATTCGAACTGGTGCTCATATGAGATACTGGCACTGCAGGCAGCTTATTTTAGTAAACTTTCTCAGCCTACTTATTCAACTTTAATATACTGAATCATGTGATGTTACTACACCTTAGCATATGGATAAGTATATTTAGTCTGGGGATAATTCAGCTAGCTAAAGATACATAAAAGAGATAAACATAGATTCACTTCACCATGAACTTAAGGGAAAAAGTACACCAGGTAGATAAAAACAGTTCAGCACAATTGGGAGCATACTGTTCTTGGAAGCATTTTATCATCAAGCAGCTGTAAGAACAGGAAACAAAAGAAAGGAGTTAATGTAAGCACAACCACTTTGAAAGGAAATCAGGACACTGCTGACTCACAAGTTAACTGTGGTTACTTCCCCTTTTTTGTTCACAGATTTTTTTTTTCAAATTAAAATGGGGAAATAACACTTTAGTATGCAATTTGTTAAGATAACCTGATAAGGGGCCAAAGCCACCACCTGCAGTGCCGGCATCCCATTTGGGCACTGGTTGGAGCCCTGGTTGCTCCACTTCTGATCCAGCTCTCTGCTATGGCCTGGGAAAGCAGCAGAAGATGGCCCAAGTCCTTGGGCCCCTGCACCCACGTGGGAGACCCGGAAGAAGCTCCTGGCTCCTGGCTTCGGATCAGCTGAGCTCTGGCCTTTGCAACCATCTGGGGAATGAACCAGCGGATGGAACACTTCTCTCTCTCTGCCTCTCTGTAACTCTGCCTTTCAAATAAATAAATAAATCTTAAAAAAAGATAACAATAGGATGCAACAGGAATAACTGATCTCCCAACAAACTTGGGGTCAGGGTGGCACATCCCTTCCTACACCATTTATCTGTGGAGGTTGTAAAAGTCCCGGTTGGGGCGCCAGTTCTGTCCCGGTTGCTCCTCTTCCAGTCCAGCTCTCTGCTGTGGCCCGGTGGGGGGGGGGGGGGCATGACAGTGGAGGATGGCCCAAGTCCTTGGGTCCTGCATCCCCATGGGAGACTAGGAAGAAGCACCTGGCTCCTGGCTTCAGATCGGCGTAGCACGCCGGCCACTGCAGCCATTTGGAGGGTGAACCAATGGTAAAGGAAGATCTTTCTCTCTGTCTCTCTGTCTATAACTCTATCTGTCAAAAAAAAAAAATTTCAAGGAGATAATGGATTGGGGGAGGGGTGGGGTTGTGATCTGTATATCCAATCAGGATGAAGGAAAGGATTTCCCCATGCAACTTGGCAACAAAAGGCAGAAATCAAACATTAGGGTCATATCTAGAACTGTCCAGTTCCAACTCAACTTAAAATTTTACATAGTAGTAACTGCTGCTGGAATTGGTGCAAGCAATGACCATCTATGCTGATAGAAGAAAAATGCCAGGCAAGCCTTTTTCCACTTAAACAAAAGAGTTTCACTCTAAACATTTATGTTAAGTTTTAAATCAACAACCTATATGTTTATGAGAATTGCCAAAACATCCCCCAGAAAAAATCCTTTATGCTCATCATTGTTCCCTTCAGGGTAGGTAGCATCATCTAAGTTTTTTTTTTTTAAGATTTATTTATTTTTTTATTTGACAGGTAGAGTTATAGATAGTGAGAGAGAGAGAGAGACAGAGAGAAAGGTCTACGGCCAGTGCGCTGCACTGATCTGAAGCCAGGAGCCAGGTGTTTCTTCCCAGTCTCCCACGTGGGTGCAGGGGTCCAAACATCTGGGTCATCTTCTGCTTTCCCAGGCCATAGCAGAGAGCTGGATTGGAAGAGGAGCATCCAGGACTAGAACCGGCGCCCATATGGGATGCCAGCGCCACAGGCAGAGGATTAACCTACTGTGTCACTGCGTGGCCCTATCATATAAGTTTTTAAGAATAAAATGAAAGGCTGGGGCTGTGGCACAGCAGGTAAAACTGCCGCCTGCAGTGCTGGCACACATATCGCTGCCAGTTCGAGACCTGGCTCCACTTCTGATCCAGCTCTCTGCTATGGCCTGGGAAAGCAGCAGAAGATGGCCCAAGTCCTTGAGTCCCTGCACCCTCATGGGAGACCCGGAAGAAGCTCCCGGCTCCTGGTTTTGGATCGGACCAGCTCTGGCCAGTGCGGCCATCTGGAGAGTGAACCAGTGGATGGAAGACCTGTCTCTCTCTCTCTGCCTTTGCCTAACTGTAACTCTGCCTTTCAAATAAGTAAATAAATCTTTAAAAAAAAATAAATGAGATCTCTATGAGAAATGTTAACTCAAAATATCAGTATGCAGGGGCCGCTGTTGTGGCATAGTGTGTTAAGCTACCACTGGCATCCCCTGAGTTCTAGCTTTTGATCCAGCTCCCTGCTAATGGGCCCAGGAAAGCACCAGAAGATGGCTCAAGTGTTTAGGCCTCTGCCACCCACATGGGAGACCTACATGGAGTTCCAGGCTCCTGGCCCAGCCCCAGCTGTTGCGGCCATCTGGGGAGTGAACAAGTGGATGCAAGATCTCTCTCCCCTCTCTGACTCTGCCATTCAAATAAATAAAGAAATCTTAACAAAAAGTGATCAGTATGCAGAACATACTAGAGACCGTTAAAAAGAGCTTAACAACTGTGTGATATTACTATCACCATATCATAGTATTTTTGCTTTATATGAAGTACTCTTAACAAGACACCTTTTGATCCAATGTCAGTCAAGGTTAATATACTGGATCTGGGTCTGTGTCTTTTTTTTTTTTTTTCTAGATAGCTCTTATCCTTATCGCTCAAGCATTAATCCAGTTAGAATGAACAGTGCCCTGTCCAAAACAGTGCTTTTCACCACTTACTGACACTTGTACAACCATCATCTCATCTGCTCCAGCCGACAACTTTTGTGAGGCGCCGACACTGGTATTATTATCCCTGTTCTGTCTTATGTGAGCAAATGACACCACATCCTGGATCCCGGAGCTCCTCCACTGGCAGCTTTATACACGGTAAGTCTCATGGCCGGATCTGGTACACTTAGTTTCAAAGGTTCCGTAATGCCTGCAAGTCACAAGAACCTTCCTTGCTTGATGACAACCTAGTTCAAGTTCATGTTTGCAGAAGATATGTCATACTTTCTAAGCCCAACTTCAGGCTGCAGGAGGAAAGATGATCAAGACCAGGAACGCAGTTTACAAAATAAGAGCTAAGGAGAAAACGTGCAAGATGACTCAGAAACTACTAGTCAGAACGTTAACTTCACTAGGTAACTTCCATTAAAATTCTGGCGAAATGTAGCCATTTACAAATTACAAAATTTCTTCTACAACTGCAGAAGCTCTCATAAAACATCAGAAAAAGGAGACATTTTACTGAAAGTAAAAAATCAAGCAGTACTTAAGTTAGACTCCCCCGTTTAAAAAAAAAAAAAAAAGGCAAGGATGGAAAAAGCACCACTATAATGCACTCACTTCACTCAACCAACTGGGAGGCACTGGGACTACCTTAATGAACACAGAAAAGCTGTCTGCGCAGAGCCCCCCCAGACAGACGAGGTCAGTTTCAAAGCAACGTATTAAAGATCGAAACACATTTCTGATTTAACACGGGTTGATCAAGTAGCTTAGCTCTCCAGGGGCAGCGGACGCACCCAGGACATCAAACCCTTTCTCGCCAGGTACTTAACAGGCCGTGTCTGTAAACACGGAGGGACGCAGCTTTTCACGCACACACCCGGTATTTGGCCGAGCTCGCCCGGGGCCGTCTATAAAGCCCTGTTTGCTGTTTCCGTGCCTAACCCCCGAAGGTACGCGGCACGCCACACAAGTCCAAGTTTCCTTTGTTCTGCAACAGGACAGACTCAGACCACCAGTACGGAACCAACGCGGCCCGTCACCGCGCCCAGACCCCGGGTGGAGGGAGGAGCAGACACGGGGGAAGGTTCCATCCCCGGCACAAGCAACAAAAACGGAAAAGCGACGGAGCTGGGGGTGCAAGGCTGGCAAACGCACACAAGGAGCCGAGCCAAGGGCGGGGACCTGAGCCGGGCGGGGAGCCGGAAGGCGCCTCCCAAGCAGGTTCGAGCGCACCCCGAACAACGGAAAACGCCCTGGGCCTCCGCTCCGCAGCAGCCGGCCTTGGGCAAGCGCCCCTTCAGACGTGCGCCCCCAGCCCAGTTCCCGGCGCCCGGACTCGCCGTGCTGAGCCCTCCCAGGCCGCACTCACCCCGGAGGAAGCCTTGGCCTCCTCGTCCTCTTCTACCCTCCAGGCCGGCGACGTGGTGCTGACTGCCAGGTCGCAGAAGACGGCGCCGAGAGGAGCCCGCTCCTCTCGGTCAGCGGTGCACAACCCAGCCTAGTCCCCGGCCGCAGCCCCAGCGGCAGCTGCAGCGGCAGCAGTTGACCCGGACGCAAAAAGCAGCCCGGGCGGAAGTGACAGCATCCTGACCCTTTCTAGGCTCTGCGGGAGGCGGGGGCGGGGCCGGGGCGTGGGGGGGCGCGGCCGGGGCGTGGGGGCGTGGCTTCCTAGTCAAACCCACAGCTTTGCTCCCTCCTCCGCTGTCCCGGGCTAATACCTGCGCGTGCGCACTTGCGGCAACTGGAGCAGCCCTTGGCTTTTGGGTCTCTACTCTCTTTTTTCCGCTTTTCCCTGCGGTGAGGACGCCTGCGAACTCAGGGTCATTGCTATTTTTCTTCTGCTTGTTTTTACTATCGCTACAGTGCCTGTGTTGTATAAAGTAAATGACCCGAGGGGAGGAAATATATGCGAAGCTTACTTTCAGGCATGTAGATCTCAAGGCAGTCTCATTTAGGGGCTGCTGTTGTGGTTCTGATCGCAGGTTCGAGTCCCAGCTGCTCCACTTCTGATCCAGCTCCCTGCTAATGCACCTGGGAAAGCAGTAGAAGATGGCCCAAGTGCTTGAGCCCCTGCACCCACTTGGGGGCCTGGATGAAGCTCCTGGCTCCAGCGGACTATTGCCAGCGGATGGAAGATGTTCTCTCTCTCCTTGTCTCTGTTAACTTTGACTTTCCAAATAAATAAACAAATAAGCGTTCGGCAAAACTTTCTCTGTAAAGATTTACTTCTTTAATTGAATGGTAGAGTTAGAAAGAGAGGGAGAAACATCGATCTTCCATCCCTGGTTCACTCTCCAAATGGCCCAAGTGCTGAGGCTGGGGCTGGGACTGGGGCTGGGCCAGACCCAAGGCCAGAGGCCAGGAACTCCATCCGGGTCTTCCACTTAGGTGCCCCAGGCCCAGGCACTACCACCATCCCCCATTGCTTGCCCAGGCACCTTAGCAGGAAGCTGGATGGGAAGTGGAGCAGCTGGGACCTGAACAGGCTTAACCTGTTTGGCCACCAAGTTGATCCCAAATCCTCTTTATTTTGAACAGCTTTAGAGCAGTGTTTCTCAAACTATCTCTGGAGTGCCATCAGTTTATTATCATTTTAAAAATTTCTGGCCGGTGCCGTGGCTCACTTGGCTAATCCTCCACCTGCGGCACCAGCACACCAGGTTCTAGTCCCAGTGGTGCACACCAAGTTCTAGTCCCAGTGGGGTGCTGGATTCTGTCCCGGTCGCTCCTCTTCCTGTCCAGCTCTCTGCTGTGGCCCGGGAAGGCAGTGGAGGATGGCCCAAGTGCTTGGACCCTGCACCTGCATGGGAGACCAGGAGAAGCACCTGGCTCCTGCCATTGGATCAGCGCGGTGCACCAGCCGCAGCAGCCATTGTGGGGTGAACCAATGGAAAAAAGGAAGACCTTTCCCTCTCTCTCTCTCTGTCACTCTGCCTGTCAAAAAAATTTTTTTTCCAATTGTGAATCATATTTTAATAAAATATAAATGAAATGAAAAAAGGTCTATGAACTCCAAATGAAAATATTTTTATTACAGTCACCAGCTGTAGCATTTCTTGTAAAATTGCTCTATGGATTTCTAAACTCTGCACCTTAATTTCTGCACTTGCCTCTCTGTAGGCCAGTAACAATCCTGAGGGGATGAGGTCTGTGGACTGTATTTTGAGTAGCAATTCTGCTCTACAGATTTAGAAAGAAAATGAACTTAAGGGCCAGCATTGTGGCATAGCAGGTAAAGCTACCCACCACCTGCAGTGCCAGCCTCCCATATGGTTCGAGTCCTGGCTGCTCCACTTCCCTTCCAGCTTCCTGCTAATGGTCTGGGAAGAGCAGCAAAGGATGGCTCAAATGTTTGCGGCTCTGCCAACCACATGGGAGATCCAGATGAAGCTCCTGGCTCCTGGCTTCCACCCAGCTCAGCCCTGGCCATTGCGGCCAATCTGGGGAATGAACCAGCGGATGGACGATCTCTCTCTTTCTCCCTCTAACTGTGCCTTTCAAATAAGCAAACATATAAATAAATCTTTTAAGCAAAAAGTAGACTAATGTGGACAATATCATAATCCCTCTTAGAAGCGTCATCCACTGCACAAAGACTCAGCTGTTTGAGTAATTCCATAAGGAATGATCAAGCCTCAAGCGAGCAGGAAAGCTCAGGAACTAAAATCATTGACCCAAAATGTAGCCCTTGGGGGCAGCTACAGCCTTGCTTTGGTAACATTTACTCACGATTGACAGATGGTTAAGCTCTCCATGCCTTGTCTACAAAATGGGGGAGGAGGGGGGCATGGGAGCAATACCTACCTCATAGGGTATTGGTGAGGTGAGCTTGTATGTAAAATCAGTGCTTGGCATATTGTGATTGTGTGTAAGTGTTGGGTATTATTTTCTTCCTAATAATTATGTGAAACAGCTGGCAGACAAAACAAAACTGATCAAACAGCTTTAGCTAAACAAGTGCTCCAACCGTGTTCCTATGAGACATTTCATCTTCAGTGACAGATATTTTATAAATCCAAATTTTGTTGATTTCAGCTCTGCAATGTGTAGAATTCCCCACAGGGGGGCAGAAAATCATTTGAAATCATTTACAGTAATGTAACTTGCAATTTTTAGTTTCATTTAGTACCATTTTCATTTAATAAGCTTGATCAGTGTTTGCTTTGGTTTTGAGTACGCCATTGTATCATTTCAACTTGCTGAAGCTGCAGATAAGAGAAAAAGAACTCCAGATTAAAAAAAAAATCACTGTTGGGGTGAGTGTGTGGTGTCGCAGGTAAGGTTCTGCTTGGAACCCCCACATCCCAGACAGGAGGGCTCGGGACTGCTCCTGCGCATCCTGGGAGGAGCAGGCGACGGCTCAGGACCAGGGCCCCTGCCACCCTGTGGGGGACCTGGACTGAGTTTCCGGCTCCCGCCTCCGCCTAGCCCAGCATTAGCTGTTGTGGGTATTTGGGGAGTGAATTGATGGTTGGAAGATCTATGCCTCTTTTTCTGTCATTTGGCCTTTCAAATAAATAAGAAATGAATAAACTTAAAATTTTCTATTAATATATTTATATATATGCTTTCCAATTTGTGTATACATGCAACTATACATTGTACCTGCATGTCTTTCTAAAAATGAGATAATGTACCTCATAGTTTATAATCTTTTTTTGCTTTATTAATAAATGTATCATGAATTTCTTTTCAGGTCAACAAATTTCAATATCATCACTTTGTTGTGAACAATGTGTTTATTAACAATCCTTTATTGAACATTTAGCTCCTTTTTTTATGGTTTAAAAAATAACACTTCATGGAATTCCCAAAAATTCAGAGATATAGGACTTTTTAGGCTGGTGCCGCAGCTCACTAGGCTAATCCTCTGCCTGCAGTGCCGGCACCCTGGGTTCTAGTCCTGGTTGGGGCGCTGGTTCTGTCCCAGTTGCTCCTCTTCCAGTCTGGCTCTCTGCTGTGGCCCGGGAGGGCAGTGGAGGACGGCCCAAGTACTTGGGCCTTGCACCCGCATGGGAGACCAGGAGGGGGCACCTGGCTCCGGATCAGCGCACTGCACGGCCGTAGCAGCCATTTGGGGGGGTGAACCAATGGAGAGAAGACCTTTTTCTCTTTCTCTCACTATCTAACTCTGCCTGTCCAAAAAAAATTTTATTTATTTGAGAGGCAGAATTACATACAAAGAGAGAAAGAGACAGAGATAAAGGTCCCAATGGCTGGAGGTGGGTGGATCCAAAGCCAGGAGCCAGGAGCTTCCTCCAGGTCTCCCACGTGGGTACAGGGGCCCAAGCACTTGGGCCATCTTCTACTGCTTTCCCAGGCCAAAAGCAGAGATCTAAATCAGAAGAGGAGAATCTGGGACTCGAACCAACATCTATATGGGATGCCGATGCCACAGCCAAAGGCATTGCCTACCACGCTACAGCGCCAGCCCCAGGACTAACTTATTATCAAACAATGTATTACATCTTCAAATAATTTTCTTCCAACTTCCACACAGGTGTCTCTAAAGCAATGGTCTATTGTTAATTTGAAAAAAGTCATTAAAATACTATTTTAATAGTTTTCCCTGTTTCCTGATTTTTTGGACAGTTTAATGTTTTTATATTCAGTTATTCCTATGTGCGTCTTGGAATAGGTAGGTATTTAGACTTTTAAAAATTGAAAGAAATTCAAAGTAAAAAGAGTGTGGCTTCCAAACCTACAAGGAAGGTATCACCTGGTGATGAGCTAGCTCAGAGCCACTGTCAGCCTTCCCTCTGTGGTTTCTGGCTTTGCTCTCCTGGTTAAACAGGCGTTTCTCACCCTCACCTTACACAAATGGTCACTGCTGTCTTCTGATAGTTTACTTCCTGTGGTCTTGCAGATGAGTACCAAAGCCAGTGGGAGTTTTATGTTTAAGGATAGGACATATGATAGGGAATATGACTTTACTAACCCAACTAAATATGTTGCCCATCACCATTCATCATGTAATCCAGTAATTCAACTCTACTAGGACTCAAATGCTTAATTTCCAAGCTGACATTTTACATTGACTACTTCTGTAAGTATACAATTGTTAGATAAAATTTTATTGAACAATATTGTAAGTGAATGCTGTTAGGCCCTGAGGAGACAGGAAAATAATTCACAGTGTCTACCTTTCAAGACTTCCTAAGCTAGCCAGGGACAGGGGTGAATGAAGGTATAAACAATTTGGTGGATTGGGGTAACCTTGTAACAACTAAGGCGCAGCTATATAGAAGGGCACTGAACAGATCAGGGACTGAGAGGTAGGGGCAGTCAAGGAAGGCTTTCTGGAAGAGGTGATGCTGAACTGAATGATAAGAGGGGGATCTTCCAAGCAGAGGGAATGGCACATGCAAATTCAGGGAGCCAGCTGGAAAATGCACACTGTTCAGCGTGACTGGAATACAAGCAGTAGGAGAGTGGGTGGTAGTGAACAGCCTGTAACAGAAACAAGAAATTGCTAAAGGTCAGATAACAAATGGGTTTCTTTGCGGTAAGGATTTATTCAGAGCCAATTATGAGCTACACGGAAGAGCAATCAATTCTCACTTTAGAAGTGCACCTCAAAAGAAGAGATTCAAAGACGCCCTAAAAATGAACGCATCTTTAGGGTAGGGCCTCCAAGAAGAACCACCTCTAGAGGGCAGCACTCATTTGCACACACGCTTCAGTCCCTTAAAGTCGTTGAGACTTTGCACCATCGTTGGGACGTAAAAATAGAAGCACTCAGCCAAAAGATCTGAAGGGCTGCCGCGTCTGTGTCAGGGATGGAGGGGAGAGAGGAGAGGCTGCAGGCAGGGACAGGCAGGCTGGAGGGCAAGGTGAAGGCACCCTCCGGCCTCTGTTAGCAGAAAGGAGGTCGCCGGGCTCACTGAGACGAGGCCCTCCCAGCGACAGCAGTGTCGGGGCTACAGGTGGAGCTGCTGTTGAGCACATGGCTTCCATGGGGCCGAATCCTTAGTAGACTGATTTGCCCCCAAATTTAATTTGTTTGTCATCATTCCTATTGCTGTGATTTTTGTGTATTGGCAGCCTCTCCACGAAGAAACTACTGACGTGGTGTGCATTTTATGTCCTATTTCCCTTCTCCATCTCACCCACCCGGCTGTGAAAGCGTGTGAGAGTCCTGTGCTGACTCCTCTTCAACACAGCAATTCTTTGCTGCTGCTTTGGGCTTTGCTATCCCCATTTCTTTATTTATTCAAGATTTATTATTGAAAGAGTTACACAGTGAGGGAGAGACAGAGAGAGATCTTCCATCTGCTGGTTCACTCTCCAAATGAGCACAACAGCCAGAGCTGGGCTAGACTGAAGCCAGGAGCCTAGAGCTCCATCCATGTCTCCCCTGTGAGTGGTCACGCTCAAGCACTCAGGCCATCTTCTCCTGCCTTCCTAGGCGCATTAGCAGGGAGCTGGATTGGAAGTGGAGCAGCCGGGACTTGAATCAGCACTCAAATGAGATGGTGGCGTCACAGGCAGCCCCTTAACCTGCTGCAAATCAGTCCTACAGATCTTCCAGTAGATGGGGAAATTTGGGTATTACTCTAGCTGACAGCACGTTCTGCATTCCTTTAGACTGGGGTTGGGAGTAGTTAAAAGAACATCTTATGAATTTTCACCCGATGTTTCTTCATCATTCCTGCCTAACAGATGGCAAAAATTAAGGTATCTATTAGGACTAGAAAGTTCGTCCCAAGGCTGCTGCTAGCCCGTGTGATACTTCTGCAAAGTAGCCAAGGGAATCCCTTCTAGCTGGATGGATGAAGCTCAATGGGACAAGGCTGATGAGCTGAGCACTGCCTTTTCTTTGTCTTTTTCAAAAAATTTCGTTTTAGTTTTATGAAAGACAGAGAAGTGGCAACAAATGGAGAGAGAAAAAGAGGGAGAGAGGGAGAAGAGGAGAGGGAAGGAGAGAGAGAGGGAGATTGATTTTGATTCCATTTACTGGTTCACTTCCTAAATTTTTTTTTTCTTTCATTGACAGGTAGAGTTATAGATAGTGAGAGAGCGACAGAGAGAAAGGTCTTCCTTCCATTGGTTCACCCCCCAAATAGCCGCTACGTCAGTGCTGTGCTCATCCGAAGCCAGGAGCCAGGTGCTTCTTCCCGGTCTCCCATGCGAGTGCAGGGGCCCAAGCACTTGGGCCATCCTCCACTGCCTTCCTGGGCAACAGCAGAGAGCTAGACTGGAAGAGGAGCAACTGGGACTAGAACCCTGCACCCATATGGGATGCCAGCACTGCAGGTGAAGGATTAACCAAGTGAGCCATGGTGCCAGCCCCAAACTTCCTAAATGTTGACAACAGCCTTGGCTGGTCCAAGTGGAAGCCAGGAGCCTGGAACTCAGTTCAGGTCTCCCATGTAGTAGTTGGGACCCAAGTACTTGAGTCGTCATCTACTGCCTCCCAGAATGCACAATGCTTGGGTCCCTGCAGAAAGCTAGACTTGGAAGCAGAGCAGAGACTCGAACCCTTGCACTCTGACATGGGATGTGGGCACCCCAAACAGCATCTTGACCGCTGGGCCTCACGCCTGCCCCACACACTGCCATTTCATGTTCTCACATCTGCACCTTTGTGCATATTTTCCATAGGAATCTCACCAGGCAGGGTGGCCAAAGCCATGCTCCGGAGCATGTGGCTTGGCCAACGGAGTGCTCCCTCACCTGAGTGTGTATGCAGGACACACCCAGTTCCCCCCAAAAGCCTAGAAGTCAATGTAAGTCTTTGCTTCATTATATAAAGTCTCCTTTATTGTGCTGTAATAAAGAATTTCTGGAGGATTGGTTCTGACCATGGTAACGCACTTGCCATGCCTATTCACACATGCCTCTTACTGATGTTCACTTGGCCGGCTGGCCAGCCCCGTCCAACCTTGGACTAGAAGGAAGACGAGAGGCGAAGAAGAAGCCATCTGAGACAAAGCTAAGGAGATGCTGTGTGAGTTCAAGTTTTAGAAGGCAGAAGACACATTAAACAAAACTCTTGCATGCTACTTCCCTCTCCACTGCATGATTTCATAGATTGTTATTCTTGCCTACATGCATATAAATCCAGTGATGTTTAGCAGCTCGCTCATAATTTTTGAAAAAACATGAAGCATCCTTTTTGCATGGACTGAAAATGTCTTTGCTGGTTAAGCTTGAGGGTAAAGTTAGATACAATTATATATTCATTTAATTATTCATAAGTTGAGTCTGAAATGAATATATATTTTTTCACTTACTCACTTTCTAAAATTCAAAACTAAAGCCAGCAGCAGTTTTGTCTTTGGCACGGTGACAAGTTTCTTTTCTACAATGAACCAGTCAAAGAAATTGTTCCAGAGAGAATTTGTGCTTCCTTACTTCACAAAATCAAATTGGATGTGCACATATATTATGCACTACCCTTGTGGGATGAGCCCACGTCCCCGGGGACTGAAAGGAGGCAGTGGTGCCCATTTCTATCTGTAATATAGAAATATTTCCATGTGCAAATTACAGCCATGTCAGGGAAGGACTAGCCTTATTTATCAGAGGATTTGAGTGCATGGGACTTTACGGATTGATTCCTTCAGGGAAAGAGTTCAGAGCTGAACAGTGTTTGTTGAGGATGCACATTCATTCAGCAGAAGGGGGCCCGGTGTTGTGGCGCAGCAGGGTAAGCCGCTGCTCCTGATGCTGGTAGCAAGATCGGAGTGCCAGTTCGAGTCTTGTATGCTCTGCTTCTGATCCAGCTTCCCGCTAATGTGCCTAGGAGGCAGCCGATGATGGCCCAAGTGCTTGGGTCCCTGCCACCTATGTGGCTTGGAATTCCATGGCTCCTGGCTTCAGCCCACTCCAGACCTGGCAGTTGCAGCCATCTGGAGAGTGAACTAGCAGGTGGTTCTCTGCTTTCTTTCTCTTTCAAATAAATAAATAAGTAAATAAATAAACAAAATTATTTCTGGTAAGAGTAAGTTAAGTTAAAGTGAGAATTGGTCAACTAAAGTGAACAGTTCTGTAGCCAATTATAGTCTCCTCATCCAGGTCAACACACAGCTATAACACTGCCACTCACCAAAGCATTAATCATTCATTCTGCAGCCTCGGAATTAAAGCACAATCTTACTTGTTTTGAGAAAACAAGTGCATTTCCAAATACCTATGCATCTGCTGGGTCCACTGGAAATTTTACTACATTTAACAAATCTAAGCATTAATGTAGCTCCTTGTAAGGCAAATACATGTTTATTTAGTACAAATATAAAAATTAAAAGGTGGCATCTCCTAATTCAGTGTCACAATGAGTAAATATTCTAAAAATATATTTCTAGAAATAGTTTACATCCTAAAAGTAGCCTATTCAACTGAGCCAATCTAGGGGATTATACTTTAAAACACAGAAACTCAGTAAATAGAAAAAATATACTAATTAAATTCTTTCCAGTGAGTTTCAGTACAGCTGAGAGTTTATTAAAATTATAACATTATTTTTCATTTACATGGTTCACTTGCGATAAAGAAAAGTACTTTATTTTAATATGATTGCTAAAGTACCAAAATTGTCCTTACTAGGAGAAAGAAGAAAGCTTTCCAGTTTCTGGTAAATAAGTTACAGGGAGAGACGAAATGGCAGAAATTTTACTATGAACTACCAGCTTGAAAGATACTTAATCTTTAAAATCCTAGGTTTTATTTTTTGGAATGGAGCACTAAGTCTTTAGTAGGTCACTATTAAAATGAGAGAATACATATATACGTGTGTGTGTGTGTATGTGTGTGTGTGTGTGAAATTTCATCCCATGTAACCTTACCCAGGCACTATTTATAAAAATTGTTTTCAGTACTCCTTGTGTGTAGTTTGGAGTGTGAGAGTGTGTACTGGGTATGTGTGTGTCTGTGGGGGGGGGGGAAAGGATTTGAATCAACAAGATGACTAATGCCTGAAATTACGTTGTTAGTCTTTCCTTAATTAGCTTATGACACTGATCCATGTTAAAATGCAATTATTTTTCACAGAAGGATTTGAACACATAAACCCTCGGCTGAAATGGAAGGCGTGCTGACTGCGTTGTGGTTAGGAGACATTCTGGTCCTCGTTTTACTCTAATCTCTGTGATTCTGAGCTAGTGATTTAACTTCTTCTGCTTCCTTATTAGTCATTTATGAGGTACCCAAGACTCACTTTATATAATTTAGCTTTTTTCTTAAAGCTGGGATTATCACTTCCTTTAGTTTTAGGAATTCATTAAAATGGTATGTGGACATTTAAGTGCAAACATCTGAAAATTACAAGACAGTCTTTTTTTTTTTTTTAAAAGGCACAAATCAAGAAGAAATTCTAAAAACATACATGCCAGGTGATAGAAAAGATACTTTCAAGACCTTAACTATTTGTTAGGGATATTGCTATTTACAGATTGCTGGTTTGCACAATGGAGCTGACAGAGCCCAGAGCTCAAAATCTGCAAATTCACCTTGAAATTCCAGTCTGTCCCTAGCCTCTCTATTCCCTGCCATGACCTCCACCCCCCCCCCCCCCCGACCCCGGTCTGTATTCTCAAAGGCTGGAAAGCAGGCAACAGCAAATGCAGAAACTGATGGCCATCTCAGGCACTGCCTGGCTGTGATCATTTTTGTCTCAGGACCGTTCTGCCAATGGAGAGTTCCTGTAGAGTCTATTTCCACGAGGGCCTCTTCTTGTGGTTCTTGCCTCAGTTCTTTATACAGCCTGGAGGTAGAGAGGGAATATGTCAAAACCACTTGAAACTTGGTCCTGTTTTCATTTTGACAGTTCTTTTTGTGCTTGTGGCTGATAACAAAACCATTCCTTAGCAACTGAGATTCTTGGCTTAGAATTGTTTTTAAAGTATTCATAAAAATGTACACGCTTTTAGGTTCTTCCAGCTAGGGTTTAATAAATTTCTCATGATGTCCCAGGGGCCTCCTAAATAAGGAAACTTTTTGTTAAATTAATAAATCAGAAAGTAAGCTCCTTATTTCAATTCATTTTAGAAAAAAAAAAGTCACAGATTGTGATCTTCACTGCCCATCTTCTCCCACGCCCTCATAAATTGGTGTGGTGTTTAATTTTTGATCTAGGAAAGAATAATTCATTTTTATCTTCATTTAATTTTAATAGTCTAGGAGTAGTCTATAGAGATTGAATAAATTTAATCCTTCTGCAATTAGTGTCAAATTAATTCATTCTGGATGTGGATAACTAAAGAAATACAGCTCCTCCCACACCCTGACAGACACCTTTATCAGGTTTAATGTTTTATGTAAATGATCCTACTTGAAAGGAAGCTTGTCTTGCTTTTCCTCCCTCCCTTTCTGCCCCTGTTAATGGTTTTTAAACTTACACTGACTGCTGTGTGATACTGTAGAAACAACACACTCTGCTGCTGTTTGGCTCCTCCGAGTAGTGAAATTCAGTTCCCTCCCTCCCTCCCCATAAAAGTTCACAGCCCTGTAACTTCTGTGGGATGCTCCAGCACGGATGATAAGACTAGACCTTGTGAGCATTCAATGATCTGGGTGTATCTGGTGTGCAGCCAGCAGCCAGCATTATTGTAAGAAGCCATTTGTCTGACACAACACACTCCAAGGGGATCATCCCAGATCTGTTAGCCAGAGATGACTCTTCTGAGCGGGCATACTGTCCCTCCTATGGGGAAGCCGTGTCACAAAAAGCTACCAAGCTTCCAAGACATGTAAAACACTCTTCTTTTTTTCTCTAAAACCAACACTTGGGATTTAACAGTTGATGTCCATATAGGTTTTATAGTTAGCCATCTTAATACATGAATATTATAATAATTTAAATCTCATCTCATAATTTGTAGTGCAGCTATAAATGCATACTAGCTAACATTAAACATGACTCATCAGGATTTTTTTGAAAAGATAATTTAGTTATCTCTTGTCAAGTCACTCTTTAATGTTAAATGTTACTTTCTGTATCTGCTGTGATAAGCATTAAAAATCTGTAGATTGGTTGATAAATCATTGTTTAGGAGTGTCTAAAGGGCTCAGTAAATGGTATGAAATTGCCACAGTGTAATAGATGGTTATTTGATAATGAATGAAATTGTTTGAAAATACTGTTAAAATGTCAAGTTTAAACATATATATCGTTACTCAAAAGGAAGGCAAACATGAAAGCCACAGTGACATCATAAATATACTGCAATAAACACATTTATTTATACCGGGCAAGTTGTAGGTACTTTGTATAAGTGTGTACAAATTGATATATGAAGTTAATTTCAATCTGTAAAAGTAATTGCATTGGTTTAACTTATTTAACTCTCCTTACAATAATGTTTATTGCAAAAAAAGAAGGTAAAGAAATAAATGATGATAAATAGATAAAATACATAGGAAGTGGGAATTGTTTTACAATTTAATTACACTGTCACATAAAATTATCACACAAATACACCAACTTGACAGCAGAAATACATTAAAACTCTATTATCCAATGCAGAGACCAGTTTTTTGTTGGCCTTTCTTTTGCACATTTAAAATACTTTAATTTTTTTTTATCAATGTGAATGTTTAACCAATGTCAAAAGCAAAAAGGAACAGAAGTCCTCTTAGAGGAAATGTTCTGCTTGGAACAAGGTGGTGCACACCGATGTGCCATCCAAGAAAGGAGTGGTCACCCTCCCCCTCCACAAATGGTACAGTGAGGAAGTAGAAACGCGGAAACTCACAACAGAAAATGAAGTTAAATGATTTGTTAGATTTGTGCAGAGCTCGGAAGATGTGCCATGACTTAGTAGCTGTACGTCTTCAATGACATAGCGTTTTATGCCGGGACAAATAAATATATACTGTAAAAAAATGTGTTGGTTTTACAAAATCAACTCAGACATTGATCTCCTAATGTTTGAGAGGCACATGTGACACGCTGCGGGCCTATGTAGGCTGGGTCTCAGGCGGGTCATCTGATGGGCAAGGTGAGGCAGGCTCACAAGAAGCAAGCATTTAGGTCAGCTTTTGTTGATAAATACATGGGTCGTTTCGCCCAAAGCCTCCAGCCCTTCAATTAGAATCAGAGTGTAGAGTCCCCAAAACTTCCAGAACAATTCTGAAAACTTGGCATCCATTACTGTCTTGGGTATCTAATTATCCTATAGGTTTTATAGCACATTTAATAATATTTGCACTAGTAATCTTTTCAGATTATTAGAGCGAAGATAATTTTATTCATTCTATAATGAAAAAAGGCAAAATTTAGTTTGGGAAAAATGAACAAGATAATTAAAATAAACTAGTTAAAGGGAAAAACTAATTGAAGGGATGAATAAGGACTGAAAGTAAGCAGAGGAATGAAAGTACCAAGGGATAATGCAATTAATAAGATAAAGTGATTAAAAAACACACCATGAAATTTCTTTATGAGGATCAAATATTTAACCACGGACAATAAACTAACTTTTTAAGATGATTTTTAGTCCTTATGAAATAAAGCCAGGTTTCTATCTCTTAATATCCATTCAAATTGAAGGCGAATGTGTGGATCTTTTGCAGTACAAGGGTTTGATAAGACATGGCAAACTCCCACAATGCCAAGTTCATAACAAATTGGATTTATTCTTCAAAATGCCTGTTGGGGAAACACAAGTGATGAATGAAAAACCGGAAGAAGGCTTTCATAGACTTAATTGACCAGACAAGGACTCATTTGAAATTAATTATGCTATTCTCAAAACCAACAAAATCTGATAATTTTCTCATCTCTGGGATTTGAAGCTTCTTTACTTACAGTGGTTTTATAAAGTGTCATCTGCCAATACATACATATATATGTATACATATTCATGGTATATACTTATGCACAGATTCTTAAATTTATTTATACACAGGTTCTATTACTCATACATTTCTTCCAATGAGTGACTCTTTCTTAAGTAAAACAAGCAATGGGAAGTATGGAAAAACAGGGGCAACAACATTCAAATGGTTTAAAATCTGAAAATAAGAACATAGTCAATTTTTATGTGTATTTCCATGTTTATTACTGCTGAAAGATCATGCATTTATTTACTTGAAATGCAGAGTGACAGCAAGAGAGAGAGAAACAGAAAGAAGAGAGAGAGAGAAAGAGAGAAGAGGGGGGAGATCTTGCCCCCACAGGTTCACTCCCCAAATGCCCACGTCAGCAGGGGTTGGGCCAGGCTGAAGCTAGGATCCAGGAACTCCATATTGGTTTCACTGTGGGTTGAAGGAACCCAGGTATCTGGGCCATCATCTGCTGCCTTCTAGGAGCATTAGTGGGAAACTGGTTGGAAATGGAGAAACTGGGACTTGAACCAGCACTCTGATATGGCATGCAGGCATATCAAGTGTGGGTCTAATCCACTGTGCCACAGGGCTGCCCTTGAAAGATAATTTTTTAAATCAATTTTAATGATGGGATACATCTAAACATAATTCTTATATAGAGAGGGAGAAAGAGTGCAGTACATTTGATTTTTTTCAGTGACATGATATATGGGGACCAAAGTGTGTATTAAATCTTAAGGCTTTCTAGGCTCATTTTGACTTTCAATTGATGAATTAATTTATAAAAGAAAGAAGTAGACATTGAAATAGGTAAAATACAATAATAAAGGTAATTCAGACATGACAATGGAAAATGGAGATGCTTAAGAAGAAAATTTAGAGTATCAGATATTGATGAGAGTAGAATCATAAAATGTTATTCCTAGAATGGCTTTCATATTCCTATAAATTAAATAAATTGACTCACTTCTGAATGTTAGGGTCTTCAAAATGATATGTATATACTGAAAATATGATCTTTTTTATTGGCTACTGCTACAGAAAGGGTCATAAGTAATGCCAGCCATTATTAGAATTTAGAATACATCATTTATTAGGCTTCAGAATGGCTTGTTACATGCAATCGTTATTTAAGAAAATATTGAACATGAGGTGTAGTTAACTTTTAACATATCGAAAATACTGTTAATTTTAAATTTGAATCCTTCTAGTCTCAAAGGAAGCAGCTTGTAGCTACTTTTAAAAAATTATACCCCTATCTCAAATGTAAAACACAACAAAGACAACCACTAGAGTGAAATAGAAATGACTGCATCTTTCTGACCATATGAAATGCCAACCCACTAAAGCAGAACTCTCCTAAAATCCTCTCAGTATTAATGCTTTCAGTGGTACTGGTACTGCTATTACGCATCCTTCCTCCCTCACCAAGACACTGACTTTTTATCTGGCATCCTTTCCTGAACTGTGTCACTTGAGTGCCTGGGAAGTTTTGGCTGCCAGGGGAGGAAACTTCAAGAAGAGAACGGAGCAAATCCCCCTTCTTTGCCCTAAGGTTAGAGACGGGTCTGTAAATAGCCCACTGGCTCTGGTAATAAAGAAATTGTCCTCACATCAGGTTCAACATAAGTAGGAAATTAACAGTGTATCTGCACTATCCATCCATCCACACATGGGAATACTGTCCCTTTCTTCTGAAGCCTTGATCTGCCAGACATACCTCTGTCTGCTTCTAGGCAGAGATCTCTCTAGGATGTGCAGAATAGGGAAAAAATTGTCCAGAATCCAGTGTTTGGGGTGATGCTAAACTCTCTGGGGAATTAAGCAGCTGTTGGTACACAACGTCAATGAAAGTAGAGGAGAACAGGTTGGAAGCCCAGATACACATTTGCATAGACATGCTGTCTGGGCCTGGCAGGTTCACCTTGCTTCAGAAATTTTTTTTTTAAGTTATATGAGAAAAAGATAGAGAGAGAAAGAGCATTGTCATCTGCTGGTTGACTTCACAAATGCCCACAATGACCAGGACTGAGCTGGAGCCAGAGTCAAGAACGGGGAAGGCAATGCAGGTTTCCCACTTGGATGGCAGGAACCCAATTTCTTGAGCTGTCACTGCTGCCTCCTAGAGTCTGTGTTAGCAGGAAGCTAGAATCAAGACCCAAGCACTCTGATTGAACCCAGGCACTCCAGTGTGGGACTCAGGTGTCTTAAGCAACATCTTAACTGCTAATCAAATGTCTACCCTCAGATCTTTTCATCATTCTGATCATGGCCTTCTGAAATATTTTTTTGACAGGCAGAGTGGACAGTGAGAGAGAGAGATAGAAAAAGAGAAAGCACTTTCTTTACCGTTGGTTCACCCTCCAATGACCACTGCGGCTGGTGCGCTGTGGCCGGCGCACCGGGCTGATCCGAAGCCAGGAGCCAGGTGCTTCTCCTGGTCTCCTATGCGGGTGCAGGGCCCAAGCACTTGGTCCATCCTTCACTGCACTCCTGGGCCACAGCAGAGTTGGACTGGAAGAGGGGCAACCGGGACAGAATCCAGCGCCCCAACTGGGACTAGAACCCGGAGTGCTGGCGCCGCAGATGGAAGATTAGCCTAGTGAGCTGCGGCGTTGGCCCTGCCCCTGCATGTCTTGTAGACGCCGAGTTTAATGGACTATTCCTTCACTAATACTATTTTTTTCTTTTTTCTTTTTTTCTATTTTCTGCTGTGACCTCAATTCTGGTCTTTATCATCTCATCCTAGTTTACTACAGCAATTTCTAACCAATTTTGTGTCCTCTAGTTTTTTTTTTCTTTATTATTACTTTAGTCCTAATCATAGCCACTAAATTAATCTACCTAAAAAAGTTTTCTGTGACTTCACTTCAAATTAACACAAACTTAGTCGCTTGAAACGATACTCATTTATTTGCTCACTGTAGGTCGGAAGTCCAGGCACAGTGTGACCAGGTTCCTTGTTTAGAATCTCACAAAGCTAAAAGCAAGGTTTTAGAGCTGGGCTGTGTTCCAGCCTAGAGCTTGTGGTTGTAGGAATAGGGTTTGTTTCTTACTGGCTTTATTTATTTATTTATGGTCGCCTTTATTTCTGAACAGATGGCTGTCACCTTCAAAGACAGCATAGGAAAAAGTCTCCCTCCTATCAAATTGAATCCTCCTCATGCTTCAAATCTAAGAGAGATAATCTCAGTTAAGGGCTCACGGGATTGGGTCATGCCCAGCCAGGATGATCTCCCTTCCCTAGAGTCAACTTGTCCAAAAAAACTTAACCTAATCATAGTTGTGATGTTGCAGCATAATCTTAGATTCCACCCACAGTCATGAGGGTTAGACAAGATACACACACCAGTGGGGGAGAACTTGGGGGCATCTTGTGATTCTGACTGCCACAAAGAGTGACCAGTTATTTAAACTGAGCAACATTTTAAGAAGTCATGTCAATATTACTCATTGTTTATTGCATTGTACTTCTTTGCTCTGGGTTCACTTTTCTCCTTGACAAGATATAGCATTCTTTAATAAGGAATATATTGAGGGCCAGGAGCTATCAAACACTTTTGTCAATGTCCTTTTTCATTCTCACTCTCAAGATACAGTGATTCTGAATGAGTTTTTTAAAAAAGATTTATGTGTTTATTTGAAAGAGTTATAGAGATACACACACACAGAAAGAGAGAGAGAGAGGGAGAGAGAGAGAGAGAGAATCTTCCATCCATCCACCGGTTCACTTTCCAGACAAGCACAATGTTGAGGAATGGGACAGGTTGAAGCCAGGAGCTGTTTCATCCAGCAATCCCACTTGGGTAGCAGGGGCACAAGGACTTGGACCACCTTCTGCTGCTTTCCCAGGTGCATTAGCAGGAAGCTGAATTGGAAGTGGAGTAGCTGGGATGCAAACCAGAGCCTATATGGGATGCCGGCATTTCAAGTGGCAGCTTTAACTAGCTACACCACAATGCAGGCCCCAGTATTTCAATATTTTATGCCAAGAATTCCTCAGTTAAATCTTCCAATTCATTAACTCCTGCTTCAGCTTTTTTCCTCTAGAATTTGTCCCACATGTCAACAATTCTCTTAGCCATGTATTTTAATTTTTACCTGTTTCATAATTTTGTTTTTATTTCAAATGGATTTTAGACCTGCATCTATTCTTCGTGCATCCTAAATGAATTTGTTTAAAGACTTCAGAACTTTAAAAATAATTTCCTTTCTCTTTTTTTTTTTTTTGGAGATTTAAAAGTATTTATTAGAGTCAAAGGCCTCCAGCCAGAGAGCATGGAGAGGGGCTTCCAAGAGAGGAATAAACCCAACAGGACTGGTGGCAGTGGGCTTTTTAAGCACAATTTCTGATTGGAAAATAAAACTTGACAGGCAGATTGGCGTTCAGTTACCAGGAGGGGACAAAAACCATCAAAAGGCCTGATTTGCAATTCTCCATCCTGTCTGGTCAGCTAAGGGTGGGATAGGTAAATTGTTTTCACAATGAGCTGTGAGCTTAGGAAGAGTTCCCTTGCCCGTGGTAAATTTGGAGAATCCGAAGGAAGGAGGGTGGCCTGTTTGTTTTAGCTAAAGATAATGTTTTGGAGTAGGAAGCAAATATTTTACACCCCAAATTCCACTGGGATCCCCTGATTATTAACCCATCTGACTCCTCACCCTAACATCATTTCCTTTCATTTTAAGTAAATTTCTCTCTTTGAACCATAGTTTCGTTCAGCTGTCTTTTTTAGGAAGAATTTTCTTTTTCTTTCTTTCTTTCTTTTTTTTTTTTTTTTGACAGGCAGAGTGGACAGTAAGAGAGAGAGACAGAGAGAAAGGTCTTCCTTTTTTGCCGTTGGTTCACCCTCCAATGGCCACCGCAGCTGGCGCACTGCGGCCGGCACATCGCGCTGATCCGAAGCCCGGAGCCAGGTGCTTATCCTGGTCTCCCATGCGGGTGCAGGGCCCAAGGACTTGGGCCATCCTCCACTGCCTTCCCGGGCCATAGCAGAGAGCTGGCCTGGAAGAGGGGCAACCGGGACAGAATCTGGCGCCCCGACCGGGACTAGAACCCGGTGTGCTGGCCCCGCAAGGTGGAGGATTAGCCTAGTGAGCCGCGGCGCCGGCAGAATTTTCTTCTTATGTTTCAGAATTTGGGTTTCTAGAGTTTTATTTATTTATTTACTTATTTATTTGCTATTTTCTGGGTTTGCTTTTTGTACAGCTGCCTGCCTATGATTTCCTTGGGACCTCAAGCTAGAACCCTGTCTAGTGTCAGCTCCTCCCAGCTCCTGTCCTAGGGGGCGCCAGTGACACACAAGATGGTAGTGGGTCAGGTCTCCATCAAGAGGCTGGGTCTCTGTCCCTCTGGCTCCCTAGAGATAAGGCATATCTCTGGGCCAACGTGTCCTTGATCTTAAACAGAAGACTGCCATCAAGTCCAGCTGGGAGGAGCTCCAGCCCTCCGCCTCTTCTTGAGCACTTTAGTCCCTTTCATCACACAGAAGCTCAACTGGTGGTGCACGCCTCGGCTTCAGCCCACCCCTCAGAGATCCCGAGCAGAGGGTAGACATGTATGATGCACGTTGTCAGAGCTGCACTCTGACAACACAGAGGATGCCTACTATGGGCCTGCTGTGAGCAGGTGGATATGCACAGTGGTTCCAGTCACTGACTGGAGAAATAAGCTGGATCTTCCCCCAGAGGAATGAGGTGACGGTCCAGAACTGGGTGATCTGGGTGTTGCAGGTTCCAGACTGCATGTGTGAAGCGAGCCACTCACAGGAGATTCAGTGCCCAACCGGAAGGTCAGAGGTCTACTGGACCAAAGAAGGCACGCTCTCTGAAAGGATGGAATCTTCTACAATAAAGATACGTGTGGCTCCTGGGCTGGAGATGATGAGGGAGCCCCTGGGTATTGAGTGGATGACTTGCTTTACAACAGGCTGAAGCTTCTCTCTGCGGATTCAGTGCCACCTATGTCTGAATCAGCCTGCGGCCAGGGCTTCTGAATGGGGCTTCTGCCACCCTGACAGCTAGCCTTGTATCACTGCTGCCCACGAGAACTCATAGAGCCGATTCAGACACATAATCAAAGTGCCATTTAGGGCGTATCTCTGTATAAAGGCTGAACTCGAATGTTGAGGAAAGCATAAGGATTATTCAGACACAGAGGTTTCCTTCTGCCTCATATGGATATTTCATGCAAAATTTGGGGGCCTGTCATTAACTAGCTCATTACTTTAATGAGCCACTTCATTATGTAAGTGTAGACACAGCTTTACAATTATTTATACAGTTTCTGCCTGTGTGTAAATAATTGTGAAGTAAAAATATTAATTCATGAATGTAATTGTGTAGGTGATCACTCTGCATTTGCTCAGAACTAGCAATTAGTGCATGCAAATCAGCTAAGACAAAAGTCTTTCTGATCCCATTCAGAATACAGGAAGAGTTAATTCGCAAGAAGGCCTGTTCTTGGCCCAGCTGATTCTCAGAAGTCACGTTCCGGCTTCTGCACATCAGAAACCGGCTCTATTTGTTGTGAGCGTTGCAATCACTCTTAATGCCCTTGCAAACATAGGAAATAAAAGGCTAACAAATCATCATCCATTAACTAATTATATTTATCTAGACAGATAAAGTTGGGAGGAAAAGAGTGGTCATTTTTTTTTTTAAAAAAGGTGTTTCTCATTTGGCAAACATGAAATTTATAGCTTAATTATCCCTCATAGTGCCACAAACAGTTTTTTTTTTTTCCTGTGAATCATGCCCAGGTCTCCAGCTTGTTTTTCCCAAAGAGGTGTAAATGTGTGTTGACTCCCAATTAAATCTGTACTCCCTCCCGTGCTAATGGGATTTACATGTCCGTGAGTTTTCACTAGGGCCCACAGTAGGAAAAAATTCTGACAGAGATGGAATATCACTCCTTCAGCAATACAAATAGCGACTAACACAGAATAGTGCAAGCTGCCTTGGCCGTCTCCAGTCGTGAAAGCAACTAGAATTATTTATCCCCAAATAATCGTGCTGGGTTGAATAGCAGCAACTGAGTTGCCATGATCGGTGGATGACATTTGCACAGTTATTTCTGTGTTAGCCATTTCAAAATATGCTGTGCTGAATTCTAAGTCTTTGTAAATGGTGCTCCATTTACTTGCTGGCCACGGGAGCGCTTATGTTCTTAGCTTGTTGTGTGCCTTGGGGGTGTCTTTCAGCTGCCGGTCTTCCTAAGTTGAAATCGATCTTGGCAAGGTATAGATTCCAGTGGTGAGAGGAGGTGAACCACAAATAGAAGGCACTCCTCAATTACTCAGGAGCCCGATGTTTCAATGTTTAGTCCTCCTCTTAGTGCCACATCTTGCCACCTCCACTAGAGGGAGACGTTGGGTGAGAAAAGCGAGCATCCTTTTAGCCCTGCTGACATCAGGATAAAATGCCTCACCTAGCAGAGATTGGGCCTGCCCTAATGCCAAGATTTTGAAAGTATGAAAAAACATATGGTGAACACTCTCTTTGCTACTCCTACCTCCCAGTTATCCTCTCTGCAGCAACTGACCAATTTCTTGGGCTATTTTATTCCTTAGGCATTGAATGTCACCAGTTTCTTTAGAGCTGATTTATGCATATATATGTAAATGAAGATATTACTTCCCTATTCTTTTGTCTATTTAATTTGAAAGGCAAAATGGCAGAGAGAGAGGCAGGAGAGAGAGAATCTCCCATCCACTTGTTAATTCCCCAAAATGCCTGAGTTGGGCCAGGTTAAAGCCAGGGGCTAGGGATCCAACTACTTTAGTCATCATTGCCACCTCCTATAGTGCACATTAGCAAGAAGCTGGATTCAGGAGCCAGAGCTGGGACATGAACCCACATCCTCTGATATGGTTTGTGGGCATCCAAAGTGGTGTTTTACCCACTATGCCCAGTCCTCTACCCTTTTAAAGGTAAGTGGTGGTATACTATACACTCATCTCGCATTTAGTGATATATCTTAGAGATTGTCCTATGTCAATGGAGGACCTTTCTCAACCTTCTCATGATGTCATTGTGTGCATTTCAGTGTAATGTATTCAGCCAGTTCCTTATTGATGGATATCAATTACAATGTTATCAATATATTATTTGTAAAGATTTATTTATTTATTGAAAGCCATGTTAAAGAGAGAGAGGGAGAAAGGAAGAGAGAGAGACAGGTCTTCAATTCTCTGGTTCACTTCCCAGATGGCTTCAACAGCCTGGGCTGGGCCAGAAAAGAGCCAGGGGCTTCTTTTGGGTCTCCCACATGGGTGGCAGGGGCCTAAATACTTTGGGGGCATCTTCTACTGTTTTTTTCCAGGCCATTAGCAGAGTGCTAGATGGGAAGTGGAACAGCCGGGACACAAACCAGCACCCATATGGGATGACTGCATCACAGGATGCAGCTCTACCTGCTACGCCACAGTGCTGGTCCCCATACATCATGTCTTACGAATGCCAATTTATGTATAGAATAAGTTCTGGGAACTGAAGTTCCAGTTGTGGGCTGCAGAGTATGCAGGCCAGTTGTTAATATCTCATCATAGAACTATTTAACACACAAGCGTGCACAAAGAAGTGCAGTGACTCACTCAAGAAAACTCACCAAACTTTGTTAAGTTTGTGTCTTTGTTAATCTCCACACTGCACATCTATTGTAAGATTTCCCTTCACTGATAATAGGGGTTGGCATTGTGGCATCATGGGTAATGCGGCCACTTGCAACATGGGCATCCCACAGGGGCACATGTTCAAGTCTCAGCTGCTCCACTTTTGATTCAGCTCGCCGCTAACAGTCTGGGAAAGCAGTGGAAGATGGCCCAAGTGTTTGTGCCCCCACCACCCATGTGGAACACTGGGATGAAGCTACTGGCTCCTGGCTTTGGTCTGGCCCAGCGCTGGCCCTTGTGGCCATTTGGGGAGAGAACCAGCAGATGGAAGATTCTCTCTGACTTTCAAAATAAATAAATAAATAAATCTTTTGAAACTTATTATTGAAAAATAGTAAGTGATAACTGAGTATTTAATATGTGCTATGTCTTATAAATGATTTAGAGACTACAAAGGTGTAAAGACATGGGCACTCTCCTGGGGAATTAACCATTGAATAGTTTCAGTAAAATATTTGAAGGGAGGAAGTTGATGAAGCCAGTGAGTATATATATTTATACATAAATACCCACATACATTCATAGTATATATTTATAACTCTACCTATCATCTAACTAAAGTAAATACAAATAATGGATTTAAATATTTAAATAAATATTTTAAGAAAAGAAATTGAGCTGATTATTTGTTTAATGGAAGACTATTCACTGGATCTGACACTGTGGTGCAGTGGGTTAAGTCACCGCTTGGGACAGCTGGATCTCGTATTGGAGCTCCAGTTTGAGTTCCTGCTCCTCCTTTTTCTGCTAATGTGCCTGGGAAGGAAGCAGATGCTGGCCCCAGGGCTTGGATTCATGGCCCTCATGTCAGAGACCTGGATGGAGTTTCTGGCTCCTGGTTTTGGCCTGGCTCACCCTTGGCTGTTTGCTGGCATTTGGAGAGTGAACCAGCAGATGGAAGAACTTTTTTCTCTGTTTCTTCCTCTATCTCTGTCATTGTGCTTTCAAATAAAAATGAATCTTTTTCTAAAAAACCAATATTCGTTATATTTATACAATGCTATTGCAAGAGTAAGCATTGAGAAGAAAATATACATTATCCCTAATTCTACTATCCAGAATACCCACTGATAACTTTGGGGTTCAGATTCTTTCACAGTCTTATTTACAAATAGGGTCATATTTTATATACTGTTTTAAACCTGTTAATTTTTCTCTGAATAATATTCTAACCATCTTCCCACATCATGAAGTATTCTTCCTAGTTCTGGAGTTTTCCACTGGACCAAGCAAACCATACTTTAAGTCTCTTATCATCAGATACGGTGATTCGCATGCCCTTACTTCCCCTTTAACTATGGTCAGTAATGCCATGATGGACATTTCCAGACTGACGACTTCTTTTTCTTCTTGGTTGTCCATCATTCAGCAGCCCCCTCCTTCTCTCCTAGCATCAGAATCTCCCTTTCAGGAGAATTCAACGTGGTGGTCAGTCTTGGCAGAGGGTAAATCCCTGTGCCCTTGGATCCCAGCTTTTCTGGCCATCTCTGTGATATTAAACAAAGCCTAAGGAACCCTGGTTTGTCCTCAGCTCACTCCCTGGTCGAGCCATGGAAGACTCAACCAATCAGACTTATTCCCAGCCCTTTGGGTGCTGGGGGTCAGGGTACGTATTAGACTAGTGGTGGTCCAGGGCCACTCTGCTCCTGGGGGGTAGTCTCAGCACGTCCAGTCCACTTGGGTTCTTTCTGTTCTGGTTCTCAAGCATGAGTCTCCAGTCTCCTACCAACATGTTCAGTGATCCTGCCAACATATTTTTTCTTGAGAGAGCTAGTATTGGTTTTACTGGTTAAAAGATGGATGTAAAAGATGTGTGATTACCTCCACAGGTAAAGAATTCACCTCTTGGGGCTGGTGTTGTGGCATAATGGGTAAAGCTGTAGCCTGCAGTGCCGGCATCCCATTTGGGCACCGCTTCAAGACCCGGCTGCTCCTCTCCTGATCCAGCTGTCTGCTCTGGCCTGGGAAAGCAGAAGATGGCCCAAATCCTGGGGCTCCTGCACCCATGTGAGAGACCCGGAAGAAGCTCCTGGCTCCTGATTTCGGATTGGTGCAGCTCCAGCTGTTGCGGCCATTTGGGGAGTGAACCATCGGATGGAAGACCTCTCTCTCTTTCTGCCTCTCCTCTCTGTGTAACTCTGATTTTCAAATAAATAAGTAAATCTTTTTTTTTAAAAAAAGTTTGCATCAGAGTCCTGGAGGTGATCCTATTTATAAAAATTCATCTTGGAATCCGTCAGCTAATAAAAGCTGCTCCCTGCCTCCCTCCCTCTTCTGGGTAGCAGCAGCAGTATAGACATGATAACAAAGGTGACAGTCACACGAGGTCTTCACTTAAAACAACTTGACTCATTTCTTCCCTAAGCTTCTACTGCAGACTAAACATGGGGAAATATAATCGCTCCTACGAGTGCTTGGCTCTCAGTGTCCTGTTTCTGTTGGACAATAGATTATCCCGACACAATCTAGGATCTCAAAGTCAGTGGTCTGTGGGCCGGACTTATTTGCTGATGGGCAAATAGTAAGGAGAGGATCTATCGGGAAGTGTCTCTCCCAGGGAGCCCACCCCACAGAAGCAGGCTGCCCGGTGGAGAGAAGGGGCGCCTGCTGTCATCCCCTCATGTCCGCTCCAGGGCTGTACGGTGGGCAGGGGCATGAAGCATTCTTCCGGGCAGGAGGGTGAATCTCAGCAGAGGGAGCCCACGCCTGAGTGTGCACATTCTGGACACGGCAACGTTCTCCTGTCTCTTCTTATTCTTGCTGTGATTTCCAGTCTGACACTTACATTGTGTGTGTGTGTGTGTGTGTGTGTGTGGGCACTGATGGAGTCCTGAGGGAACATGGCTCTAAAGGACAGAGGTGGGCTTCCCCGGGAAGGGGAAAGTCAACCAAATCCAGAGCCTGCACCACCCGACCAAAGGAGCGACCAGGAGCCAGTGAGAGCCTGGAAATGTGGTGCGACAGGGCCGAAAATGTTCAGTTCTAATCTGAAAGGCCTGGCAAGACCCAGACGTTGCTGGAAACCACACAAAGACTTGTTCTCTGGATCGCACACTTTCTTCCCTCTGCCACAATGCCCCTCCCCACTCAACCGGCCACACTAACTCCCACTCATTGTCCTCAAAACCCTTGCAGCCACTTCTTCTTGGAAACTTCCCTATCCTGCCCTACTGTTTCTCCTTTTCTGGGCAGGGGTGGATTCAGTTCTGCTAACCTCCAAACACTCTGTACCGGCTCCGTGTCGGCCTGCTGTTCAAATTCATTCATTCACTTCCTCGTTCAGCCATTCAGCCACTCTCTTCTACTACCCTTGAGTGAAGAGGCTCCAGTATAAAATAAATGTTTGCAGAGTGAATGAAATGTAATAATATTGGGGCCGGCACCATGGCTCACTTGGTTAATCCTCTGCCTGTGGTGCTGGCATCCCATATGGGCGCTGGTTCTAGTCCCGGTTGCTCCTCTTCCAGTCCAGCTCTCTGCTGTGGCCCGGGAGTGCAATAGAGGATGGCCCAAGTACTTGGGTCCCTGCACCTGCATGGGAGACCAGGAAGAAGCACTTGGCTCCTGGCCTCGGATCGGCACAGTGCCAGCCGTAGCGGCCATTTGAGGGGTGAACCAACGGAAGGAAGACCTTTCTCTGTCTCTTGCTTACTCGCTATCTATATCTCTACCTGTCAAAAAAATAATATTAAGGAGTTAGTTTAATAGAATACTTTAATAGAATAATATTAAGGAGTTAGTTTAATAGAATAGGGTACTTGATAAAACACTGTTTTAGAGGGAAAATCACAAAGTGAAAAAGAAACAGAAAGAGCTACCAGTGACATGCTGATCTTAAATGCAATGAAAATATCTTCAAATAATTAAATTCAAATTATCTAGAATCATAAGGTTGTTTGACTTTGGAATTCTCAAAAGAATATCAAAGCATAGAGCAAACTGACAATTAAATTTCAGAAAATGACACTAAAATATAATTTATTTTAAAATGGAATATCAATTAAATTTTGCTTTCCATAATTGTCAAATATTAAGCAGAGAAAGTCACACTTCACTGAAATATGCAATCTGGTCAGTAAAGAAAGGAGAGGGGAAAAGCTAAAACCGTAGCACTAGTCAAGCTAAAATTTAATTTCTTTTGTGGAAAGACCAAACATAAATGCATCTTTTCTTTAAAACGAAGCACAGCAAAGAGAGGAAAATAGCAGATTCACTTGCTGGAAAAAATTTAAAAACATTCCCTATATCCCATAGGCTGGTGAATGAACTAGAATTAAATGTTATATTTTGGTATTAAGGAGCAAAACCTTAGAGAAAACATTATACTTTTTCTCAGGAGATAATCTGGTCCATTTTGCTGGTATATTACTTTTCCACTACTACTGTGTTTTACGATTATACTTATACCACCAGCCACAGAGCTCAACCCTATCTTTACTTAACAAACGCACTCCGACGTCTAAGGGAGCCTGGGTCAGGAACTCTGTCTCTGTAGCTCACCTAGATCTTCCCTATGGCAACCGTAGGCTGACTGCCTTGCTGAACAACCATCCACATACGATTTCTCCCCATTGTTACTATCCGCAGCACATCTTCCTCTTTTCTAACTGGCCTTCCTCTTCCCGTTCCTCCGGCTTTCTGATTCAGTCTTCACTTGGCCGTCATATACAAGAGATGGAATGCCAGTGCTGTTCAAGTAGACCACACAATGTGTTTGTCAACTGACTACCTCCTCTCCCACTTCAAGCATACGCGGGGCCTTAGTTTTGTGTGCTGCTGCCCCCTAGCATGGAGAATGCTGCCTGGTACACAGGCAGCGCTCACTACCGAATGGATGCCTTGATGCAGCATGGCTGCTCCCTTTCCCTCACTATCTCCCTTGCTCTTCAAGGCATGGCCAGGCTTTCCTTAGCCATTGCACTCTCTGAGTGTCTTATACATATCCCAGCACTCACCCAACAGTGTTTTGTGTTAGATTATTTCTACCTGTGACCTCAGGTTATAACGAAGTCAAGTGTAGACTGTATTCTGCCCACCTGTGTTTCTCTGACACTGTTTACCGCTGTGTGTAAAGATGCGATCACTCAGCATCAGGCTGGTAAGTGGGACCAACTTCTTCAGCGGTGACTAGGGTCATCCTAAGTGGTCAGTCCCAGTGAGCTGATTTAAAATGGGGTGATCATCTAAACGGAATGTGATGTGTGGAGTAGCAGCAGCCACCCTGCTACAGTGAGGAGATAAACTTGAGGATGACAGAAAACCCTCTGAAGACTGATGACCGAGAAAGATGGGCCAAGTGCTAAGGCCTCTGCCACCTACACGGGAGACTCAGATAAAGCTCCTGGCTCCTGGCTTCAGCCCAGCTCCAGCCATTTGTGGCCATCTGGGGGAATGAACCAGCGGATGGATGTTCTCCCCTCCCTCCCTTCCCTCCCCTCCCCTCCCCTCCTCTCTCTCTCTCTCTCTAACTCTGCCATTCAAATAAAGAAATAAATACATCTTTTCTAAAAATTCATCACTGAACATTAAGAAAGAAAGAGCCTAGGGGGCCAGTGCTGTGGTGCAGTGGGTTAACACCCTGGCCTGAAGCGCCAGCATCCCATATGGGCACTGGTTCGAGACCTGGCTGCTCCACTTCTGATCCAGCTCTCTGCTGTGTCCTGGGAAAGCAGTAGAAGATTGCCCAAGTCCTTGGGCCCCTGTGCCTGCATGGGAGACCTGGAAGAAGCTCCTGGCTCCTGGCTCTTGGCTCCTGGCTTCGGATTGGCCCAGCTCTGGCTGTTGCGGCCAAATGGGGAGTAAACCATCAGATGGAAGACCTCTGTTTCTTTCTTTGCCTCTCCTCTCTCTGTGTAACTCTTTCAAATAAATAAATAAATAAATATTTTTGACAGGCAGAGTTAGACAGTGAGAGACAGACAGAGAGAGACAGTGAGAGACAGACAGAGAGAAAGGTCTTCTGTCCGTTGGTTCACCCTCCAAATGGCTGCTATGGTCAGCACGCTGCGCCGATCCAAAGCCAGGAGCCAGGTGCTTCCTCCTGGTCTCCCATGCAGGTGCAGGGCCCAAGCACTTGGGCCATCCTCCACTGCCTTCCTGGGCTAAGCAGAGAGCTGGACTGGAAGAGGAGCAACTGGGACAGGACTGGCGCCCCAACCGGGACTAGAATCTGGGGTGCCAGTGCCACAGGCAGAGGATTAGCCTAGTGAGCCATGGCGCCAGCCAATAAATTAATCTTAAAAAAAAAAAAAAAAGAAAGAAAGAAAGAAAGAAAGAGCCTAGGTCATGGATGCCACTGTTGAGCCACTTAATTCACTTTCCCCTCAGCCTCCCTGTGGTCACTCCCTTACAGTTTGTTTCCATGCGACAGTACACAGTCATTTGTTTTAAGTCACTCTCACTTAGCTTTTCTATATTTGCAGCTAAAATAAGCCTCAAGTTACACATAATATTTAAACTGTCTCAATTTGTTATGGTGCCTGGTTGCTGTAAGACTAATTTTGTTCACCTGGATCTTTCTTTGATGGAGACGTTGGCTTGAGGAGCCGTCACAGTACAGGGGAGGGATCCCTGAGATGCAAGTCTTAGTATAACTTCATTTTCCCAAGCCCAGTCTAGCTGGTTCTATATTGCACACACGGTGCTGTTGGTTCTGCCCTACAGATGTGGCCAGTAGGGTGAAGTATGCTGTGGAGTCCTCTAAAAAAGGGATGTGAAAACAGATTAACTACCGTGTACACGGAACGCTAGCTCTGGCTCAGTTTTGCACTTCAAACTTCTTTTTTTAAAACTTTTATTTATTTACTTTCACTTTATTGGCAGAAAGACAAAGAGAGAGACAAAGACAGGCAGAGAGATATCTTTCATTGGCTGGTTCAGTCTCCAAACACCTGCAATGATGTGGGCTACGCTGAAGCCAGGAGCCTAAAATTCCATCCAGGTCTCCCACATGAACAGCAGGGAACCAACCACTTGAGTAATCACCTGCTGCCTCCCCGGGTTCGCATTAGGAGGAAGCTGTATTGGAAGCAGAGTAGCCTGGACTCAGACCAGGTATTGGATGCAAGCTTCCAAGAAGTGATTTCAACACTGTGCCAAACACCCACTCCTCCAGCTAAAAAACTTCTGACCCCGTGATGTAACATTACTGAATCATGTAATTTAAAAATGCCCACCAAAATACAATGACAGGGTTAAACAGTATGCTGGTCACTCAACATGATGGGATTTCCTGTTTCAGTTCATTAGAGGTGAGTGAATACCTCCAGGCTTGAATAGATCGCAGAGGCCCACTATTTCACTTTTCAGCTAAACTGACCTAACACATGCTTTTTAAAATTTACATGTGCAAAAAGCTGAGCTTACCATATATTTTTTTCTTTTTTAAAAATATTTATTTTATTTATTTGAAAGGCAGAATTACAGAGAGAAGGAGAGATCATACAGAGAGATCTTCCATTTGCTGGTTCACTCCTCAAATGGCTTCAACAGCTGGGGCTGGGCGAGCCAAAAGCCAGGAACTTTTACTGGGTCTCCTATGTGGATGCAGGGGCCCAAGGACTTGGGCTATCTTCCACTGCTTTCCCAGGTGCATTTTCCAGGAGTTGGATTGGAAGTGGAACAGCTGAGACTTGAACCAGTGCCATTTGGGATGTTCGTGTTATTAGGTGGTGGCTTAACGCATTATGCCACAACATCAGCCTCCTACCATATATTTCTATTGCTGTGGCCTATACCTTAGGAACACATTGACCATAATTGCTAATTTATTATTGGAATCTGATGAAGAATCTCAATTTTAATTACAATTTACTAAAAAAGTTTTTTTCGAAGTCCTCATTATGAGAGCACAGGCCAATTCATAAAGTCTTTGTCTTTGTAGGCAACAGGAATGTTGAACAGGGTCCAACACGGTTAAGCCTCCACCTGCAATACTGGTATCCCATATGGATGCTGGTTGCTCCACTTCTGATCAAGCTCCCTACTAATGTACCTGGGGAAACAGTAGAGGATGGCCCAAATACTTGGGCCCCTGTCACCCTTGTGGAAGATCCGGAAGGTGTTCCAGGCTCCTGGCTTCAGCCTGAGCCTGGTCCATTCCCAGCTGTTACATCATTTGAAGAGTGAACCAATGGGTCAAAGATCTGTTTCTCGGTCTCTCTCTGTCTCTGTCATTCTACCTTTCAAATAAATAAAGTAAGTCTTAAAAAAATTGAACATGATTCATATTAATATAATTTAACAAGAGTCTCAAACTTTTAGTAGGAGTTTCCTATTCAATAGATCATTGTGTACTAATTACTTCAGCCTTATTAGTATTTCTGATTATTATTTAAAAAGAAGTTTGTAGCATGTTCCTCAATGAATTTGCAGTAAAGAGATGCTGAACCCATAATAGCAACAGGTAATTATTTTAGCATTTCCATATCCAGTTAAGCAGTAATTAGAAGAGCTAATCTATTTTCAAGTTTTAGTGCAGAATTAGAAAGGAAGTGACTAAATACAGTGAATTCTTTTCACGATCAGTGAGCAACAGGTAATATGATACATAAGAAAGGTAAGTAGCATTTCTCAAATGTGACAATTCTCCACAATTAAGAAATAGAAGACAATGTTAACAGTGCTAGGAAGTGTATTATATATTGTAGAGATCAATTAAGTTACAGATGAAATGATTATATTACATATAATCTTACCATTTTAAAGCTGGAAATTACTTAAATGCATTAATGTATGTTAAAAAATAGAAATATATCACTATGTTCGTAAATCTGTATATATAAGTACATAAAACTTGTATAAATTAAATTTAAAAAATAAAAACAAAAAATAGAAAGTTTTTTGCATTACAAAAATAACATGCATCAATTTTTAATAATCAGAAAACAGAGATAAGTAAAAATATAGACAAAACCAGAAATATAGATGAACATAGTCTCAATTTCTCAGTGATAACCCTATATTGCTGTATATTTATTCATCTTTCTGTACATCATGTGCATCATGGCTTACAACTTCTACATAATGGGATTATAGTTTAGATTTTGATTTCCTGATTTTTAATTTTGAAATAATTTCAGATTTAAAGAAATTTGGAAATACAATAAAAGATAAAATGTCTGTAAGCCATCCACAGAGCCCTCCACATTGCTGAATCTGCCTCTGTAGCAGCTCTCTGAGTCCTTGCTAGGTCATCTTTATCCTGATTTAAAGAAAAAATAATCTTAACAACATATTGCTGTCTTTCCAAGTCACTAAATAATTCTCAACTATGTCATTTCTTAAAAATAAAAAGATTATTTACTTGAAAGGCAGAGTGACAGAGGGAGGGAGAGAAAGGGAGAGGTCTTCCATCTGCTGGTTCATTCACCAAGCCTGTAAAGATGGGGGCTGGGCCAGGCCCTAGTAGAAGTTCAGAACTTCATCCAGGACTCCCACAGAGCTGGCAAGAGGACTTGGGCCATCTTCTACTGCCTTCCCAGGAGCATCAGCAGGGAGCTAGATTGGAAGTGGAGCAGCCAGGACTCCAATAAGGGATACCAGCACTGCAAGCTGCAGCCTAACCTGCTGTCCCACAGTGATTACTCCTAAAAGGCCTTTTAGAAGGCTGAATCATTTCATTCTTCCACTGAATGTCTTCATGGACATTAGGATGCTTCCAAATAATGAACATTCTTTTATCTGAATCTTTATACCATCATTACTTACTACTCTGGAGAATGAAATTACTAGGTGAAAGGCACTCACTTATTTTAATGCTTTCAATTCAGAGCACCACATCCTAAAATCAAGTAAAACTATATGCATTTGGATTCTATTTGTATGGAATTTGCAATCGCTCCTTCAAGGCCTGGACTAAAACTGAACTTGGTACTAGCTGAAAAATGGTGGAGTGGGCATTTTGGTGCGGGCCTAACCTGCTGCGTAGAATACAGCACCAGTTGTAATTCTGGCTCTCCCGCTTCTGGCTATTGCATCCTCAGAGGCCGCAGATGGCTCACATGCTTCGGTTCTTGCCTCCTACGTGGGAGATCTGAATGGAATTCTGGGTCCCTGGCCTAGGCCTAGCCCAGCCCTAGCTACTGCTGTCATCTGAGGAATGAACCAGCAGATGGGAGATGTCTTTTTTCTCTCTTGTTCAGTCTGTCTGCCTCTCTCTCTCTCTCTCTGTCCCTCTACTCTTCAAATAGATAAATACAAATACATATTTAAAAGCTAAAAAAGTGGCAGGTACATTGTAAAGGGGAAAACAAATGCCCAGAGAGCCAGCAGCTTCCGAACACTTTCCAAGCCCTTTCGTCTCTCCTGTAGCCAGCGTGTGAGCATCAGGCTCATTCCAAATGGCCTGCTAAAAGCTACAGGTGACACACATTGGAATTGAATGCCAATTTCCTCCTCAAGGAGTAGCTAGGAAATCATTAGATCAATGAATCACAAATCCTTAATTTATTAATCAAGGTAGGCTCTCTATCTCCTTTGTTCAGGATTACTGTTTTAGGAAAAACTTAGAGAGTGTGTGAAAACATCTATAGTGGAGACTTTTCACCAGAATAGCTTCTCTCTTTTGTCCCACAGTACAGTTTTCTTCCTAGAACATGGTATAGCACACATTTATTAATAAAAGTATTTGTGCTGATACAGTAATAGCGAATCAAGATTTTAAGAACGGAGTTTCCAAACTCTAGGGAAGTTTAGTTCCTTTTATTTTTCAAATGGGAACATGGGCTCAGTACATATATGCATACTTTGGCCTAGATAAAGAAATTGGCCTACTTAAGATACAGCAAGCCTGCAAGTGCACACAGCAGCCTACTTTCGGCTTCTGTGTGGAAGGAAAGTGTTGAATGACGCAGTCGCTGGGTTTGGGGGGCTGGCAACCTCCAAGCCAGGCTCCAAACATGCAAAGATACATGATTACAGCTCCGTCTTCCAACAAGCAGATAACAAGGTGAACAAGTTCCTTAAACCAAGGTTTACTCTCCCTACATGTAGACAATGAGATTTTAGTTATTCTTCCATCCTAAAGCAAGCTCTAAGTCACAACACCTTAGGAACGAGTTTCTCACTCTCCAGTCTGCTACATACAGGACAGGGAGATGAAGCAAGTCCTTGGTGCTATAGCAGCTCTTAAAATGGCTGAAGTCTGGGAGCGGTGCTGTGGCGTAGTGGGTAAAACCGCTGCCTGCAGTGCCAGCATCCCTTATGGGCTCTGGTTCAAGTTCCGGCTGCTCCAGTTCCAAACCAGCTCTCTGCTGTGCCCTGGGAAAGCAGTAGAAGATGTTCCAAGTCCTTGGACCCCTGCACCTGTGTGGGAAAACTAGAAGAAACTCTTGGCTCCTGGCTTCAGCCTGGCTCAGCTCTGGCTGTTGCCGTCATTTGGGGAGTGAACCAGCAGATGGAAGACTTCTCTCTGCCTCTGCCTCTCTGTAACTCTTTCAAATAAAATAAATAAACCTTTAAAAATAAATAAATAAAATGGCTGAAGTCACTGGCAAAGGGGCTGGTTGCTTCCCTTCTCTCTGCTGTGAGATACATGCAAGGTCATCTTGGGTTAACATTCTTCTGAGACTACTTCTCCTTATTCCCTTGAAAACTTTATATTTTTTAAAGACTGTATTATTTATTTATTTGAGAGGTAGTTACACACACACACACAAAATCTTCCATCTGCTGCTTCACTCCCAGAACAGCTGTAACAGCTGGAGCTGGGGCAGGCTGAAGCCAGGAGCCAGAAGCTTCTGGGTCTCCCACATGGGTGCAGGATCCCAAGGACTTGGGCCATCTTCCACTGCTTTCCCAGGCCACAGCAGAGAGCTGCATCAGAAGTGGAGCAGCGGGGACATGAACTGGCACCCATATGGGATGCCAGCACTGCAGACAGCAGCTTCACCTGCTATGCCACAGCACCAGCCCCTGTGCCTTAACTCTATGCCTGGTTCCTACGTCACCCTGAAAGCAGCAGGGTAGCACTGTCACATGCCCTTTTCCCTGGAGAGCTCTGTCATCAAAACTCCGTCTTGAAAGTTCAATCGTCCTAACTCTCTAACAATAGTGTCCCTTTGCTCACAGGGACCTGGTGCCATTGTGGGGGCAGGGGGTAGAAATAGGAGCAGATATCTACTTTCATACAGCCCGCACAAGACATTAGAAGAGAAAAAATGTCCCATCACTGTCAATGGAATGAATATTCTATCAAAACGGCTCTCCCGTTCTCCGGGATGGAGATTAACTTTACCTGCTGAACGTGGTGAAATTTATTTCGGTGGCCTCCGGCCGCCATCGATCAGGATCCGGCCCCTATCTATATAAAACAATAAGCACGATCTTAAGGCACTCTTAGGGGCTGTCTCAGAGATGTATATTTGCTGACATACAACCTGACTGAAGCCAAACACCATTACCCCTGTGACTGATTGGAGGGCGCCCGTAACTGAACAGTTTTATTTCCTCCCAGCAGCTGAGCTCCGCGGCCGCGCGGGCCGAGCTGACATGGCATTTCAAGTCCTGTTACCAGCTCAATGGTTCTCGGGTGAAAAAAAAAAAGCACCTCTTCATTTAGCCTCTCCATCTTGATCACTGCTGATGGGTCATCAATAATTTCAGCTTGGGCGAGCAGTTGGCTGAAGGTTAAATAAATTCTGCCGGCTGTTTGCGTGACCGTACCCGAGCGGGAGGATTCCAGGGGGAAGGGGTTCTCTCGCGAGTGAGCTCCCTGGATGCTTCTGGAGTCAGAAGTGCCGAACCTCAGCTGTGGAGGCCCCCCGTGCACTGGGCACGGCCACGGAGCCAGCGGCACCGCGAGAACCTTGATGTTCAGCAAAACCCAGCTTTTCTGCATCTCAGATTCTTTTTTTCCAGAGAAGTTCAGAACTCGAAGAAGCCACAGGATTCGCTATTGGCAGGAAAAATGCACAGCCCTCTAAGGTGTTACTTTGGATATTGGTATTTGCTTTCTAAAAACCAGCAACATCATATTTTCCGGAATTTCACAAATAACAGGGTAGGAAGGTCCACTGGGAACCATAACCACACGGAATAAGGTTTTCAGTTGCTAAACAGTAAATCTGTAAGTCTGATTCGCAATCCAGAAATGCTTCTCTGTTTAAATTATAATCCACTTTTTGGTCTTTCCTTTCACATTGTGAAATAACACACATTAATTGTGGAATATGGACAAGGTACAGGTACAGTTTGGTAAGATGAAAATAAAATTTCTTGTGAGAGCAATTTACCAAGTTTTTCTTCTCCTTTTTTTTTTTTTTTAAAGATTCATTCATTTATTTTGAAAGTCAGAGTTGGAGAGAGAGAGAGAGAGAGAGAGAGAGGGAGGGAGGGAGGGAGGGAGGGAGGGAGATTTTACCCCTGGGTTCACTCCCCAAATGGCTGCAACAGCTGGGGCTGGACCAGGCTGAAGCCAGGAGCCAGGAGCTTCTTCCAGGTCTCCCATGTGGGTGCAGCAGCCCAAGTACATGAACCATTTTCTGCTGCTTCTCCCAGGCCATTAGCAGGGAGCTGGATCAGAAGTGAGGCAGTCAGGACATGAAGCG
Organism: Oryctolagus cuniculus; assembly: GCF_964237555.1. NCBI lineage: Eukaryota > Metazoa > Chordata > Mammalia > Lagomorpha > Leporidae > Oryctolagus > Oryctolagus cuniculus. The sequence continues at coordinate 82,601,508 of NC_091443.1, forward strand.
GTGCCCATATGGAATGTTGGTGTCACAGGAGGTGGCTTCAGCGGCTCTGCCACAGCGCCGGCCCCAGGTCGCAGAGGCTGCAGCTGCTTTACAGACACAGTGCCATGGTTTGAAGGCGTCCCTCCCACCCGCTCCTGCAACCCGCTTGCTGGAAACTTAATCTGCCGTGCAGTCCTGGTGGGAGGTGGGGTCTTGGGAGGTGTGTCTGTCATGAGGACTCCATCTCCCGGATGAATTAACGCTGCTATAAAAAGGACTTGATGGCGGAGCTGCCCTTGGTGCCCTTCTGCCTTCTGCCATGTGAGGACAGGGTTCTTTCCCAGCGGAGCTACGGCACCCACGGCACGAGAGCGGGCTCAGCAGACCTTTCTGTTCCTTGTAAATTATCCAGTCTCAGGTACTCTACTATAATGGCACAAAATGGACTAAGACCCAAGTCAAAAGCAAACACACACAATCAAACATAGTCACTGAATTCTATAATTAAGCATATATTTTCAGTTTTTGGAAATTGTTTAAACTGGTTATTTGGTGGGAGTTGATCCTATCAGAACCTGACAACTGGTCACCCATGAAATCCCTAACTTCTGAGTTTTTTCCCATGATGCCTCATTTCTTGATCTGTAATCTAATCTGAGTCTGACAATAAAAAATACCTTCAATCGTCTAGGTCATAACTAATTGACTTTAGACAAGCTCATGCAGATTTCCAGAGTTTCTGAAGTCATGATTCTTTCAGTGCTGCTTTAGAAATAATAAAAGTGGAGGCTGGCGCTGTGGCATAGCAGATAAAGCCACTGCCTGCAGTGCCAGCATCCCATATGGGCGCCGGTTTGAGTCCTGGCTGCTCCGCTTCCGATCCAGCTCTCTGCTATGGCCTGGGAAAGCAGAAAATGGCCCAAGTCCTTGGGCCCCTGCACCCACGTAGGAGACCTGGAAGAAGCTCCTGGCTCCTGGCTTTGGATGGGCTCAGCTTTGGCCCTTTTGGCCACTTGGGGAGTGAACCAGTGGATGGAAGACCTCTCTATCTATCTCATAAATAAATATATCTTTAAAAAGAAGATATATTTATTTTTATATTATTTATTTTTATTAAAAATATATATTTATTTAAAGTCAGAGTTACACAGAGAGAGAAGGAGAGGTTTTACCCACTATGCCACAGTGCCGGCCCCAGTAAATACATCTTTTTTTAAAAAGTTGCTGTTCAGGGGCCGGTGCTGTGGCATAGTGGGTGGAGCCTCTGCCTGTGGTGCCGGCATCTTGTGTGGGTGCTGCTTCGAGTCCTGCTGCTTCACTTTCCATACAGCTCTCTGCTGTGGTCTGGGAAGGCAGTGGAAGATGGCTTGAATTCTTGGGCCTTTGCACCCATGTGGGAGACCTCCTGGCTCCTGGCATTGGATCGGTGCAGCTGTAGACATTGCAGCCTTCTGGGGATTGAACCAGCGGATGGAAGACCTTTCTATTTTTTTCTCTCTCTCTGCCTCTGCCTCTCTGTGGATCTGCCTTTTGAATAAATGGATAGATCTTTTAAAAAGAAAACTTGATGTTCAGTCACTCATCATTGAGCATTTAAATGATGTAATTGGATACAAACACATTCAAGTTATTTTGATTTGTTTTGCAAAAACCATCTAAAAATATAAGGCTACTTAAAACAGTTTGAAAAATGGAATTAAAAGCTTATTTTCATGTAAAAAATGAAACCCACGCCTAGACTTTTTTTTTCTTGAGAGAAAGAGTTGCACACAGAGAGAGGTAGAGACACAGAGAGAGATCTTCCATCCACTGGGTCACTCCCCAGATGGCTACAACGGTCAGAGCTGAGCTGACCTGAAGCCAGGAGACAGGAGCTTCTTCCTGGTCTCCCGCTGGGTGCAGGGGCCCAAACACGTGGGCCATCTTCCATTGCTTTCCCAGGCCATAGCAGAGAGCAGGATCATAAGTGGAGAAGCTGGGGCTAGAACCGGTGCCCATATGGGATGCCAGCACACAAGGGGTGGTGTTACCTGCTACGCCACAGCACTGGCCGCTGCCCCCAAGTCCTTTCATAATAGGCATTTCCCACAAACTTTTTGAGGACCCTTCAAAGGTACTGGTTTTAAACTGCAAAATGTATTTGCTGTCTATTCCCTAAGCTTGGACCCTGAGGTTAATCTCTTGTGAACTGGCTTAGATTGCACTCTGAATGGATTTAGAAACGTGGGTTAGAGGACTTATCAAAGTTGCTTTAAGCTTAATAACAGAAAAGTAATAGCAAAATCTAGATGAGTGGAATCATGTTTCCTCAATTCTCCTAACAGTCCATTTGCATGGGCATTGTTATTGTCCCCATTTACAGAGGAGAAAACTGAGACTTCAGAAGCTTAAAGTAGTAGACATAGGGCTGGTGCCGTGGCTCACTTGGCTAATCCTCCGCCTGTGGTGTCGGTACTCTGAGTTCTAGTCCCAGTTGGGGCGCCGGTTCTGTCCTGGTTGCTCCTCTTCCAGTCCAGCTCTCTGCTGTGGCCCGGGAGTGCAGTGGAGGATGGCCCAGGTGCTTGGGCCCTGTATCTGCATGGGAGACCAGGAGGAAGCACCTGGCTCCTGGCTTCGGGTCAGCGCAGTGTCAGTCATTTGGGGGGTGAACCAACAGAAGGAAGACCTTTCTCTCTGTCTCTCTCTCTCACTGTCTAACTCTGCTTGTCAAAAAAAAAAAAAAAAAGTAGTAGACGTAGGATAACTTAGGCTAACTACAATATGTCTTCTTTTAAGCGTTATGATACATGTTCATGTTTTATGTGAATTTGAACTACATTAACTTGAAATAACATAATACAAAATATAAATCAAATCTGTTTACACGCAAAATGTGAAGTAATGCAAACGTTCTCTGTCCCCCAGAAGTTTTAAGAATCTTGTAATTTTAAAGCCTTCAATTGTGATTAGTATGCTGTGTTAAGCTATTGCCACATGGTGGCGCCACTTTAACTAGGAAGCAAATACAACTACCCTTAGTTCTATGGGAAAAGTAGTCTTTAATTATGTTAGACTTTTGGAATAACCCATAAGAACAATGTTAATAGCCATGATTGACTGAGAATATCCAGGATAAGACTGGATTCACTTCAGATGAAAAATTCCAGCTCCTTCTATCAAACTCACCCTCACTTTGAGCTGTCACATTAATTTCAAAGTTCTTCTCACCTTTGAAAAAGGCCGTGACTTTGGGAAGAACAGGGTAGGAACTGCAATAATTCATCAGTAACTCGTGCTTTTTGCTTCTTCCACCACATCTCACTAAAACCTTTGCCTGTGAGTACGCAGAATAAAAAACAAAAACAAAAACAAAAAAGGTGTATCTGGCGCCCCCTTTTGGGGGATAATGGGAACGATTTCAAGGGGGCAGGAGACAATTGGTCTACTTTTGCTGTTGTTTTTTATTTTAGCAATAGCATGTCTCATTCTAAAATGTTCTATATGGGTTTTGCTCAGTTAGAGTGAATTCAAGTAATTCTGCCTTAACATTTATTTATTTATTTATTTTTACAGGCAGAATGGACAGTGAGAGAGAGAGAGAGACAGAGAGAAAGGTCTTCCTTTGCCGTTGGTTCACCCTCCAATGGCCGCCATGGCCGGCGCGCTGCAGCCGGCGCACCGCGCTGATCCAGTGGCAGGAGCCAGGTACTTATCCTGGTCTCCCATGGGGTGCAGGGCCCAAGCACTTGGGCCATCCTCCACTGCACTCCCTGGCCACAGCAGAGAGCTGGCCTGGAAGAGGGGCAACCGGGACAGAATACGGCGCCCCGACCGGTAGAACCCGGTGTGCCGGCGCCACAAGGCAGAGAATTAGCCTAGTGAGCCGCGGCGCCGGCCTGCCTTAACATTTTATAATCACATCCTTGAAGATATGAGAAAATACCGTGGAGTGTTGTTAGAGCGTTGGCTGGCGCTAACCTAGCCATCCAGCTGACCCTTAGTGGCTGCTTTTGTGCCTGGGGAGCTGGTGACTATGAGGCCAGCACTCCTACTTGCTGCAGCATTAGGTCTCCTAAAAAGACTCATCCAAAGTGGAGTCGCAGAGAGAGAAGAGACCTTGACAACCTTCCCATTGCTCAGGGACCAACTCTGGAGTCAACGTTTCCTGCCCTCACGCTTGTGTTAACTGCAAGTTCAAGGCAACAGTGAATTCCCCCTAAGAAAACAAGTTATCTCGTATCATTTAAAGAGTGTCAGTTTATTCACGGGCCAGTCATTAATATATATGCCAATATACTAGAAATATGGCCCTAATAAAGCTGGAGGTTAGAGGAAGTCGTTAATTAAGACCGGCGGCTTTGGCAAACTGTCTGAATCAATTTTACGGACTCGTGTCAAAAGGGCGCTGTAATAGCCGAAATGCTCTCTCTCCAAGGGTGGCTCACCAAATTAAAAAGATCATCGACCGAAAATCACAGAGAAATAGAAAAACATCCGTATTTCAACACTTTCCTTGGTGCCCTCGGCTCCGTCTTGTTGGCCTCGCTCATCTCACACACTGGGATCAGAAAGCGAATGGCCACCCAAGAGAATCCATGAAAAGTGGGTGCTCATGGTGCGCACCCCCGACTTCCAGCACTTGCTTCAAGGTGGAAACACGAAGGGACTGTGCCTAAAAGACAGCACAGTTGATGAGAGCATAGTGGGAGCTGCCATCAGTGCCAACATCCACTGAGCACCTAGCCTGTGTGGCACACTGGGTCCAAGACCAGGAAAGGAAACTTAGCACCATGGTTTTGAGGACAAGCACTAGAGCCAGACTGTTTGGAGTTCTATCCTCCCCCATTCCTAAATGTGGTGTGGCCTCAGACAAGTTGCTTAACCTCTCCGTGCCTCAGTTCCCTGATCAGTAAAATGGGGAGAATATCAGTACCTATGTCAGAGGGTTCTTGGAGGATGAAAGAATTCGATGTATACAAACCACATCAAAGTATTTGTCATGCTTTATGCACAAAAATATTAAAGTTTATAGTAATCTTCTCCAATTCCCTGAAAATCCACAATGAATGCTATGTCTTGATTGCCCATGCATGAAGATATCTTCTTTTTTAATTTTTAAAAATTATTATTTATTTGAAAGGCAGAGAGAGAGAGAGAGAGAGAGCGAGCGAGCGAGAGAGCAGAGTTCTTCCATCTGCTGGTTCACTCCCAAGTGCCTTTAACAGCTGGGGCTAGGCCAGGTTGAAATCTGGAGCCAGGGACTCTATCCAGGTCTCCCTCATGGGTGGCAGGGACCCAAGTACTTGAGCATCAGCTGCATTAGCAGGGAACTGGATTGGAGGCAGAGCAATCAGGATCGAAACAGTGCTCCAATTAGGATGCACTCTTTTTTTAATTATATTTTTAAAATATGTATTTATTCATTTGAAAGGCAGAATTACAGAGAGGCAGAGGCAGAGGCAGAAGCAGAGAGAGAGAGAGAGAGAGAGAATCTTCCATGTGCTCATCTGCTGGTTCACTCCCCAGATGTCTGCAACGGCCAGAGCTGGGCCTATCTGAAGCCAGGAGCCAGGAGCTTCATCTGGGTCTCCCACATGGGTTTAGGGGCCTAAGCTCTTGGACCATCCTCTGCTGTTTTCCCAGGCCACTGGCGGGGAGCTGAACCGGAAGTGCAGCAGCTGGGACACGGACCAGTGCCCATGTGGGATGCCGGCACAGGCAGCAGCTTAACCCTGTGCACCACAGAGCTTGACTTGGACTCTTGTCCACCTTGCTGCATGGAGGATGATGATGCTCAAATTGTTTGGCCAACTACAGAGCCCTTTTCCTGCCTTCCCAGTTTCTGAAGATTAACTGCACAGCCCCTGTATTCAGACACACAAATCTGGTAGGTTTCATGCTTCCAAACGTCGCCTATGCTGGTCACTGTACATGCAATCCCCTCTCCTGCCTGTCTAGCTGATGAACTCCATCAAGGCCAGACTCGGACACTGCATCCTCTAAGCACTCCTTTTTGCCCATGCTACCTGCCAGTGATACATGAATCACCATCACACCCATCTGCTCTGTGAGACCCACTAAGTCATCACATGCCATGGAACTCTGCGTGCTAAGAAGCTGTTTCTTGGATAAGGGCTGTGGATAAGTCCTTAGTACACAGTGTTGCCTTTCAGTACAACTCCATCTTCCAGCCTGAAACATCCGTCCCCTTCTCCCCATCTGCCCAGGCCGTGCCATGGCATCGGCTCTGTGTTTTTGGATAATGTATGGGAGCAAAAAACGAGCGAGGTTTTCTTTTTCCCAAATTGCTCCCCCTACCCCCATCCCATACCTCTCCCTAAGCAAGAGTGTAAACTCTTCCTAAGCATTTCAGAACACGAAAAGCAACAAAGAAAGAAGCAGGTAACTTACAACCCTGCCCTCCAGCGGTAACTGAGTATTCTTTAATACTTTCCTCTGTGTGCATATACATCCAGGTCATTTTTTCCCCCAAAGTGAAATAATATTGGCCATGCTGCTTTATCATCTGATTCTCAACCAACATATTCTGGACATTTTTCCATGCCAATGACTGTATGTATATTCATATTATCAAGTTCACAGCTGCACACTATTTGAGTTTATGCTTTTGCCAACATTTATTTAGCTGGTGAGTTTTTATTTACTTGCAGCAAGGAGAAAACACCCAACTGTTTACTGCTACAACAATTTTGCCTGAAAGAACTCTGCCCAAAGTTATGAAAGTTTCTTAATGATAGGCGTGTTTGCAATTTAATCTCAAGGTGGGCCCATGTGAATACACAAAACGTGCAGTATTTGACCTTGACCTCCGGAATCCGCAAGGCCCATCTGAATATTTCCAGGGACCTACTTTAGAGCGAGATTCTCTATCGGAGGCCAGCTCTCTTGCTCTGTCGCTGGCTCCACGGGCGCACGTTCTGTTTCCCTGGCACGTTCACAGGGAGGCGAGCACGCTGTTTGAAAACATGGCACAGTTGGCTGTTGTATGTAAGGTAGCCCATCAAAGTAAGCCATATACAAAGGTAGCCATATACAAAACACACCGCATTGCGGAACATCAGACGCAAACTTCATTTATAAAGAGGCTCCGAGAGGGGCTCTGGAGGGGCTGGTTCAAGACCACCCACTCTGCCCTCATACTGACCTGGGCCTTGAACCCTGGACTTAGTTCTCAGTCTCCATTCTGCCCTCCTCCTCCCACCCCCAATCCCAACCCTGCCTCTTGCTATTTTAAGAAGAGCTTTCTTTCTGGAATGTCCCCTGATCCATCATCCCTCTCTGGTCAGGAGGGGAGCAATGACATTGGGGTTAAATGCATAAAAGCCTTGGTTTCATGTAGACCCAGTTTTAAAGGTCAGGAAAAAAAGACATTTTCCAGTGGTGTTGCTCAGCTTCAGAGCACGATCCTGGTGATACATATTTTATTATTAACAGCTAAATATATTCGATAAAACATTCATTTTTGCCTTTCAATGGCATTTTGCCATGGAAGTGAGCATGCAGCCAGCAGACCACAAAAAATTTACTATAATTTTTGGGACATTTTTATTCCACTGTTTTATGAAAGGTGAACCACTCTATTACCTAATCCAGTGGTGAAACTAAGAATTATTTAAACCCATCTGGATGATCACTTTATTGATGCTTCTCTCCTGCACATTCTATAATATACAATGTTTATCTTGGAATGACAATACCTTGCAGCACAAAAAAGAAAATTGGAAACCAGAGCTGCTCAGAGAAAAAGCAAGATCATTATGTAAACAGCAGCAGGGTCTTATCCAGAATATGTCACATAAATATCACACCATCAAACAGGAAATGTAAATTATTGTACACACACTGTAATTGAAAATTGTATTATACATTAGTGAAGTCGCCCATTTATCTAATCACAATCAGTTCCCATAAAATCTCATTTAGGAAAGTTGAGTGCAATTCAGGGGAGCTGACCCTGAGCATTTCAATCACGGACGTCTAAGTTTGGATTGAGGGCTCAGCAAGTTCTTTACGGTGGCTTCTGCTACCCTTGGGCCATCCCCCAGACTCCTGGAATGATCTAAACATAGCTGACTAGCCCGGCTTCTCTGCCAGGGAGAAGAGGCAAGATCAGCCAGCGTTCACCGCCTGGTTCCTAAATCCGGGTTCAAAGACAGCACCACATGAATGTTTTCTGAGCATTCTCAGCCCCTCTCTGATCAGAATGTGTTCACTTTCACATTCATGTATTTGCTCACCTAGCAGGGCTGGTCTGGTGATGCTGGCATCCCATATTAGAGTGCTGGTTTGAGTCCTGGCTGCTCTGCTTCCAACCCAGATTCCTGTTGATGTGCCTGGGAAGGCAGAGGAAGATGGCCCCATATCTGCCCCTGCCATCCACATGGCATGGACTGTTGTGGTCATTTGGGGGGTGAACCAGCACATGGAAGCTGTCTATCTGCCTTTCAAACAAATAAAATTTAAAAAATTTAAAGACTGTATTCATTTATTTGAGAGGTAGAGTTGCAGACAGTGAGAAGGAGAGACAAAGTTCTTCTATCCACTGGTTCACTCTCCAAATGGTCGCACAGTCAGAGCTGTGTGGATCTGAAGCTGGGAGGCAGGAGTTTCTTCTGGGTTTCCTGTGTGGGTGCAGGGGCTCAAGCACCTGGGCCATCTTTTACTGCTTTCTCAGGCCACAGCAGAGAGCGGGAATGCAAAAGGAGCAGCCGGGACTAGAACCAGTGCCCATATGGGATGCCGGCGCTGGAGATGGAGGCTTAACCTAATATGCCACAGCGCTGGTCCCTATAATAAATCTTTAAAAACACCAAGTTGTTACTTAGCACCTCCTAAGCTCAGGATTTGGGCTGTGAGTGGAGGATGCAAGGTGAATTGAAATGCAACCTCTGCCCTTGCTGCCCATGTAGTGGGGATAATAGAGGGATCACTGCAATAGGTGTGCAATTCCCAGCTGTGATGATGGATGGCAAAGCAAAGACAGAGGGTGCCATCAGAGCACAGAGCACTTTGTTCAGGACGCTGCCCATGAATGGGAATGGGTAGGGAAGGAAGAACACTGAGCAGAGTAACACCACGTGTAACAGCTGGAGAAGAGGAGTCTGGAGCAGCCCAAGCTCTGCTCAAGGGAGAGAGGGGCGCCAGATGGGGCTGGGCAAGGGGTGGTGTGGGATGCACAAGCCCGTGCGGGATGTACTAAGAATTCTGGATGGCACTGTCAATGCAACTAGGAATCATCAAAAACAATTTTAGGTTGAGGCTAGAGAGAAGAGACCAGAAGACACTAAGTCTTTGCATTTACAAGATTTCCTTATGCTTCAGACAAAGAGCAGGTGGAAATGGGGCACACGCGGCCTAGGGGAGCCGGTAGGAGACTGGTGCAATGCAGGAGAGACATGCTGGTAGCTCAGGCAAGGATGGGCAGTGCAGGGATCGGAGATATTTAAGAGTTAAGATCAACAGGATTGGGGTGGGTTGGGTGTTGCGGGGTGGTGAGGAACGACGGCTCCAAGGTTTGTGGCTGGAATACCTGGAGGTACAGTGCTGTGCGAGGGGACCATGAAGGAAGGCTAGCGGCCTCCTTGTATGCACTGCCCATGCCTTCTTTGCTATATTTACTGCCATAAACAAATGATAAGTTGTGGGCCTCAGCTCTTGCCCATAATGATGACAAATGAAAGGGTCAAAGCCACTTCCCAGCAGCCTCCCAGAGAACACCGTGAATTCCCTTTCTGAATTTATCAATATAAAACGTGCTAATGGATATTAATATTTGGTCATGGCAAATATGAATTCAGTCTTAGCTGAATCTCTCACCAACTGCCAGGAGAGCTGCATGATCATCCACTGAGATTTGCAACAGCAAACACACAAAGTTGTTGTTTTTAAAGAGGTCCCGGTGTCTTGGTGAAGCGGTCCCATCAAAGTGCATTTTGGAAGGATTGTGAACAACAGTCATCATAACATATTTCAGTTCATGGATACCCATACCTGAAATAACTAAGAGCGGAACTCGTAATCAAATAAGGCAATATGCCCAAATAAATACATCCCAGAGTCATACAGAAATAATTTCTATATCCAGGAGTCAACATTTAAAGAAAAATGCTGTACATGAAATCAGGTGAAGTTTTATGAAAAAGTCGCAATCATTCTCTTTACCTCGGAGTATGCTGCAGTCATGTAAGCCAGGTGCAAGGATCAAGCCTGGGCTATTTTACATTCATTGTCTCTAGGGAGCTGGCACTTATCATATGGGAGACTATGGGATCATCTTGCACCAGCCTCACCATGAGAAGTTTCTCTATGCCCATTCCCAGCCTGCCTTGCAGCAGGGATACCTGAGAACGAGGGTTTGCCCTTTAGATGTACCTGTAGGAGACTCTGATTCATCGATATTTGAGAAAGAGGCTCACACGGGTGCAGGCTTTGCGTTTTTGCTGCTGTAAGGGGTGACACAGGTGCCCAGCCTTTGGGATAGTAGAGGCAACAGGGATCTATCCCAGTGGTTTCCAGGGCAAATCCCTGGTGTCAAAGCGGCACTGGGACAGAGGAGTGAGCAGTAACTACTCTGGTGGCCTGAGTATTAAGGATGAGCCCCCTCCTAGCTAGCTGGAGGGCCTGGTTTGGCCTGAATCCTGGAAGCTGGAGTTCCAGGTTGGTTCCCTAACCCTCTGAGCAATTCTGTGATTACTCAGTGTCTCACTGCATCCCCCTCCTCTGACGAGCACTCACGTTGTTTCTCCTAAGCTTCAACACTTGGGAAACGCTTACTACATTTACTTATCTCCCCATGTATTATTCTATTAAAAAAGGTTATTTCTTTGAAAGGCAGAGTTAGAATGTGTGTGTGTGTGTGTGTGTGTGTATGAGAGAGAGAGAGAGAGAGAGAAAGAGAGAGAATGAATGAATGAATATATATCATTAATCTATGGGCTCACTTCCCAGATGGCTGCAATGGTCTGGACTGGACCAGGCAGAAGCCAGGAACCTGAAGCTCCATCCAGGTCTCCCAAGTGGGTGGCAGGGGCTGAATCACTCAGGCCATCTTTTGCGGCTTTCCCAGGTGCCTTAGCAGGGAGCTGGATCAGAAATGGAGCAGCTGGAATTGAAGCAATGCTCACATGGGATGTCAGGTCACAGGCAGTGGCTGTGCCACAATGTGGCCCCTTATTTTATTCTTAATTTTTGCTGTACCACTTAAAGTTGTTGACTTCCTGACAATTTATTCCTTTAGACACCTTCAAGGAACAATATAACCTCCCACTGATCACAAAACTGTTATTCATCCCAAAGAAAATTACCAGCATCATGACACTATCTGGAGTACAGCCCAACATTCAGATTTTTCCAGAGAATATCTTTTATGACTACTTTTTTCCCCCCAAAACAAAATCTGATCCAGGTTTAACATTGCAGAATGGGTTCTTGTAGTCTAGGCTATTTCTAACTTTCAAAAATGAGGCAGGCACTGTGGCATGGTGGGTTGGGCCACTGTTGGGATATCTGTACCCCATATCACAGTGCCTGGGATCAAGTCTTGCCAGCAATTCTTATCCTGCCCCCTTGTCTTGACTGTTGAGGAACAGTGTTTTTTTTTTCCTTTTTTTCTTCATACTATTTGTTAAACTCCTTACTTAATCTTATGAGTATAAAGGTAACTGAAAATGGATCTTTGTAAAAAAAAAATAAGAATGGGAATAGGAGAGGGAGGAGGATGAAGATTGGAAGTGTGGGCAGGAGAGAGGGTCAGGTGGGAGGAATCACTGTTTCTAAATTTGTATATAGGAAATGCATGAAGTTTGTATACCTTAAATAAATAAAAAAGTAAAAAACCCAAAAACCAAAAGGACATCAAGCGCTCAGCTCTGTCGGGCAACTTTTGTGTCACGAGTTAGCCAGCGGCAGAGGTGGAACTTGCCAACTAGGGAACCATTTCCCTTCATTATAACTAAGTCCTGTGAGAAACGCTCACCCAGACCTGGCCCAGAGAAGCAGAGAATCTCCACTCAGACCAGGGCTGGTGCAAAACGAAGTCTACAAACACGGCCCGATACCGACCTCTGTGCCCTCACCCCACAGCTGCACCCAGAAGTAGCAGCCAGCGGAGTGGAGGTGACTCCACAGGTCCTGTGCTGACTGCCAGCTCCCCTGGAGGCCCTGTGTTTTTAGTGTAATTGATGTGTCATGGGCTTCATTGATTAACAGGGGTTTGGCAGTGCCCAGTGTTATTCTCGAGTTCTCTATGGAAGCAAACAAGAAGGGAGGGGTGGGGATAAAAACACACAGGTTGTGTCTTCCTTCTGTCTCCGTTCCCTCCTGGGCATCACTGAATCAAGCAGGGCTGCGTTAGCCTGATGGGGGCTCGGTCATGGGGGTTCCGTAACAACTGATCCTTTCAGTTTCTAAAGGGAGTCGCGGTGGCCCCTCACAGGTTTATAACTAACTGGAGACTTACAGGAATTTATGCAGAGTTGCTGGCTTTCCTGGAAAATAACTAGAACACACCCACACAATAATGCAGGCGGCTGACAAAATGGATTAACAGAGATCCACGTCCGAGGAGCGGTCTCTAAGAGGTGTGCATTGACAGGGAGGAGGTGTGGCGACCTTCCATGGCGGAATGTGGCATCTTGGGGGTGGTGGCGGTTATGTGTGTCTGTCTATACATTTACATGTGTCTATGAAACTTCATCTAGAAATCCACTTCAGATTTAGGCACTTTGTGTATGTTCCAATTTTTTTGTTTCTTCTGAAAATACAGCCTATTGAAATGGCAAGGACCCAGGGCCACCTTCTCTTACTCGCATTTTCTCTCCACTTCTCCGGCAAAGGCCTCCATTGATCATGGCTAGGTAGCCCACCCTCCCCTCTGCACTCCATCCAATTACTTGATTTATTTTCTTCCCCACACTAATCGACACTGTCTGCAAATAGCTTATTTATTAATGGACTTACTGGCTATCTCTCACCACTAGAGTGTAAATTCCATGATGCAGTCCTTTGATTGTCTTGTATGTTGACTGTCAGACGGACTGAGCGAGGCGTGGGTCCTGAAGTCCTGGTGTTAGACTTCTGCTACAGGCTAATCAGTACCAAATAAGGGCAGGTGAGCATATGATGCTCACAGTAAACACTTGAGATTGTGACCAAAGGTGACAGAGTTAACTAGGTCAAAGTGCGGTAAACAAGCCAGTCCACAAAGCAGGGCTCAGCAGCAGGTGTGTGTGCTCATCAGGCCACCTAAAGGGGCAGCCCAGACGCGCTGGGCCAAAAGTGCACCCTGCAACCACCAAGGGCCCTGTTGACAGGTCTGAGCCTGCTGCCCGAGGTGAGCACAGACCAGTGGTTCTTGGCCGGGCGTGATTCTGCTCTCCAGAGTATCTGGCAAAGCCTGTGACACTTTGAGCTGTCCTAACGGGGGGAGGGGACCGCACATGTCTAGTAAAGAGTGGCCAGGGACCCTGTTAAACGTCTCTCACAGGACACCCCACTACAAACCGTCATCCAATCCGAAATTCCACCAGTGTGCAGTAGAGAAACCTTGGAGGAGGGGCTGGGGAAGACGCCCTCTGTGGACTGGAGCAAGTGGGATCTGTGTTTGGAAATGTATCTGGTCAGTTCCTTGCGGGCAGCCTGAGTGCTTGGGGCCCTGCACCCACATGGGAGACTCTCGGGAAGGTTCTGGCTTTGGATCAGCGCAGCTCTGACTGTTGTTGCCATTTGGGGAGTGAACCAGCGGATGGAAGATCTTTCTTTCTGTCTCTCCCTCTCTCTGTGACTCTGCCTCTCAAATAAATATATAAATCTAAAAAACAAAACACAAAAATAAAAATAAAATAGATCAATACCACCTGTGTTTTTACACTGTTGGAGGCAAGGGACATGGCTCTTCTGAGAAGGAGGATCACCATTCTCATGCCAGTTTCTAGAACTCTCCCTTTCTTCACCAGCAAAGGCTGATGAGCAAACACATTTTGCACTGGGGCTGTGGAATTTAAACCCTGTAACTGCTTTGAGCTTTCCTTTCTGCATAGGCCCCGAGCTCCTGGCAAGGCTGTCTGTGACAACCAGTCATTCTCGGGCTCCAGGCCAATTTCGTTAATGAATCTCTCTAATTTAATTCATATTTTCCCACCTCTCTATTAAGTACCACCCAGGCTCCTCGAGCCTAATATTTGAACCAAACACATTAACGACCATCCGTTCATTAAACCTTAGAGGCCCTGTAACCGCCTTGCAGTCGGCGCCCTCTTGGATAACCCAGAGGCCGGGCAGAGTCAACAGTCAGGGCCAAGTGCGCCTCTCTGCTTCTCTGCTTCCAGCTGGGCCTGAAGCCTCCTGAGTGAGACAGGCTTTGTCACTGGGGAAGCATACGTTTTCCAGGCCAATGGCTTCAGCACTCCGGCTATATCTCATGCCTTGACACTAGATGTCAGCGAAGGGTAATTGTTGTCTCAATTTAGAGGCCAGCTCAGGTAGCTGCTGGCACCCTTGGCTCGTGTTTTATAGCAAAGGGAAAGTGTGGCTCCGTTCCCACCACGCACATATATTACAATGCAGGGGAACCGCGGTGCCGGGGGTTTTTAAAGGCTAGTCATAAAAGATGAATAACGAGGCAGTTTAAAGCTAAAAGACAGCTGCCAGGCTCAATGGCCATGATAGATGCCGAACACCCAGTGTGGAGAAAACCCGTTCCTCCGAGACCACCATCCAAAAAATTAATTACTACCATTCAGCATCTTTAAATGTGCCACTTAATATACTGCTACCATAATTAAATTTCCAGCCCTGTGACCTTGAGACCATTTCCTGAGATAATAAATGAGATCAAGGTTTAATCGATGCAGATGCAAGTAGGAACTGTCCAAGGATGCAAAGAGCCATCGCGCTACGTGTCAAGGTTGGGGGGCGGGGCCGGGGTGGCCAAGGTGGAATGGAAGCCTGCCACCGAGCTGGCCCTTCTCTTACAGGGGTGCCTCTGAAACCCTCTGTATTTGCCAACCAGGTCAGCGCAGTGAGGCAGAAGAGCACCCACGGACGGTCAGGAGGCTGGAATTCTTGTTAGAGCCAGGCTACTCAAATTCTTTTTGACCGTCGCCAAGTCACTTCTTGCTCAGTGTTGGAGGCTGCTCTCAACTGTGGAAGGAAGGGACCAGGAACATGCTCTCCACAGGGCTCTCCGGGCCGCAAGTGCTATGGTTTGCTTTCCTGTCAAGCTGTATAAGAACAATGAGCTACCTGTCCCTCACCCACTCCACACCTCCCAGAAACAGCCACCCACCTCTTCCAGTGAGCCCTTAGAAACAGGGTGGTACACGACTAGGCTGTTCTGTCAACTGCCAAGGGGCTGTGGGTGGTGGTGGCAGGCAACAGAGTGTGCCGGGATCGATCTTCTACTCAGTGTCACTGTGTTAATACCAGGTTCCTCAGAGAGCTATGGGCACTGCCTTGTGCAGCTAAGCTGAGGATGCTTGGCTTCCTGCTGAGTGAAGGATCAACTGTGAAATGCAAGAGCATGGGAAATGGACGGTCTTTGGAAAGAGCGTGGCTAACATGAAAGCCAAAGGCTGCTCTGAAGAGTGGGGCCGCACGCAGTCAGGGGTCTGTGAGAGGAAGGAGGGGTGCGTGACGTGAATCTGGCGCCTCGGGCGTGGGCTACAGTGGTATCCGCATTTGGTTTCCGTTAAACTGACCCAAGGATCCCAGCCCTTGTCCTGATAGCCTTCTGGGGAAACAGGAAGAGAATGTCAAAACAACTTTGAGTGATTTTCAGCAATGTCTGGACGCATTTAGATGATCGTGAGTGGGGAGAAGCCAAGGAAGCTGCTGAACAACGCAGGACATACAGGATGCCCCCCCCCCCCCCCGAAATCCTGGTCTCAGGAGCTGCTACATATCGAATGTTTGCGTGCTCCTAAAACTCACATACTGGAATCCTGGTTCTCAGTGTGATAACACTAGCAGGCAGGGCCTTTGGGATACAATTGGGTCAGGAGGACAAAGCCAAAATGAATGGGCGTGGTGCCCTTGTAAAAGGACCAGGAGAGCTTGCACTCTGCTTCTCTGCTCTCTGCAGAGTGGAGGAACAATGAGAAAGCCCTCTGCAAACCGAAAGTGGCCCTCACCGGAGACTCGGTCTGCCAGTGCCTTGACCTTGGACCTTCCAGAATTGTGTGAAATAAATTTGTTATTTAAGCCACCCAGTTTGTGGTATTTCTGTTATAACAGCCTCTACTAAGACAGTAGCCTAATATCAACTCAACCAGTTGCAAAGTAATAAAAAAATCCTACATCTTTCATGACTATGGTTTTAGCAGGCCAAATGACTAGTTGCATTGATGTTTTTTGTAATAAATTAGTAAATTATGTTGATGTGGATCAGTGGAGCCACAGCTCCAGGGTGTTCTCAGTTGGCTAATGCATGTTGAGTGATCCCAGAATCCTGAGCCTAAGCGAGGTTATCAGGCAATACAGAATCAGGCAGTCATCAGAGGCAGTAGGGCTAAAAATGACAGGTGTCTTAAGGAAGAAAACTGACCCAAGGACTGAGCCCTGCGAGCTGACATTTAGGGGTCAGGAAGATGAGGGAGACCCAGCAGAGAAGTATGAGGAAGAACATTCAGAAGACTAGAAAAAGAACCACATGAGAGGATGTGGCAGAAAGAAAGCAAGGCAAGCGTTTCCCAAGGGAGGCCACACAGTGACACTTGATGCCAGAGGCCTCTGGAGATGTGGGAACACGGGACGTTAGTGTTGAGATGGCTGAAGACCTGTTAAGTGCATTTTCAGTGAAATGGAGCAAGAAAGAGTCTGATGTGAGAGGGTTTGGTGGGGAGTGAAAGAAAACAGAAACCATAGACTCTTTTGAGGAATTCTGCCCTCAAGGGAAGTAGTGAAATAGGGCTGTAGCTGGAAGGTGGTTGTGATACCAAGAGGCATGTGTAGCTTGCTTCTGAGATAGGAGATACTATAGCACATTGGCATGCTTGTGGTAATGATTCTCTAAGGAGGAAAATGCTGGTGATGCAGGAGAGAGAGGGGACAAGTGCTTGAACCATGTTTTTGAGTTTGTGAAAGGAGATGAGACCTGGTGCACGAAGAAAGAGTTGACCCCAGATGGAACCACAAAGACAGTTCATCCACAGTGTGTTCATTATCTACTGCTGGGTAACAAGCTGCTCTGAGTTTAGTGATTTAAAACTAGAAAAACTCACATTTAGTAACTCACACAGGTCTGCTGATTAGGAGTTAAGCAGCATCTAAGCTGAGAGGTTCTGGCTCAAGGTCTGTCACATGCTTGTATTCAAGATGCTGGCCAAGGCTGCAGTTGTCTGAAGACTTGACTGGGGACTGAGATTCTATTTGCAACATGGCACACCCATATGATTGGCAATTTCATGTTGGCTAAGGGCAGAAAGTCTCAGCTCCTCATCTGATGGATCCTCCATAGGGCTGCTTGAGTGTGTTCCCAATATGACGGCTTCTTCCAGAGCAAGTGGTCCAAGAAAGAACAAGGCAGAACTCTCAATGCTTTAAATCCCAGATCTGGAGGTCACACTTAATGTCTGTTAGGAATGGATCATTAAGTCCTTGAAGAAATAACGAATATAGGGACGAGCTGATGAGGAAAATGGGAACATGAATGGGTTGGTAGGATCTCCACATGAACGAAGGGGTCCCCCAAGGTGTGGGTTGTGGACTTCAGTGAAGCTGATGAGGAGTGTGGGTGTTCTTCCATGGTCAAGTTCAACCTGAATGTGCAGAGTGTGAGAAAAGAAATCCTCATCTCCATGAAGTGAGATCATGGCTTCCTCTTTTTATTCAAGTGTTTAACACAGACTTTTCTAAATAAGGAATGTGCATTAACACAGGAACAGTGCTTCATGTCTCTCTCATTAATGGAGTGCAGGGTTTCTTCTCCTTGTCACTTAATGTGAGCAAATGTGTGTGAGTATGACTCAGAGCCTTCCTGGGCCCAGAGCTGCTCAGGGCCCACTGTGTGCTGTTGGAGGACTGAACTGGACCCGATGGGAGAATTTATAGCAGGCCAGGTTCCTCTTCATGTGAGCAAAGAATCCTAGCAGGTAGAGCTGCTTAAACACAAAAGGGACTCTCGCTCACTGGTGAGCGAGACTCCCTTTTGAGGAAGTGTGGAAGCATCTGCCAGACTCCTTGAGAAGCCAAACCTACCCCAGGTGGGATGAAGAAGCTCACTTCCAAAGCCACCTCCAATTCTTGAATTCTGCGATCCGGTCACCTGGGGTCTTTTCATTGAACAAATATTTATTGAGCTGTGACCGCGTGGCAGGCACTGTGTCTTGAACACCTCTTGTGCTCCACTTCAGGTCTTCTCAGACTCGCCACTCATGCCAGCCACAGCTGCTGCGTCCAGTTCCCTGCGGAGCCTGCTCTGCACGGATAAAGCCTGATAGGGCTTCTCTTGAGCCTGCATCCTGGGCCTCTTTGCCTCCTGCTCCTGGTTCCTTTGAAGCTGTGTCTCTGAGCCTCTAGGGCAACCCATTTGGCACCTTGGCCTTTGCAACCTGGAAGGGTAGAGGAATTAAAGCTCCAGAAAGCAACTCTTGACCCATGGGTGTGGGGGTCTCCCTTCTTTCTTCTAAACAGAAGGGCCTGGGGTGCATTTCACAAGAATACTCAGGTCTTGGGGATCCACCTGTTACTTGCAGCACTGGGCAGCTTGGTAATGCAACCCAGCACCCCTCTTCCCCGTTCACTCTCTTTGTCCACTGGTGTCACAACAGAAAATAATTTGCCTTTGTCTTGGGATCTTCTTCTTTTATAAAAGAGAGATTTATTTATTTGAAAAGCAGAGTTATATATGGAGAGATAGAGATCTTTCATCCACTTCTTGCACCAGGCTAAAGCCAGGAGCCAGGAACACTCATATGGTGGCAGGAGTCTAAGCACTTGGTCCATCTTCTGCTGCTTTCCCAGGCACATTAGCAGGGAGCTGATCAGAAGTGGAGCTGCTGGGACTGGAACCTGTGCTCACAAGGGAAGCCAGCATCACAGGCAGTCATTTAACCCACTGAGCCCCGGGGTTGGTCCTTGGGCTCTTCTTTGGAGGGAATCCAAGCTAAGAAAATTCTTAGCAGGCCTGAGGCAATAGGAATATTTTTCAGATCAAAACAAATATGGTCTCTGCCTGCATGGGGCTTATAGTCCTATGCTCCACGTTACTATGAAAATTTATAACTCACCGGCACCACGGCTCACTAGGCTAATCTTCCACCTGCAGTGCCCGTACTCCGGGTTCTAGTCCCATTTAGGGTGCCGGTTCTGTCCCGGTTGCTCCTCTTCCAGTCCAGCTCTCTGCTGTGGCCCGGGAGTGCAGTGGAGGATGGCCCAAGTCCTTGGGCCCTGCACCTGCGTGGGAGACCAGGAGGAAGCACCTGGCTCCTGGCTTCGGATTGGCGTGGCGTGTCGGCCGTAGCAGCCATTTGGGGGGTGAACCAATGGAAGGAAGACCTTTCTCTCTGTCTCTCTCACTAAGTCTGCCTGTCAAAAAAAAAAAAAAAAAAAAAAGAAAGAAAGAAAGAAAGAAAGAAAGAAAGAAAGTTTATAACTATTATAACTATTTCATCAAAGAGGAGAAAGAGAAATTCAGGCACTTGGTCACTGCCTATCCATGGGCTATTTCATGCTTACAAAGTCCTTTCAAGACACCATTATCAAATCATCTTGGCTGAAAACGTACTAGCAGTGTCGCTGACAGTTCATCATCAAAGACCCTGAGTCACAGAGGCGTTACCTTGCTTGTTGAAGCCCGTGTTCACTTGATAGGTTAATATGCTCTAAGAAATTGGAAAATAGGTCTTCTAGAGTCCTTGGCAGCTCTAAGCATATGATGTGAACCTCTGAGGTTTAAAAACATTCTTTCTTTGTGATTTCTTTTCCAGGTATCCTCCTACACGGTGTTACTTAACACAAAGTTGGTGGTTTGGTAGTTTTTCTTTGGCATTAAACAAAGTATCATTAAGTTTCCTATTAGATGTAACTTTTGTAGTTTAACTTTTTTGAATAAAAGTACTTCTTAACTTATGTTGGCATTACATAATGATGAATATGTCGTAAGTTGAAGAGAGCATAAGTAAAAACGGCATCTAATATTTCTAACCTGCTAAACATCATAGCTTAGCCTTGCCCAACTTAACGACTCTCAGAACACCTGCATTAGCTTACGGTTGGGCAAAATTATTTTTATTCTTCACGGTAAAGTGCTAAATATCTCAATTTGCTTAATACTGAAAGTGAAAAAAGGAATGATTGTAAGGGTAAAGATGACACTGCTGTGAGTTTTGTAGACATCGTGACGTACGAAAACAGAAAACACAGTGCTTCCAAAATGGTGGCAACTCTGTATGCTGGAGATGACTGGCTGTTTCCCCTGGTGACCCCGTGGTAGACTGGAAGCTGTGACTGACTGCCACTGTCCAGCACTTGAGAGAGAATTGCACCCATATTACCAGCAAGTAAAAGACCAAGATTCAAAGTTCCAAGTACGGTTTGAATTGAAAGCATATTGCTTTCATGCCATCTTAAAGTCACAAAATTTAAGTTAAGCCACCCTAAGTCTGGGACGAGTGGTAAAGAATATCTTCATGTGATTCAAACCTTCCTTCTTGTCCTCTTTGCCTCCTGACTCATACTCTCTTGGAGAGGGAACCAGCCATTCATTTTTTTCTTTACTCTTGCAGTGAGTTTTTAAGGAATATTCAACACACACTCATTTTTCTTCCTGCTTTTGTTTTGATTAAACACATTTAGTAGCATATGATATGAGGGGATTTCAAAAACTTCATGGAAAAGTGGGACTAAAAGATAAGTTTATTTTGGTGCCCAAGTTTTTGAAATCCATGCATAGTTTTGTCATAGTTTGCATTTTCTGTGAACTTTTTGAAAACCTCTTGTATATGTTGTCCATCTTGCTGTGTTTCTCAATAGATCTTTGAGATCCTTCCATTCAGGTACATAAATAAATTCTCTATTCGTTTCACAGCCATACAGTACTCCATTTATGTATGCTGCAAAGCACAATGTTGTACAAATGTGGTGTTGGCGAGTGCAAATATATCTGTAGGGTAAATTTTCTAAAAGAGAACACGCTACATTAAAGATGTGCACTTACATCTGAGAGCCACTGATGTGTGAGCACTGCTCTCTACTGGCACTGCAATCATTAAGTGGAGGTCAAGCAAATGCAGGAAATCAACACTGACCTACTGTGTGAAACTTGGGTTTTCAAGGAAAAAGCACTGAAATCAATATTTCTCTAAAACAGAAGTCTACAGAGAGCATTTTCTGATTTGAGCCTTCAGGTTAAATTCTATTCTCATTATCCATGCATTCAGATGTTTTTCCTTGACACTGAACTCCCAGCCTTTGGGCCTTTTTTTTCTTCCTTTGCAGCTAAAGTCCAAGTTCCCTATCAATTGGAAAGGACAATCTGTTCCTCTGTTGCATTTCAGGGTAAGCTGGAATAGCTTGCTTGGCATCACAGGTAATGAGACTCTGATATATAAATATTATATATATGATATTTATTGACATCTTTTTGAAAGGTAGAGCAACAGTGTGGCAGTGTGGGGGACAGAGACAGAGAGAGAAGGAGATTTTATTTGCTGCTTCACTCTCTGAACTCCTGCAACAGCCTTAGCTGGCCCAGGCTGAAGTCAGGAGCCCTGAACTCCATCTAGTTCTCCCACACGGGTAGCAGGGGCCCAAGGACCGACTCAGAAGCCAAGTAGCTAGGAACCAAACTGGCACTCTGATATCTGATATTGATGTGGTTGTCCCAGACGGTGGCTTAACCTGCTGCCCCACAACACCCACCCCTGAAATCCTGGATTCCTCCTAAACTACTTGTTTCTCTTAGGGCTTCGTCTCTGCCTAGACACATTCCTATCTGTAACTAATTTTCAATTCTTTCTTGGTGATTTCCCCTTGTAGTAAGCACCTGAAGTTGCT
Source organism: Oryctolagus cuniculus (assembly GCF_964237555.1). Classification (NCBI taxonomy): domain Eukaryota; kingdom Metazoa; phylum Chordata; class Mammalia; order Lagomorpha; family Leporidae; genus Oryctolagus; species Oryctolagus cuniculus. The sequence goes on from NC_091443.1 coordinate 82,623,477, forward strand.
TTAACTTGCCTTCCCCATTGCTCCAGAGTTGTAGTTGTAGTTTGCAGGCCGAACTCCTGCTTAGCTACCTTACTGATACTGATTTTTACGAGTCAACCTGGCAACACCTATTTATAAGATACTTCACTGTATCTAACCAACCATGTTTCTATGTGGTCATTCTTTCTCCAGGCAGGAATAATAATACACACACACACAGAGAAGGAGCTTCCCTCAAAGGCATTATGATCATTGTTGCTAACTGGGATGAATGGTCTTTGGCATTAGGATTTAAACTTTTATAAAACAATGTTCATTTGCCAGGTATTTTACATTCATTATCTCATCCAATTCTGATAGAAAACTCATGGAGGAGGTGCTATTACTAATCCTACTTTACAGATGAGGAATCTGGGACATAAGAGGTTAAGTTATTTACCCCAGGTCACACAGCTCACATACAGCCCAAGCTCAACCTGAGAATTTATTAAGATATTCATCTCCGGGGCTGGCAATGTGGCACAGTGGGTTAAGCCACTGCTTGCACTGTGGGCAACACATATAAGAGTGCTGGTTTGAGACCCAGTTACTGTGCTTCCAACCCGGCGTCCTGCTATGAGCCTGGGAAGGAAGCGGAAGATGGCCAAGTACTTGGGCCCCTGACACCAGTGGAGGAGACATGGATGGAATTCCTGGCTCCTGGTTTCAATCTGGCCCAGCCCTGGCTGTTGTGGCTACCTGGGGAGCAAAACAGTGGATGGGAGATATCAGTGTGTGTGTGCTTATGTATCTCTATCTGTGTCTCTGTATCTTTGTCACTCTGCCCTTCAAATAATTTTTTAAAAAAATTCATATCTGTTGTTTCTCACCCCCTGTCTTCTTCCATATTTTTCTCTTGCATATTTGGTTAAAGGAGAAAAGTCCCATAATTTCTTCCTTCTTCTGCTTTTAAGAGCTATCATTCGGCCAGCACTGTGGCTCACTAGGCTAATCCTCCACCTTGCTGCGCTGGCACACCGGGTTCTAGTCCCAGTTAGGGTGCCAGATTCTGTCCCGGTTGCTCCTCTTCCAGTCCAGCTCTCTGCTGTGGCCCGGGAAGGCAGTGGAGGATGGCCCAAGTGCTTGGGCCCTGCACCCGCATGGGAGACCAGGAGAAGCACCTGGCTCCTGGCTTCGGATCAGCACAGCGCGCAGGCCGCAACACGCCGGCCGTGGCGGCCACTTGGGGGGTGAACCAAAGGAAAAAGGAAGACCTTTCTCTTTAACTCTGCCTGTCCAAAAAAAAAAAAAAAAAAAAAAAAAAGCAAGCTATCATTATTTTCTTTGTAGTATTAAAGGGATGAGTAATTAGCACTCGCCCTGGTTGGCACTCAGCCTTCTCTTTTCCCCTCATCCTCCTGTCCACATCTCCCAGGTGCAGTCACAAAGAGGTTTCCAAACTTGTCACAGTGCGCTCACGCTCACGCTCACGCTCACGCGCACGCACTCTCTCCCCCTCTCACAGTGAGTGTTTCTTCCAAGGCACTAAAAACACCTCCTGGGGCTGGGTGGGAACAATCCTACAGGCTGGGATGACTTGAGGTACAATGTAAACAGGTGTTAACATTTTGCAAACATTTCCTCTTCATCATCTGTCTTGCAGCTCGCATGCAGCAAAAACCCCGTTTGGAGCCAAGATTTTACTCTAAACAGGAAGAACTTGTGGAGCAAAGAAAAATGCTACATTGTTGTTCCAAATTCTTTACAATTTTGACTGAATTCACTTTTTCTTAGTGAATATGAGTGAGATGCTGAATGACTAATGAAAGACGCCAAGGACAATATATTGTCTTCCCCGCCACCCTTTAAAGAATACAACTATGGGGCCAGCACTGTGGCCTAGTGGGTTAAGCCATGACCTGTAGTGCTGGCATCCCATACGGGCGCTAGTTCATGTCTTGGCTGCTCCACTTCTGCTCCAAGTGCTTGGGCCCCTGCACCCACATGGGAGTCCCAGGAGAAGCTCCTGGTTTTGGCCTGGCACAGTCCCAGTTGTTGCAGCCATTTGGGGAGTGAACCAGCAGATGGAAGCTCTCTGTCTCTTCCTCTAACTCTGCCTGTCAAATAAATAAGTACACCAGGGGTTGGCGCTGTGGCTCAGCGGGTTAATGGGTGCCAGTTCTAGTACCGGTTGCTCCTCTTCTGATCCAGCTCTCTGCTATGGCCTGGGAAAGCAGCAGAAGATGGCTCAAGTCCTTGGGCCCCTGCACCCATGTGGGAGACCCGGAAAAAGCTCCTGCCTCCTGGCTTCGAATCGGTGCAGCTCCAGCCATTGTGGCCAATTGGGGAGTTACCATTGGACAGAAGACCTCTCTCTCTCTCTCTCTCTTTCTCTCTCTGCCTCTCTTCTCTGTGTAACTCTTTAAAAATAAATAAATAAATCTTTAAAAAAATAAATAAGTACACCAATAAGGGAGGAATTGTGCCAGTAAAGAGACATAAAATATTCTATCGAGGAATAGAACTCACTTCCACCAAAGAATTTTATTATTTTATTTTACACCTTTTTAACCTTGGGAGCTAGTTCTCCAAGCCATAAACCTCATGTCCCCCCAAATAAACAAAAATCTGAGCAACTATGTTAACATGTTCTTTTAATCTGAGATGAACAGAAAAGATGAGTGAGAAAGGAATTAATAAAATGAAAGCCTGGGGCCGGCACTGTGGCATGGTGGGTGAGGGCGCTGTCTGCAGTGCCAGCATCCCATCTGGGGGCTGGTTCGAGGCCCAACTGCTCCACTTCCAATTCAGCTCTCTGCTGTGGCCTGGGAAAGCAGTAGAAGATAGCCCAAGTCCTTGGGTCCCTGCACCCATGTGAAGACCCAGAAAAAGTTCCCGGCTCCTGGCTTCAGATCAGCCCAGCTCCGGCTATTGCAGCCATTTGCGGAGTGAACCAGTGGATGGAAGATCTCTATCTCTTCCTCTCTGTAACTCTGCTTTTCAAATAAATTAAATCTTTTATTTAAAAATAAAATGATAGTCAAAACTTGGAGTCATCTTGTCAAGTAGAACATGAGTGGGTGAAGACCACCAGCAAGTAGACAAAGATGAGAGTGATCCAAGTAGAAGTTCAATACATCTGGAAAGGCCAATCCCAAGTGCAGGGAATTAGTCTAACTTCAAACTTTCCAAGTCCCTAATTGTAGGATTCCAACAGCTAAATTTAGCTAACCAGGGGGAAAAAAAGCTGTTAAGGATCTAAGTCCATTCCTGTAGCTCCACTGAACAATGTTTAGGCACACATCTCTCTTCCTATCTGTCACTTAGGTAGACTGTGCTGACGGCGGAAACCCCAAGATGGCATTCTTGCTTTATTTTTCTAAATGATTCCTTTGGCTCAAAAACAGAACAAAAGTCTATGAGATCCTCACAAGGTTGGGTGACTCCATTTCTGGCGAGCGAGGGAGAAAGTGATGCTCTTTGTATTACCCAATAATCAGTGCTTCTCAGTGAGTGGAGAGGGTAGTTACCTTCTGGCTATGATTTTAGGTTTGCTGTAGGAAAAAGTCTTCGCTCAGGGTGCTCTCTGGCCTGCTGTCTGCACCAGGATTTTGAGATCTTCCTATTACTATCTGAGATCGTTACTACTCTCATTTTATCTAAGACATGGTTTAGAGAGTGCTGTGAATTACTGAGCTTGGTGTATGAAATAAACAACACAGAGTGGTTAGACGCTGGGATGGCAGTGGAGGGCAGATGCTCCCCACTGATACCTACACATGTTCCAGCCCATCCCATCACTGGCTCTGCTGCTGAGAACTAAACCCAGGGCACCTCTGCATGGTCCAGTCTCCATTCTCTCGGTCTCTCAGCAGAAATGGACACTGTTGATCAGCTCCTTGTCTTCAAATACTTCCACCTTGATTCTGCAGCACTGCATTATCCCGGCTTTCCTCTTCACTTCCCAGGCAGGCCTGGCTGCAGCCATCCAGCCATCACATGGGAGTTCCTGCAGAATCCCTCCTACTTCCGCTTATTCCTTACATCCCCATTGACTGACTGCTGGCTTAGATCTCCAGCCAGGCCTTCCTCTGAGCTCCAGGCCCTGTAAGAGCACCTGCTCTGCAACTCCTCTTGGCTGTTTCACAAGTACCCTGAATTCAAGGTGCTCATGACCCAGGCCTTTCATGTTTTCTAAGTGATTAAAGAGTGGCTGCCACACAGGGCTAGCACATAGGAGGGGGCCAGTAAATATTTGTTGAGAGACTGAATGGTGAAAAGGAACAGCAAGGTCAAATTCATCTTACTGTTTCCTTTAGTTCAAACCATGATATCAGTTTCCAAAGAGAGTTGAAATTACCGATTTCATCTGTCAAGGGTCTTAAAGAGTAAATTTCAATTTGACTGCACTTTCAGGGAATCAAACAACGTCTACAGTTGTTTTTAAATGTGAAAACACATGTCAACAGTACAAGCCTAAAAACAAACACCTATTCATTGGAACTCACTTTGCTCATAAGTAGACATCCAGATGTAGTCTAAGTTGTCAAGTTGGGTTTTTATCATCAGGAGGAGAAAATTCTCTGCTAAAGACAAATTTTCTTGCCTTAAAACCTTTTAAAGATTTATTTTCATTTATTTGAAAGGTGGAATGAGAGAGAGAGAGAGAGAGAGAGAGAGAGAGAGAAAGAGATCTAGATCTTCTGTCCAATGGCTACAATGGCTGTAGCAGATCCAGGTCAAAGCCAGGAACCTGAGATGCAGGGGTCATGTACTTGGGCTGTCTCTCACTGCCTTCCCAGGCACATAAGCAGGGAACTGGATTAGAAGTGGAGCAGCTGAGACTTGAACCATCTCTAGTGCTCCTATAAGGGATGCTGGCACAATGCAGACCCCTTGCTTAAATTTTAATTGCAGGGATAACTTATTCCATGTCAGTTGCTGTAAGTATTCCTGAAATTTTCTCTATTAAAATATAACTATTAGAAAGTAAATTAAGAAAAAAGAAATTGCATAGTGTGGGGAGCAACTCGGACTAGACTGTTACTGGAATTAAGACTTATTCTATGCATCTGCTCTCCCACAATATGGCGCTGGGAGAGGAGTAAACAACTTCTACACAGCTGCCTCTCACCAATTTGACTGATGAGCTGCAGGAGCTGATCTTGCTCCTGATTGGAGGAGAGCAGCGTGCTCGACGTGTGGGTAGCAGAGTTGGGATTGGAGGAAGAGGACTATAAAGGAGGAGAGAGACAACATGCACCAGGAACATCTAAGGGGAACATCTGGATAACATCTGAGCAGCCCCCAAGAGAGCCAGCCGGCGGTGTGCCGCTCCCCCGCGGAAGTGGGGAAAGTGGCAGGGGGAACCGCCCCTCCACGGAGGTGGAGGGGTTGCCAGCCAACCCGGGAAGGACCAGCAGCAAACCCGGGAAGGGCCGAGCAGACAAAAGAACAGCGCAGGGTTTAGTGTCGTTCCTCTGTGAAGAGGGGGAGCGACAGCATAGTTGTATAAAAATAGCCAAATCAGCGCGGTGCGCCGGCCGCACTGCGCCGGCTGCGGCGGCCATTGGAAGGTGAACCAACGGCAAAGGAAGACCTTTCTCTTTCTCTCTCTCACTGTCCACTCTGCCTGTCAAAAAATAAAAAATAAAAAATAAATAAATAAATAGCCAAATCTAATGGAGTTAAAAATGTTTGACTCATCTCCTTCAGAGTAAGATGATCAAAATTAAAATATTATAATGATATGAAAATACCACACAAGCATAAAACATCCCATAGATTTTTTTTTCCTTAGGGCCAATCCCATAAATATCTTTGAAAATGAAAGAAGTTAAAATTGGTAAGTGTATTCTTCATGTCAGTTGCAGTAACTGCTAAATCTAGTACCTGCACTTAAAAAATGAAATAGTTTCTCAGAAAACAAAATTGTGCTTAAGGAAATCTGGCATTTTAGTAGGCTGCAATTTCTTTTTAAAGATTTTATTTATTTATTTTAGAAGAAGATCAAGAGAGGGAGAGACAGAGAAAAAGGCCTTCCATCCATTGGTTCACTCTCCAAATGGCCTCAATGGGGGGAGCTGGGCCAATCCGAAGCCAGGAGCTTCATCTGGGTCTCCCACATGGGTGCAGGGGCCCAAGCACTTGGGCCATCCTTTGTTGCTTTCCCAGGCGCATTAGCAGGGAGCTAGATCGGAAGTAGAGCAACTAAAACTTGAACTGGCACCCATATGGGAGGCTGGCACTGCAGCTTTACCTGCTACACCACAGCGTTGGCCCCGCAAGCTGCAATTTTTATTACAAACTTCAACATTGTACTTTTCTACAAAAGAAACTTATGGATGTATTTATCCACATGGGTTTGCTGGGAATGGGACATGTATTTAAGCTACTCATTAGTAACTGGAAGTTTCAAAAATTTTACCATTTTGGATCAATACAGCTACAAATTGCCAAATTATTTCTGAAACTATTTTTTGATAGAAATTCAATTAATAAATTTTAAAGCACTGGAGCATATAAGAGAATTAATAACTAATTATAAAACAGATACTTATGATGCATTTGTCAAGTTTAGCCACCAAAGTCCACACTGAGAAAAATAAATAACACTTCTCTTTCTTATATGTTAAGCAGTCCTAACTTGATTAATTTGCAAGGCAAGTTGAGGAAACATGCAAAAATCTCAGAGATGTGTTTTTAAAGGTAGATTTTTTTTTCATCAGTCTAATTTGGGATCTCTGGAATAAGCAAGATATTTTATATACGCTGCTAGGAATAATTGATAGTTCAAGCTACTGTGTGTTATATTTGTTAAAATATTTGCATTTACAAGCAAGGGTAGAATTATAGCTCCAGGCTCCTTCCTAAAGAACATAAGATACAAATATCACTTTGAATTATAATTGCTTTTGAAATCATAAATTTAAAGGTACAGACCTGTGTCTTAAGAAATTGGGACACTGCCTTCTTTATCCAAGTTTTTTTTTAATCATTAAAAATTTAGTCATTTGAAAGGGAGAGAGCAAGAGCAAAAGAGAGAGACTGAGAGAGAGAGAGATACCTTCCATCCACAGTTTCACTCCCCAAATGGCCAGGCTGGGCCAGGAGGAAGCCAGGGGCCTGGAATTCCATCCCAGTCTCCCATGTGGATGGGAGGGGCCCAAGGACTTGGGTTATCATCCACTGCTTTCCCAGGTGTGTTAACAGGGAGCTATATTTGGAGAAGAGCAGCCGGATCTCCAACTGACCCTGATACGGGTTATGCAGGCAGTGGTTTAACCTACCACACCATGCCCCAAGTATGCCTCTGTGCCATGCAGTGTGGCAAATACTGGATATAAAGGTAAGGTTAGGTGTCTGCTCTTAAATCTCAGAGTCTAGTTGCAGGGACACCAATTAATAATCAGGTAAACGTACTACAGTGGGACAAGTTCTGCAATGGTGATAAATACTGGGGCTCTGGGGACAGGCAGAAAGAGCTCTGTGCTGGGTATGGGCGATTTTCTCCGAATTTCTCTTTCTTCTCCTTGGCATAAGCACAGGGTTATACTATATCTCCTCTTCAAAGTTCGGCATGACTTATTTCAGTACTGAAATGTGAGTGGAAGTTACGCAAGTCACATCAAGGCAGCAAGCCTTTTTCTCATGGTGACAGTCAATACTGCAGGTGGGGAAAATCCCACTAGGCTAGGAGCTCAAGACAAGATGGGATGGAGCAGAGCTCCCACCTGCAATTTTACCTACACTGACCCTCACAGGCCTCCTTCCAGGCTTGGAGAATTTGCAAAGGTTTCCAGAGGACATGAAGCTAACCTGAAAAAGGAGGATGAACAAGAGTTACCCAGGTCAATAGTCAAAGGCAACAGTGTTCCAGAAGTCAAAGAACATACAAATGCCTGGAACCAGATGAAGGTTCAGCATGCTTTAGGAAGAGCTTTGTTTTTATTTTTCACAATTGGCATGTGGCAGCCCAACAGAACCACTGGAGAATAACTGAGAGTGTCGTTAATAGTAATTGCCTTTCCAGGATAAGATACCCAAGGACTTCTCAGAGGTTTATTGGGACTCTTGTACACAGAAAATAGAACTGAATAACCACACTGTAGTGGGTCAAAATTATAGCAATTGTCCCTTCTAAAGAATTCATCTGCAGGGCCGGTGATGTGGCACAGCAGGTAAAGCCACTGCCTGCAGTGCCGGCATCCCATATGGGCACCGGTTCGACTCCTGGCTGCTCCACTTCCGATCCAGCTCTTTGCTATGGCCTGGGAAAGCAGTAGAAGATGGCCCAAGTCCTTGGGCCCCTGCACCCACATTAGACCTGGAAGAGGCTCCTGGATCCTGGCTTCAGATCGGCGCAGCTCCAGCTGTTGCAGCCAATTGGGGAGTGAACCAGCAGATGGAAGACCTCTCTCTCTCTGTTTCTCCTTCTCTCTTCGTGTAACTCCAACTTTCAAATAAATAAATCTTTTAATAAAAAATTCATCTGTGAAGTACAAAGTGACTCTTGTCTTTCCTTATAGAACATTTATCTTCCTTACCCATTAAGTCACTGCCTCAGTTTGCTCTTACTTCTGTACCTACAGACTAACATGGATTTTTTTCATCTTGTACAAGTCAGTGACAACTGTGTCTTTCCATGTCTACTAGTTTGTAAGTGCCTTGAAGTCAGAGCCCAAAGTCATTTTCAATTTTATGTATCTTAGGTACTCAATAAATTCTATTTAGAAGATGCCCTTATTTTAGGAATCTGAAAATAGATCAAGACCTTTGCTAGCTTATAAATAATGGCTTTAAAATGAAGATAAATCTGAGTGCAGCTGGGGATATGTCCATTTGAAAAATGTTCCAGAAACATGCTGAGATCTTTGGAGGACAGTGAAGGCTGCGGAATCATGGAATTTGCTGTCTAAGACTAGATGTTAGGACACACGTGATCTGGTTGTGAGCCCTAGACTCTCACAGTCTTGGTTTCCTGATTGTGAACTGCATGGGAAGTCTGCCCTTCTCACCTCCCAGGAGTACTAAGGAGGCAAAATGACTGTTTGTGCATTTGCAGGGACAAAGGTGACGTGATGTGATTTTCACCTCTGTTAGCACATCACTGGAAGCGGCAGGCTTCATGCAAAGCCTTTTCACTTGAGTAGACCTGGGTTTGCACTCTTTCTCCATCACTTAAAAGTTGTATGGTTTGGGCCAAGCAATAAAAATCCCAGCATATTACTAATCTCTCACCAAATTAACCTATTAGTTCTAAGGAACACTTTTATTTTACGAATGTTAGAGAAGAAACATTGCTTACTAGAAAACACTGAGCTTTAAAGTGATGGAGGTGGGGTTCAAATTCCACCTCCACTGCTCACAAGGTGGCCAACCATGGATGAATACATTAATTTCCTGGCGCCTCCATTTCCAGGTTAATATCATAGGAATAGCATGACCCAATTTTCCAAGGTTAAGAGACCCCTTGAAGCAGAAAGTTCTGGTTATACTTTTGAAATGTTCGAGTATTTGTTTACCAGAGAGAAAATTTCATCCTTAAAAATAGTGAATCCAAGCAACTCATGGGAAGGACTCAAGCAGCACTCAGCTACCTACAAAGGGAGCACTTGCCATAGAAGATGGGTGAATCAACTTACACCTCCAGTCAATTTATGACCCAGCAGACCAGATAATGTTCCTGTTTACCTAGAGATATCTAAAGCAGCTCAATGGACCCCAGAAATCATCTTCCTTTTCTCCTTTCTTTCCTATGCCCAGTAAAGATTTGTATTCCCCAAGGTTGTACAAGAAATGTTAGAAGAAAGACGAGAGAGATACGGGTCACATTCCAATTAAGATATAAGAATACATGGACAAGATACGCAAATTTGGGGGTTTTTGAAAACTTTACTAGCTTGGTACTGTTAGGATTTATTATTATTATTTTTTCATTATTCTAAAGGTAGAGCAAGAAAGAAGTATCTTTTACCTGCTGATTCACTCTCCAAATATCCACAACAGCCAGCACTAAACCAGAAGCTCCATCTTGGAGCTCCCATGTGGGTGGCAGGAACCCAAGTACACAAGCTGTCATCTATTGCACCGGCAGGAAGCTGGATCAGTGGCGGAGGCAGGACTCAATCCCAGGCACTTTGATACGGAACGCAGGCAGCCCAATCAGCAACTTCACCTACTGTGCCATAATACCAACCCCTGGATGCTGTCTTACACACACAATTCTGACTCAATGAAGTTTTCCCTTGTGGTCATCTTCATGGTCAGCCAGCTGGCCACTGGGCTAAATCCATTCTAAAGCAGGTGGATAGCCAGTCCTCCAAACTGAAGAAGATTCTTATCTGCCAAGCCTTCCCTCACAAACAGCAAAAGTGAGCCCTGTGCTACCCTGTGGCTTTCACTCAGAGTGTGATTTTGGGCATCAGAAGCACCGTTTGCTGGTAGCTTGTTAGACATGCAGGCTCTTTGGCACCACCCTGACCTATTGAATCAAAATCTGCACTTCAATAAGACCCCCAGTGACTCCTGTATCCAGACAGGCTGCGAAACCTGGGCTACAAAGTCTAAATAAGGCCTGGTGCCTTGTGCCAACAGGAATCATTCTGTAGAACTCAGTGGGGGAAGAAATCCCCAGTTCAGCAACATCCTTATACTACACGAGATCCGAGATCCGTAAAGACACAATGATCTCCACTACACACGTGCACTACTCCAACAATGATACAGACAGTGCTCACTTGCTCACAAAGGATTTTCAGACTTTGAGTTGCAAAAAACCTCATGGCTAGGCAGTTGCTAACGTGTAAAATACTCTTTCTTTTCTGTAACTATTGGTTTTGGCTGATAGAAGTCACGCATACAGTCATATTTCAGAGAAATTACCATGCTTTAATGAGAACCTTAGGTTGAAGGAAGACATTTCAAATGATAGCGAAATTGATATGATCAAAATGAAATATGTGGCATATTTATCTAATCAGCTAGAGCTGCAATCTCTAGCCATAGTCATTTACAGCTCAATCAACTCATCCAGTCATTATCAGCTAATGGTACAATGAGTGATTACCCCCACTTTGAGATAATAAGTGAGTTCATGAAAACCCGCACTTCTATTATGAAGTGTGACAGGTAGGGCTGGAAATAAGGTCTTTGAAAACAGTTTTAATGCCTGGATTAAATGACAAAAATTTAATAGGAAAAAATGGAACTTCATAGTTCTCATTCAAGGAATAACACTTTTAGAAAGCAATTTAGCAATTTGGATGAAGAATCATTAAAATTTTCATACCCCTGTTTCATATAAAATGTTTTAAAACAATATAAAACATCCAAGAAGTGCGACTGGAATACAAAGTACTTCTCCTGTACCATCTGAGAGTAAGTTGCTGATACGGTACCTTTATCCCTGAATACATCAGGTGCATTTCACACAAATAAATGATCTCCTAGATAAGCACAGTGAACCAGCACAACATGGAAGTTACTGTGGACACATCACTTGTATTTTGTCCTCATCTCTATTCAATTTTCACCAACCTTCTTCTAGTGTCTTTACAATAAAAGGACACAGTTTAGAATTACATGTACTTCATCAGACTTTACTTACATACTCATATCATTTTTATTTTTTATTTTGTAAATATTTATTTTATTTATTTGAAAGATAGTCACAGAAAGGGGTAGACAGAGAGGTCTTCCATCTGCTGGTTCACTCCCCAGATGGCCACAACGGTTGGAGCTGTGCCAGTCTGAAGCCAGGAGCTTCTTCCGGGTCTCCCACATGGGAGCAGGGGCCCAAGGACTTGGGCCATCTTCTATTGCTTTCCCAGGCCATAGCAGAGAGTTGGATGGGAAGAGGAGCAGCTGGGACTAGAACTGGTGCCCATATGGGATGCCGGTGCTTCAGGCCAGGGCTTTAACCCGCTGGGCCACAGCACTGGCCCCCTACTCATATCATTTATTTAAATTAGCATGAACCTTTATTATTTTTATTTATCTTCATTTTTATCCTAAAGACAGGCAGAGGCAGAGAGAGATCTTCCATTTGGTGGTTCACTTCCTGAATGCCCACAACAGCTGGAGCTAGGCCAGGCTAAAACCAGGAGCCCCAAACTCAATCCAGGTCTCAGATGTCTGGCAGGGACCCAATTACTGGGGCCATCATGGCTGCCTCCTGCGTTCTGCGGTGCCAGGCCCAGGTACTCTGATGGGGGACACGGTTATCCACATTGCCCATAGGCCCAGCCATGTGCTCGACCTTTGACATGGTCCATTATCCTGTGAGCACTTTCTTTCTAGCACAGATGCCTCAGGATCATCTGGAAAATTCTATTTCTCCCAGGACTCCTGGTTCCTTTTAAATGGACAGTGGTATTTGGAAACCCAAAGCTGGGAAGTACTGAGTCACTGAGAGTGACTCTGGCTGTCTCAGCAGACTGAGCTGAGGAATGAATGTATATCTGTCTCCACCTCTGGAAATAGAGGTATGTATAGGGTGTTTATGAAACCAGGAGCACAAACTGATTCCTGCAATTTGAATCCTTCACTACATGTTTTATTCTATTTTCTCTCAGTTAATTCCCTTCCCAAACAATTAGAGTCCTGGCTCCCAGTATTGCTACTATATTTATTTGATTAACTCCCTTGTGTAATCCATCTATATCTACTGCCACCGCCTCCTTCTTCACAGGGATGTCCTTATCATACTCTGTCAGCCTCTAGGACTCCTCCTATCTAGGACCGTGGCCCCAAGACAAAGCCTTTATGCCGAGCAGACTTAGTGTATCTGATGTTCCGTTTCCTTATTTTCTGGAAGTCCTAGGAATATCTGATCTATAGGACCTTAAGCATCTCTGTAAACCAATCAGAAAATAATTTCATTTAAGAAACTTTATAATTCATTTGTGCTTCCAGAGATAGGAAAACATTTTACATGCATGCTATTGAGAGGTAAAGGACTTTCTGAATTGTAGAAAGACATGTACACATAGTTTATAGCTCTAGATCTACAGTTTTATTCACAGCTTAAGAATAAAGTTGGAGTGGCTGGTGTTGTGGCATAGTGGGTTAAGCTGCTACCTACCACACTGGCATCCCACTTGGGTGCCACATCATGTCCTGTCTGTACTACTTCTGATCCAGCTTCCTGCTAATGTACCTGGGAAAGCAGCAGGATTTTGGTCCAAGTATTTGGGCCTCTGCACCAACATGGGAAACCTGGATGAAGCTCCAGGATCCCGGCTTTTCCTGGCCCAGTTCTGCCCATTGCAGCTATTTGGGGAATGAACCAGCAGATGGAAGCCTGATCTCTCTTCCTTTCTCTCTCTCTCTCTCTCTCTCTCTCTCTCTCTCTCTCTCTCATTTTCCATCTCTCTGTAACTCTGCCTTTCAAATAAATAAGTCAATCTTTAAAAAAAATTAAGACAGCAATGCAAAATTTCACATGCCTACTACATGTAGAGCCATTGCTTTCCTGGTATGACATTCTTAATTGATTTGAACTGAAGAGAGACAAAGGGAAAATTCTAGATTTCCTTACCCTTTTACCCAGTGGAGAACAGACCTCTGCAATTAATAAATCCATTTGCCTATATTACCAAACAATCAGAACAATAAAAGCAAATTCCACTATTTTCTGCTGACAGCATACCTTATTCTTCACGCATGATCCAGAACCAAACCAAAGAGCAGAATGAGTGGAGCAAGACAGGAAAAGCTTAGAGAAATCTAGAGGCATAAAAGTCAAAATCCACTGCTGCTCGAGAATCACTTCTGGAAGCCCAGAGAGTGCATACCTGGTCTCACCCCAGTTCTGGCTGGCTCGTCCTGGCAGGCCAGTCACAGTGTAGCTTACCTGGCCCTGTCAGGGCATCTTGGTGGATCGTTCCCCAAACTGGGAAAGGATAACCAAAAAGAAGTCATTACTCCAATACAAACCTGAAATGGACATGGGTAAAAGACTGCTTACTGACTTACGAAGGGACAGTAAGATGTTATACCCATTTGCTATAAAAGCTTTAAAAGAAAAAAAAAAAAGAAAGGGAAGAAAAACAGACATAGAAGACTAACTCCAGGACCTGGTTCACTAAAAAATTCAAATTAAGGATATAGTTTTAAGCATAAAGATGTTTATTCCAACATGGTGTTTAATAGATAACAACTGGAAGCAGCTCAACTACCCAGCAATAAGGAAATGATTAAATAATGGCAAAACAGATTATTAAGTAGTTGCTAAAAATGTTGGCTGAGAATCTTCTAGTTAGTAGGGCAATTTAAGCGAACATATTGGTTTTAACTCAGAGCAACAGTGGCCGGAGGTGGGGTGTGCTATGGGTATTGTGACATGTTCCTGTGGGACAGTCCCACTTCACCCTGCTACCCTTGTGGTCTTCTAGCTGCTCGTTTCCTTTGTTCTTCCCAAAGTGTCTCAGTTTAGATGACAAATTATCTGTCTAGCTAGTGTTGCTTGACAGAGGGATGAAGAGATCAAATCTCAATCTCTGTTACTTCTCAGGGAAACACCTTGGAAGGGGAGAGTGCAAAGAACACTGGTCTTCCTGAAATATGTACACCCAGTTTGCACTCAGATAGGACAGAACAGTGCCTGGGATGTGATAAGCCCTCATAAATGTTAGCTATCATTGTTACCTTCTCCTTTGGTGTGAATAGGCCAGCTGAGCAGAGAGAACGTGATTACTACGGCTGACTCTTTATGAGGGTGACCATGGACTTGGGGACACGGCCTTGAGCACTTCAGGCTGCTGCTGCCATAAGAAAGAAGGGGCAAAAGTCATGGGCACAGAGGTGGAGGGCCCTGCCCTAAATACTTTGGTTACAGCACATTATTTTCCAAAGAGTTCAAGACATAATCAAAACTAGAGAAAATTTATATCCCTTTCCACCATTTTTTGGGCTAAAATGTTTGAGTAGGGGTCTAACAAACTGCAGACTCAGACTCACAAAAGCAGACCAGCATCTACCTTTTAACAAACCACTGACAAGAAAGAGCATTCAAGAGAAGGGAACAAATCTTAGCAACCAAATTGTCTTATTACTGAAGCAACAGGACTAAAACTGGAGCACAGAGCAGATATGAATAGACCACCATTCAGAAAATGGAGCCAGGGGCTGATGCTGTGGCATAGTGGGTAAAGCCACCTTCTGCAATGCTGATATCCCTTATAGGCAGTGGCTCAAGTCCTGGCTGCTCCACTTCCCATCCAGCTCCCTGCTGATGCACCTGGGAAGGCAGCAGAAGATGGCCCAAGTGCTTGGGCCCCTGCACCCATGGAGGAGCTCCTGGCTCCTGGCTTCAGCCTGGCTCAGACCCGGCCATTGTGCCATTTGGGGAGTGAACCAGTGGATAGATGAGTGCTCTCTCTCTCTGTTCTATCTCTGTCACTCTTTCACATAAACAAATCTTTAATAAATAAATATGTAAAAAGGAAAAGAAAATGGAGTTGAAAAGATGTTGTAGAGACAAGACATTGGAGCAATGAGATAACCAAAAGGGAGGCAGAAAACTGCTGGCCGTACTGGGCATCTGGAAGCTGTATGTGTTCCAAAATCTGTATAACAGAACTCTAGAAAGAGAAGACTGGGCAGACA
Source organism: Oryctolagus cuniculus (assembly GCF_964237555.1). NCBI lineage: Eukaryota > Metazoa > Chordata > Mammalia > Lagomorpha > Leporidae > Oryctolagus > Oryctolagus cuniculus. Next base: position 82,639,044 of record NC_091443.1, read on the forward strand.
AAAGAGAAGCAATCATCAAAAATATGATAGAAGAAACTCCCACTAGCTGATCAAAGATTTGAATTTTCTTTTTCTTTTCTTTTTTTGACAGGCAGAGTGGACAGTGAGAGAGAGACAAAGGTCTTCCTTTGCTGTTGGTTCACCCTCCAATGGCTGCCACGGCTGGCGCGCTGCAGCCGGCGCACCACGCTGATCCAAAGGCAGGAGCCAGGTGCTTCTCCTGGTCTTCCATGGGGTGCAGGGCCCAAGGACTTGGGCCATCCTCCACTGCACTCCCGGGCCACAGCAGAGAGCTGGCCTGGAAGAGGGGCAACCGGGACAGAATCTGGCGCCCCGACCAGGACTAGAACCCGGTGTGCCGGCGCCGCAAGGCGGAGGATTAGCCTAGTGAGCCACGGCGCTGGCCTAAAGATTTGAATTTTCTGAAAGCAAACAAAATAAGAGATTCATCGAGTGTCTACTGTGTTTTCATGACGTTTTGTTGTAATTTAGAGGTAAAAAATATTATAAATAACTACAAAGTAAAACAAGAGATCAATTTCTCCACCATAACACTGAATATGAGCAGACAAGGTTTGGGCCCTGAAACTCTTATAACCAATGTGAAAGCCTCAGAAAGGAAAGATCAGAAATGCCATTATTTTCACTACTTACTTTTTATATTGGCAAATACAATTATTATATATTTATAATGTATATTCTGTTGCCTTGAAATATGTATACATTGTACATTGGCTACATTGAACTAGTTGACATAAGCATTACTTCACAGACTTAACATTTTTTGTGTGCTTGAGAATGCAAAATCTATTCTTGGAGCAATTTTCAAGATTGTGATACACTGTTATTATCTATAGTCACCATGTTGTATAATAGATATCTGAACTTATTCCTCCTATTTAAGTGAAATTTTGCATCCTTTAATGAATATCTCTTCAACCTCCCTCCCTAACCCCTCATAACCACCATTCTTTTTCTACTTTTAGCAGGAGTGAGGAACACCCTGCCAGGGACTGATCACGCCCACGAAATCACTCGGTCTGGCCCTGCCAGGGCAACTGCAGGTGGGACTCAAATTCAGTAACTCTAGAGAAAGCTCATTTTTGAGCTGACGATTTTGTATAGCTTGTGAATGATGTTATAAATATCTAAATGGCCTTGGTGCAAAACAAGGTTTCCTACCCCTCTATGAGCTCAACTTCTTTAGATTCATATATATAAATGAAACCATGTGGTTTTTGCAGGTCTGTGCCTAGCTTATTTAATATATTGTCTGCCACACTCATTCATATTTTTTTCAAATGACAGGATTTCCTTTTTTTTTTTTTTCCAATGTGTACTTTTCTTTATCCATTCACCTGTTAATGGGCTAGGTTGATTCCTTATCTTGGCTATTGTGAATAACACTGGAATGAACTTGTGAGTGCAGATATCTTCTTGACACTCTGATTTTATATATATATATATATATATATACACACACACATACACATACAGACACAAACTAAACACTTACATACACATACACAAATACACACATACACAAATACACACCCCCCACATACACATACAAATATGCACATACACACATAAATACACACAAATATAAACATACACACATATAAACACACACACATACAATAATACAGATGTATACCTCCCAACAGCCGGATTGCTGAATTGAAATCAAAATATTTTGAACTTATCAATAACATCTTAAACATTTTCTTAAAAGTGAGTCAAAACAAAGACATCCAGAAGCAGCAAGAAGCAATACAAAACAAATGGTAGAACCAGCAGACAGTGCATTTGTAGAAAGAGCTCCTCAGAGGCACCACATGTAAAGGGATCAGCAGTAAGAATCTAGGTCTGTGGGAGGTGTGTGGTGCAGCGGTTAAGTCGCCGCTTGGGACACCTGCATCTCACTCTGCAGTTTTTGGTTGGTTCCAGTTCCTCCACTTCTGAGCCAGCTTCCTGCAAACGTGCATCCTGGGAGGCAGCAGATGATGATCCAAACCCTTGGGTCCCTGTCCCGCACATGGGAGACCAGGGTGGAGTTGTGGGCTCCTGACTTCTGCCTGGTCCAGTCCTAGATATTGCAGGAATCTGGGGAGTGAGCCAGTGGATGGGAGGCTCTGACTGTCCCTGTCTCTCTGCCTTTCAAATAAAGTGAAAATAAAGAAAGTATGAAAAAATCTAGGTATAAAATCTTTATTTAAACCAAAAAGCAAAATGGAAAGAAAGGACGTATAATTATGGTAAAATTTTATAAGCTTTATAGTAACAACAGAAATTTTAATGATATTGATAATATAGCCTCAAATACATTTTTGAAAAATTTTAAAATGCGCTTGTAGAAACAAACATGAAGAAAAAGACACCATACTAGAAGGAAACATAAAGGAAACGTAAAACAAGAATTATGAAGATAGTGACAAGATAGTAGAAGAAAACTGAGCCATGTCAGTTATAACTTTTCTTTAAAAAAAAAAAAAACTTTTAGGGGCCAGCACTGTGGCACAGCGGGTTAATACCCTGGCCTGAAATGCCAGCATCCCATATGGGCGCCGGTTCTAGTCCCAGCTGCTCCACTTCTGATCCAGCTCTCTGCTATGGCCTGGGATAGCAGTAGAAGATGACCTAAGTCCCTGGGCCCCTACTCCCATGTGGGAGACCCGGAAGAAGCTCCTGGCTCCTGACTTTGCATCAGCGCAGTTCCAGCCATTGTGGCCAACTGGGGAGTGAACCATCGGATGGAAGACCTCTCTCTCCCTCTCTTCTCTCTGTGTAACTCTGACTCTCAAGTAAAAAATAAATACATTTTTTAAAAAAACTTTGAAAGCCAATTAAAATAAGACTTAAAAAAATTCAAGTTCACATGCTGTTGAATGAGAAGATTTCATTTTGTGCAAAGGTAAGTTCCTTTATTTTATTTTGACAGGCAGAGTGGACAGCGAGAGAGAGAGAGAGACAGAAGATCTTCCTTTGCCGTTGGTTCACCCCTCAATGGCTGCCGCGGCCAGCATGCTGCGGCCAGTGCACCACGCTGATCTGAAGCCAGGAGCCAGGTACTTCTCCTGGTCTCCCATGCAGGTGTAGGGCCCAAGGACTTGGGCCATCCTCCACTGCCTTCCTGGGCAACAGCAGAGAGCTGGACTGGAAGAGGAGCAACCGGGACTAGAACCCGGGGTGCCGGCACCGCAGGTGGAGGATTAGCCTATTGAGCCGCAGCACCGGCCTAAGTTCCTTTCAAAACAATCAATAAAAATAATGCACTTACAGTAAAAATGCTAAGGGAGTTTTGGAAGATTCTGAGAACCATTTTCTAAAGTTTATCTGTACATGTAAATAAGGTAAGACCAGCCAAATCTGTCTTGACAAATAATACGCAGATAAGAACAGACACCAAGGCAATTGAAGAGATGGAGAAGAGCTAAAACTGGATTCATGATGTATTTGTGTAACATTAAACACAAGGGCACGTCCAAAAGAGTTCATGGAAAATGTGTCTCATGAAAAACTATGTGTGGATGTCAATATTTTTTTGCACCAAAATAAACTCACCTTTTAATTCCATTTTTCGTGGGCCTTTAGAGGTACCCTTGTATATCAAAGTGGGTAGTTGCCGCTGTGAGAGAGATATGAGTCATTCCCACACCCGCTGGATAGACGGCATGCAGGTGACGCTGAAGGAATGACCAGGGTGACAGGAAGTGTGTATTCCTAAGGCATTTCCTCACGCTGCCTCCTGGCTTTCTCAGGAAGAACAGACCATGTCTTGATGGGCAGATTGCGGGGGTGGGGTGGGGGTGGTCGGCCTAAGCTGCCTGGTTCCCACACTGGAGTGTCAGGGTTTGATTCCCAGCTCTGCTTCTGGCTCCGGTTTCCTGCCAATGCACACCGTAGGAGGCAAGAGTAAAGGCTCAAGTAATTGGTCTCCTGCTGTCCACATAGGAGACCGCACTGAGTTCCTGGCTCCTGCCAGCCCTGGCGGTTGTGCCATTTTGGGAGGGAACTGGTAGATGGGAACTCTGTCTTTCTGTCTCTCTGGCTCTTGCTATCTCAAACAAATAATAGAATAAAGTTTAAAAAGTGGATATATAAAAAAAGTACCATTATATTTGACTTTTTTTGCATATACATGTAACAGTAAATTTTAATAGTGTCACTGCTATCAACTGTTTTTGAATTTCAGCAGAACATTTATTTTATGGGACATTAATTCTCTGTAAACCACAGTTTAAGAAATACTCTTCAAATATATGGGGAGATCTTACATACTAACATGAAAATGATGGACATTTCCAGTGCAAAAGTGATCAGGGAACATGAACAGGGAACTACTGAAAAAATAAACTGGTTATTAGAGGAAATCAGCCAGACACAGAAAGACAAGAACCACACGTTCTCCCTCATCTGTGAAAGCTTAAGAAACTCCATGGGAACCCAGAACAGGGGTAACTAGAAGGGGTAAGGGAGGATAGAGGAGTTTGCATAACCAGCAGGACATTCAGGGTTAGATCAGCATGGTGGGGTGACTGTAGTTCACAATAACCAGTGGAACAGAAGGGAGCCCTAAGACTCCAATTATAATGTTAAAGAAGGGGAAATGTGGTAAACACTGAGAAAATGCATTTCTGTTGGATATATAGTATTCTACTGTGGCAGCCTTAGACTATTCATCCATCAGGGAGAAAAAATTAAAATCTTTTTACAATGGAAGGAAACATTCCAAAGAGTAATTCTGCCAGGTATAGTCTTCCTGCCCTGTTTTCAACACAGCCACAGGGTAGTGGGCTAAGATGTGTGGGTTGCATGTCATGGAACCAGTCCTAACCTAGCTCTCTGGTGGCACACAAGTGGGTCCCTGCCCTACTCCGGGCACTGTGCTCAGTGTTGGTGTGTGATGTTAACAGGATGTCACTGGCCCAGAAAGATCTTCAGAGGAGATTCACTAGAGAGCTGAGACTCTTCTAAATACACTTCCTGGGCTGCTGGGGTGGAGAGGGAAGAGTGCCTTCGAGAGTGAACACTCAACACCTTTGGCGTTCTCTCCTGCCTCCAAGATTCTCTTAGACAGGTGCTCAGAAACCCTCTTCAAATATCACACAGGTATTTCAGTGACTACGAATCAGACTTCAGTTCTGTTTATCCCAATCTTTTCTAAGTTAGAGAAAGAACAGAGGAAGTCATTTTCCATCTTTGTAGAGGGAGAAGGGCAAGGATCAACAGTGCCACACCTAACCGGATGACCTGGCACCAGAGGCAAGACTGACAGGTGTCAAGGAGTGAGCGAGTCAGAGAGTGAGTCGGGGAAGGAAGCCCGCAGACACCCGCACACTAACGAGAGCTGCATCCCATTGGCCCGTCATTGACATGTGCTTGCCAACAATCCCAAGACTTGTGCGCCAATTGGGCAAAATCCAAACAATATCATCTCTACTTTTGCAAATGAGCTACAAACCATTGACTTTGTCACCAATTACTTGATATTTTTATCTACCTCTAAGAGTCACTGACCTAAAAAAAAAAAAAAAAAGAATTGATCAAAGGCTCTGAAAATTCTAACCCCTGCAGCAAGTATTAAATTGGTCCACTCGGTGTCTACGCTGACAAATCGCTATGCTCCAGAGCCTGACGACCGTGAGTGTCTCAATTAGAGGCACGGATGTAGCAGCAGTGTTTTAAAGTTGCCTGCACTTGAGTTGATTCCTTTAAAACAACAATCACCTGTCCAGTCCCCACAAAGCTCCACACACCTAATAAATAGCAATGTCTTTCCTTCTCCGCTCCAGAGTTGATGTGGGGCTGACTCCGGGGTAGTCACGTAAGGTGACAGCACATTGGTGGAAGCAATCTTTTCCTTACAACCAGCTTCTACTCACATCAGGCTTATCCCTGGGTTGGAAAGATCCTTGTGTTTGCATTAAATCTGCATTTCCATCTGCCCCCCCCCCCACTCCCCCACTCCTGCAGCCTGTAACAGAGCCTGTGCGCTGCACCTTCTCATTCAGCTTGACGAGGACTCCACAGTGAGGGGATTACTAGCGGACGCCAAACCATACCCAGAGAGAAGCAACTGGATCTCCTGATGTCCCCCAGGTCATGGAGTTGACTGCTTGAAGGAACCACGGCAATATAATGTATGTTGGTAGTTAGGAAATTTTACTCGTCTTGAGAAGTTACCTGTTCAGCCCATCTAAATGTTACATTTCACAAAAGACTGGGAGATTATTTATGAGCTACTTCTTCCCTTGCCAACACAAGAAATTTAGCTTTCTGTAAACATTTTGTCTTACAGGTGAAGAAAGCTAATTCATTGATCAGAGCACGCTCTTAGAACCAACCACACCGTACGAGAAGGGACTGCAGTGGTGGCTCCCGATTTTCTGCAGAAACAAATCTTAGTAGTCTCAAGCTGTTTGGAGCAAGGTAGAAGCTACAGATTGTACTGCAGCTATGTTTGCTAGGAATCCAGGTTTTCCTTTCTATTGTAGGTTATGTAATTTGGGACACTGATGACGCTTATACATAGCCAATGGCTGCCCAGGTCCTCCCCCCCCCCCCCCCCCCCGGTTTAGCAGACCTTTTTGCTGATGAGAACTTCATGGACTTCCCCACCCACCCACTTATACTATGACAGCTCCCATTTATGGTCACAGAAGAACTTGAGCCTGAGTGACTAATGAAAAACCCAACATTCTATTCTTCATTTTAATTCCTGACCTGGCTGCCTAGAAGTGGTTGATACTGGAGCAGTCTCATTTCAATTCAGTTTCTGTTGGGTATACAATTTTGCATTTACAGAAAAAGCTATGGCCTATGTTATCACTGCACGGACTGGTCAATATCACAGTTCTGGAGAGGAGCTTGGACGCTGGCTGTGGTACTGATTCTATTCAGGCCTAAGCAGGGGTAAGCGCTGGAGTGGTCTGCTTCACCATCAGTTGGAGAGACTGACCACCCAGGCTGAACCAAATGACCAGGGAAGGATCAGACAGGAGAGAGCTGCCATTCTCCTTCTTTTAATCCTGGACACAAACTTCGTTCTCATTAGCCTACTGGTGATAACTGAGCTCTGTGCAACGACTATTCCGAATGTAAGAAAACTCCTGCTCATCCATCTTTTTAAAATTTAGCTTCTTAATGTGATCCATAGCTTAGTCACCTTTTGTACCGCTTTCTGTTTGATGATAATTTTATCTATTAATCATGTTAATCCAATAGAATCTGCCTTAATCAAATGTGAGTCAATTACCCAGTTCTTCAAATTATATTTTTTAATGAAAGACATTTTTTAAAATTGAATGCCAATTAGGGCCAAGCCAAACTTGTTCAGGAAAGTTTGGGTTATCAGAGAACAGTATGAGCCCTTGGCTATACCTGCCTTTCCAGCGCCTTCTGATGAGTGCGTGCTGTGCGTTTTTAGATACAGTCATTAACCTCTCTGTAATTCCCAGTTTTCCACCTGTGAAATGAGGATAATGATACTTCAGGCTTGGAAAATGATTTTATGACTCCTAGTTGAAAAACGCATTTAGAGTATCATTTTTTAAAAAAAGGCTTTATGTAATTTCGCTCTTAATTTCTTACCATAGGTGGTTTTGTATTTTCCTTAGAAGTAAACTGCTTGTGCATATTGTTAGAGAACCACACATAAATCCACTGAAAAGAAAGGCAGACTGGGAAGGCTTTCCGGAGAATGGATTCTTTACCATGGATGTTTACGGACTGAGTGACAAGGATGTTTTATCCACGGGCTTCCCAAAATTAAGACCCAGTGGCTTCCAAGAGCTCTGCTCTGGGAAAAGCTGTGATAATGCTTCCTATTCAGAAGATAGCTCTGTGCTCCATTACTGAGACCTGTTACAAAGCAAGAGTGGGAGTGGAGGCACAAGGAGAGAGCAAGCTTGCCAGCAGTTGAAAGGGCTCAGTGGATGGTCCTCTGGAACTCTGCCAATACTGTGTACAATGTAGCAGGTGTACCGCATATTTCTCTGGAATGGGAGTCCACAGTCTGTGGTTTTCAGTAAGATTCTAAATGGAGTATATAAACCAATGCTTTAGTATCAAATCTGCTATGCAGTCAGGGGCCCCAGTCTCGGTCCAGGACTGATAGCAGAGGGTCATTTTCATCTGTTCAGGGGCGAGGCAAGACAGCTCATCGGCAGACAAGTGTCTCTGTTTCTGTTCTCTAAAGCAGGCTGCCATTACACCATCTCAAATTGCGGATCCAGACAGCTCGGGAAGAGGGCTCTTCCGTAGCTGTTGAAGTTCAGGGAGGTAATGATAGCTATTTCAGGCTCTTTCTTCTCTGCTCCAAGTGCCCTACTCCTCTGGTATTTAGCGGTACAGTTGAGTTGAAATCATGGTAGTTTATTATAGGCTGATTCAACTGAGTACACGCAGCAGAAAGATGACAAGTGGCCTGGTGGTGGCAACAAAACTCAACTCTCATGATGGAAGGTGGCAGGGTGGCACAGTAGGGCATGTGGAATAACTAGGGACCTGCTGTCATTTCCAGGTTCTGTGTCACCCTGGTTTTAGGAAAATAATTTGTATTAATTATAACCAAGGAGAGGCTACCTGAAAGGGGCGGGGAGCTGCTCTTTCATAAAGTGGCTTGGACACCTAGATGGATAATCTGAGATGTTTTCACCCTTCTGCCAATGATCTCTTCTTCCTTCAACTTGAATGGAAATCCCACATATCCAAGGGGCTCAAGGTCATTTGGAACCAACGCTCTATAGGGGTAACTGCTTCTGAATTGTAATGCTACCATTAAATGCTTATGGGTAGAGCTCTTGATTTGCATGGGATTAGAATGAAGACTCTGGACAATCCAATCTGTGTCATACTTGGAGAATTTCTCCCTGTGTTTTGATCAGAGCCATGTGTAGACTCCTGCTATGGCGGTACAGGATCCCTCACAGCGTGCAACTAAACAGCAGGCAAACATAGAGTGTTCTCTAATTCTCTAGTCATCTTGTTAACTCTGAATGCCTGGATTCTGGATCCTGTCTCTTTGCCTAATTCCTCCCACCCTAACCCTTAGCATTGGACACCAAAGAACCTGATGTGAGTTAGAAAAAGAAATTCAGGAGCAGCATTGTGGCTCAGAGGGTTAAACCAGTGCTTGCAACCTGGCATCCCAAATCAGAATGCCAGTTCAAGTCCTGACTGCTCTACTTCTGATCCAACTTCCTGCTGATATGCCTTGGAAAGTAGCAGATGATGGCCCAAGAACTTGGGTCCCTGTCACCTATGTGGGAGACCAGGATGGAGTTCCAGTCTCCTGGCTTCCACCTGGCCCAGCCCTAGCAACTGTGGTCATTTGGGGAATGAACCAGGGGATGGAAGATCTCTCTTTCTCTCTCTCTGTAACTCTGCATTTCAAATAAGTAACAACTTTTAAAAATAAATATTTCTCTTCCACAATTTATGGTTATTTCACACTCTTTTGGATAGATTTTTAAATTATTTCATATTTATTTACTATTTGTTTGAAGGACACTGAGAGAATGAGAGAGATCTTCCACCAGCTGGTTCACTCCCTAGACACCTCCAATAACCAGGAGTGGGCTAGACTAAACCCAGGAGTTGGAAACTCAACCTAGGTCTCAACAGGAGTGGCAGAGGCCAACTACTTGAGCCATCACTCACTGCTGCCCAGAATATGCATCAGCAGAAAGATGGAATCGAAAGCATAGCTGGGACTTGAACCAGGCACTCTGATATGTGGTGGTTATGTCCCAAGCAGGTTTTTAACTTTTATTTAGTAAATATAAATTTCCAAAGTACAGTTTATAGATTACAATGACTCCCCCCCCCATAATTTCCCTCCCACTCGCACCTCTCCCATCTCCTGCTCCCTCTCCCATTCCATTCACATCAAGATTCATTTTCAATTATCTTTATATACAGAAGATCGATTTAGTATATATTAACTAAATATTTCAACAGTTTGCACCCACACAGAAACACAAAGTATAAAATACTGTTTCAGTATTAGTTATAGCATTACTTCACATTGGACAACACATTAAGGACAGATCCCACATGAGAAGTAAGTACACAGTGACTCCTGTTGTTGACTTCACAAATTGACACTCTTGTTTATGGCGTCAGAAATCTCCCTAGGCTCTAGTCATGAGTTTCCAAGGCTATGGAAGTCTCTTGAGTTTGCTGACTTCGATCTTATTTTGACAGGGTCATAGTCAAAGTGGAAGTTCTCTCCTCCTTTCAGAGAAAGGTACCTCCTTCTTTGATGGCCCGTTCTTTCCATTGGGACCTCACTCGCAGAGATCTTTCATTTGGGTCTTCTTTTTTTTTTTTTTTCCAGAGTGTCTTGGTTTTCCATGCCTAAAATACTCTCGTAGGCTCTTCAGCCAGATCCGACTGCCTTAAGGGCTGATTCTGAGGCCAGAGTGCTATTTAGGACATCTGCCATTCTATGAGTCCCAAGCAGGTTCTTAACCACTGTTCCAAACACCTTCCGCAAGTCAACTTTTAGCATTGGAATGATTAAATCAAATTAAGTGAATATTTTTAGAATTTTGACTGCCAAATTGGTTCCACTGTGTCAGTTTTGGTGTTTATTTCTAGTTGTTTTCTTTTCAGAAGAGCCTTTTGGGTACTCTGTCCATTCACCATCTGAGTTTTATTTGTTCTCATTGTTTTGAGTGTATTCTTTACATCCTAAAGATGAGAACTGTCTGCCATGCTTACTAGACATTTTCTCAAGACTAATGAGAATTTTCTTGACATATAGAAATTTTCACTTGTATTAAATCAATCTAGCCCTTTTTTGGTGATTTCATCAGTTATTTTATTTCAAGAAATATTTATTTATTTATTTATTTTGACAGTGGACAGTGAGAGAGAGAGACAGAGAGAAAGGTCTTCCTTGTCCATTGGTTCACCCCGCCAATGGCCACCGCGGGCAGTGCGCTGCAGCCAGCACATCACGCTGATCGGAAGCCAGGAGCCAGGTACTTCTCCTGGTCTCCCATGCACATGCAGGGCCCAAGCACTTGGGCCATCCTCCACCGCCTTCCTGGGTCACAGCAGAGAGCTGGCCTGGAAGAGAAGCAACAGGGACAGAATCCGGTGCCCCGATTGGAACTAGAACCCGGGGTGTCGGCGCCACAGACGGAGGATTAGCCTGTTGAGCCGTGGTGCTGGCCTCAAGAAATATTTATTAAGTGTGTATGCTGTGTCAGACATTGTGGTGGTCTAGGCACAAATATCGCACGACCCCAGGCCGCCAAAAAGTTGCAGTCTGTATGGAGATCCAAGAACCACAGCACGGAAGCCTGCACGCTGCCGAGCTGGGGAAGGCCTCCTTCCAGAATTAGGGCTGGCTTGGGACTCAGAAGAAACCGTTGACTGCAGGGCAGTGCAGGGATCCTAGAATTCACTCTAGGAAGGGAGACACTGCTGGTTACACAAGAGGTAGGAGAAATCTCTCAAGATCCCTGGCCTTGAACGAGAAAAAGCAACAGAGGTAAGCTGGGGTGGGATGAGGAAGCAAGCAGCATGGAGGGGCCGTTCCCCCAGGGCAACTACTGACCCCGCGGGCTCAGGGTCACTTGGAGCCAACACCTTGCTGGCAACGCTGACCTGGTACTACCTTGACACCCGCCTGAAAGAGGACTTTTGAGTCCCAGGCCTTAGAGAAGCCTTTCTTACCGTAACACACACACACACACACACACACACCCCCACACACACGATGCAGACTCATGGATACATTAAAGATATGTGCTCAGCTCTGGTATAACATGTGACTCTGCTACCCAGTGCCTCACAGGACCAACTGCAGTAAGGGTCTGGAGAAACAAACGTGGGTGCTGGCTAGCACCTGCACACAGGGTGACTAAGCCTGCATGTCGCAGGGTCGGGCTGTGATACTGAAGACGTTTGAGGCATACAGCTCTCAAGAGAGGAACAGATAAACGAACCAACTGTTAGAGCCCCGCTTTCAGAATCCAGGCACTGGGTTCCCAACAACACGGTGCTCCTCAGTGATCTCAGGGCCCCGATTTTGCTGTGGTTTTGTTTTTGCTTTCCTTTTTGTGTTTTCCAGTTCATGGTTCTACAGGGAGTCACAGGTCAGCACAGTATTTGCAACTGATGCCTGTGACTACAAAGAAATTTCTAAAATCAAACAATTCATTATTATACTTATGTTCACAGATTTGGGGTTTAACATAATATGTTACCTACTGACTGCTCACACCAGGAACTGGAGAGACACTGAGCACTATAATCACAAATAATTTTATATTATACAAATACAAGAGATCTCCAAAAAGGTTGTGGAAATTCTGTCTTTTGATGAAACTACATGTGGATGTCAAATTGCACAAAAATGAACTTATCTTTTAATTTCATTTTCCATGAACTCCTTGATATGCCTTAATATATATTAACACTTAAAATCAAATTTAACATATTAATTATCATATTATAAAACATTAACATCTAACATCATATTAGAAAATTTAAATTTTTCAAATAATTTTGCATTAAGCATAAACTTTTCATTTTTTTTTTTTTTGACAGGCAGAGTGGACAGTGAGAGAGAGAGACAGAGAAAAAGGTCTTCCTTTTTCTGTTGGTTCACTCCCCAAGTGGCTGCTATGGCCAGCGTGTTGCGGCCAGTGCGCTGTGCTGATCCGAAGCCAGGAGCCAGGTGCTTCCTCCTGGTCTCCCATGCGGGTGCAGGGCCCAAGGACCTGGGCCATCCTCCACTGCCTTCCTGGGCCACAGCAGAGAGTTGGACTGGAAGAGGAGCAACCCAGACAGAATCCGGCACCCTGACTGGGACTAGAACCCGGGGTGCCGGTGCCACAGGTGGACGATTAGCCTATTGAGTCGCGGTGCTGGCCAAGCATATACTTTTGATAGACAACTAGCTCTGTTAGGGGTAGGCTTACCCAAATTTTCAAAGGGAATGAAATAGCCAGGTTCTTTTTAAATTACTTGAGAGGCAGAGACACACAGAGAGAGGGGATTCCCATTTGTTAGTTTACTCCTGAACGCCTATAACAGTTGGGACTGGGCCAGGCCAAAGCTGAAAACCAAGAACTCAACCCAGGCCTCCAGTACCAAGGACCCAACTACTTTGGCCCTCATTGCTCCCTCCAAGGGAACTCATCAGAAGGAGTATGGACTCAGAAACTAGAGCTGGGCACTGAACTCAGGGCTCGGATGTAGAGCCTGGGCATCCTGAATAGCATCCTAAGTGCTGGGCTAACCTCTGGCCCCATGTCCAGCTTTTTGACATGTCTACAGCACTTTTACATCTGGGGTCAAACACAAAATTAAAATAGACATCTTGGCAGCCAGCATTGTGGCACAGCAGGTAAACTGCTGCCTGCAATACTGACATCCCATACCCTGGTTTGTGTCTCAGCTGCTCCACTTTTGATCCAGCTTCCTGCTAATGGCCTAAGAAAGCAGTGGAAAATGGTCTAAGAGTTTGGGCCCTTGCCACCCATGTGGGAGACCTGGATGAAGCTTCTGGCTTGGCCTGGCCCAGCCTTGGCCATTGCGGCCACCTGGGGAATGGACTGATGCATGGAAGATCTCTCCCTTTTTCTATTCCCCTCTCTGTAACTCTTTCAAAATAAATAAAGCAATCTTAAAAAAAAAGACATTCTGAAAAGTCTGTCATATAAATAACTAAAATCATAGGAGGGACAATTTGACGACAATTGATGGACAATTTACAATATCTCTTATTTCCGTTTTCCCAGAAATACTTTAAAGCCCTTTTGTAATGTCAAAAAAGCTCACTGACATGCACTAAAAGGGTTATTATATACCTCTAAGTGTTTGTGTTAGCAAATTTGTATATTTAGGTACTTAATTAGGAAAAAAGATTGAATCAATGCACAGTATCCAACTAATAAGTTAAAAAAACAGAATAAACTAAAATATTGAGATAAGAAAAATCAAAACAGTCATCAGTGAGAAGAAAATATATACTAAAGAGCCCAAGCTACTTCTTTCAAAAGACCTATCAAAGAAAGAAATTTTTAATAAGATTGACAGAAATTAATACTACAAAGAAGAAAAGAGGAACAGGACGACACATGAGTAAAGCTGAAATTATTTAAAAATATAACTGAGGACTATTATGAGCAATTTTATGTTGATCAATTTCTATAATTAGATGTAATAGACAAATTCCTGGGAAAATATAACAGAGAAACTGAATAGGAAACACAAGTTTAATAGTCCCCTAATTATAAAGTCATCAGAACAACATTTGCTCATAAGGAAAACATCAGGTGAACTCCACCAGACAGTGCAATCTTAAATAACTCTTCTAGAAAATGAGGCAACACTCCTCAGGTAACTTTATAAGATTAATACAACTGTATACCAAAGTAAGACAAGGAAATTTTGAAGATAGAAAACTGCAGATTTTTTACAGAATTCCCCCTCCAGTGATTTTCTTTCTCCTCAAGAGATTTGATGTGCATTGAAGTTGCTTGTGAACAGATACATGAAGAATCATAAAATATTAGTATATCTACTAGCACTAGATAAAAAATACACTGTTACCATGTTGGAGTTATCAAGGAGTACAAAGGTCATTTGTATATTTTGACATATACAATGTCATGGGGCCGGCATTGTGACGTAGCAGGTAAAGCCACCACCTGCAACACTGGCATCCCATATAGGCACCGGTTCAAGTCCCCTTCACTCCACTTCCAATCCAGCTCTCTGCTAATGTGCCTGGGAAAGCAGCAGATGATGGTCCAAGTGCTAGAGCCCCTGCCTTCACATGGGAGACCCAAAAGAAACTCCTGGCTCCTGGCTTCAGCCTGGCCCAGCTCTGGCCATTGCAGCCATTTGGGTAGTGAATCAGCAGATGGAAGATCTCTCTCTCTCTGTCTCTGTCTCCCCTTCTCTCTCTCTCTCTCTGTGAACTCTGCCTTTCAGATAAATAAATAACACTTTAATACATATATTTATATACACAATGTCATTTAGCGCATTAGAAATTAAAGGAGAAAACCATATAATCATCTCAAAAGATACAGAAAGGGGCATCTGATAAAATTCAATATCTGTTCCTGATAATAGCTCTTAGCAAATGAGGAAAGGAGAGAACTTAACTGGATAAAGGGTACATGTGAAAAACCTGAAGAAACCACTTTCTAAAAGTAAACTATATATATTTAAGGCACACAACATGATACATAAATACATGATCAAACGGTTACCCTAGCAAAACCAATTCCCCTGTCCATCATTTCATGCACTGTCCCGTTTTCCCCTGGGGCAAGAGTGGCTATAATCTACTCATTTAGCAAAATCCTGAACACAATGCCCTGTTAATTACAGTCCTCATGTTGTACATCCTCTCTCTGGCCTTTGTCATTTGAAAGCCTAATAATTAATGGAGAAAGGTTGAAAACCATTTCTTTAAAAGTCAGAACGGAGACAAAGGGGTCTACTAGTCCTGCTTCAAATAAACTGTGCAGTGGATCCCAGGCAAGGTAAACAGCCAAGGAAAGCATTTTAGACATTAGGGGATGAATGAACGAACAGGTCTTGAAGGGTGACTAGCTGAATACAGGGCACAAGTGTTCAAGAGTGAAGAACTGTGACACAGCGAGGTGTGGACGGGGAATTAGAAGTCATCTTCAACACTGAGGAAGGAAGGCAGAAAAGCAGACAGAGGATAAACACAGAGCCCCGAGTTCAGGCATTTTCTTTCTCCTCCAGAGATGTGATCTATATTCAACTGTATGTTTTAAACATTCTGTGTTGGATTAAAACTTTTTAAGCCACCTATCTGGAACTTATTCAGATAAGTGGTACAAGGTGGCCATGCACACTTCCCAAAGGCTAACCTATAATTCTCTCACTATGTATTGAATAACCTTTCCCTTTAGCACTAGTGAAGATCTTACTACCAAGAACTTGCGTTACCACATGCTGACTTGGTGGCTTTTGCTGGGTCCCTGGTAAAAACGGATAAAAATAGATTTTGATGCTGAGAAAGAGTGAGAACAAGGGAGAAGCAAAGCATGCAGGCAATCATTCAATGTAAGTTAAATTCAGGCTTAAAACTAACCCACAGTATTTGAAGAGCTTATGTCAATAACTTACGACCCACCTATCTTTTTTAATGGCCACCGTGACAGTTTAATGACCATGGACAATTAAAACAGTTAGTATTATTTTGAGTTTTTTATGTTACAGTAGATTATTTCACATTAAACGTTAAATACCTATCAGTTTTCATTTCCTGTTAATAAATTCTCACATTCATCAGCTTCAACTATTCTAACATTTTCTCACATGCACACGTACATGGGAGGGAGAGAGAGAGAGAAAATCAAAGGAAATACGCAGGTAAACTCTTCTTGGTCTTTGCCACACATGGTTCAGGCAGCTGGTGTCTTACTGGCTTGGGTTCTGACTGATGGCAGACAACGTAATAAATAATCTATTTACTAACTCCTAACAGCTAAATAATGCCCTTATTTTTCACCATAACTGAATTGCCAATACCATATTGACAAAGTGTCACAGGGCTGGAGCTAAACTGACCTCATGTCATCATTTTTATTTTGATAGCATCAGTGAAAGCCCCCAGAAAAAAAAAAAAGAAGCCCCTATTACTCTGATTAATGGAAGGCGCTAAAGGTTACCAGTGAACTTGCTTGTATTTATTTATTTGTACTTAATTCACTGGTCAGGGGTAGATGGATGGAACTCTCCCGGTAAGGGAGAACATGGTAATGTTTTTCTTCTCTCCCACACAGGCTACATAAATGGCCACTTCTGCATATTGCAGGATGCTGGCTGGCACAGAGAACTTCTGATCCACATTGCAAGTGGCTGAGTGGAGTCTGTGTGAAACCGAAGCAGCATCTTCCCCGGGCTTGGCATGGGGTTTTGTTCTGTCAATATCTGATTTGTCTTAGCAAACAGAGCCCACATGCTAGTTGGTGACGGAGTAACTGTCTGATTGTGTAGAAGGTAACGGCTCCCCTGTCCTCTCTCTCTGGGCCTGTGCATTCCAAAGCAAGGGCTCAAGTCCAGGAAATGCAGACAATGTCTCGTCTGCATGGGAGCAGCTCCAAGGAGATCTCTAGCCAAGGCCCCCTCACGTCTGGCACCACTGAGACACCTTCCCTGTCTCCAGTTCAATCCCGCTCTTGATTCCATGTTCTGAGGGCTTTGCCAAGAGCCGGCTCGGACCCTGTCCTCCTACTGAAAACTTCCCACAGTCCCTATCATGTACAGGTAAATCCTGAACTTCCCAGTGTTTTAGAATGTTTATGCCTGGCTGGCGCCGCGACTCACTAGGCTAATCCTCCGCCTTGCGGCGCCGGCACACCGGGTTCTAGTCCCGGTTGGGGCACCAGATTCTGTCCCGGTTGCCCCTCTTCCAGGCCAGCTCTCTGCTGTGGCCAGGGAGTGCAGTGGAGGATGGCCCAAGTACTTGGGCCCTGCACCCCCTGGGAGACCAGGAGAAGCACCTGGCTCCTGCCTTCAGATCAGCGCGGTGCGCTGGCGGCAGCACGCCGGCCGCGACGGCCATTGGAGGGTGAACCAACGGCAAAAAGGAAGACCTTTCTCTCTGTCTCTCTCTCTCACTGTCCACTCTTCCTGTCAAAAAAAAAAAAGTTTATGCCTTCAACTGCGCACTCCAGCCTCCTTTTCCCCCTTGCCAAACACCCATCCATCCATCATCCATTCATCCGTCACAAATCTATTTATTTGAGAGGCAGAGACAGACAGTGTGTTTCCGTCCACTGGTTCACTCCCCAAAGGCTTGTAACAGACAGGACTGGGCCAGGGTGAAGGTAGGAGTTGGGAATTCCATCCAGGTCTCTCCTGTGCGTGGTAGGTGCCCAAGTCTTTAAGCCATCATCTGCTGCCTCCCAGGGTGTGCATTAACAGGAAGTTGGAGCAGAGCAGAGGTAGGACTCAAACCCTGGTACTCCAACATGCCACCCGGGCAACCTGAGCAGCAGCTTAAGTACTGGGCAAAATGCCTGCCTCACTCTTTATCTTTTATTTTATTTTATTAAGATTTATTTATTTATTTGAATGGCAGAATTGCAGAAGGCGGAGGCAGAGAGAGAGAGAGAGATCCTCCATCCGCTGGTTCACTCTCTAAATGGCCACAATGGCCGGAGCTGCACCAACCCAAAGCCAGGAGCCAGGAGCTTCTTCGGGGTCTCCCATGTGGGTGCAGGGACCCAAGGACTTGGGCCATCTTTCACTGCCTTTCCAGGACATAGCAGAGAGCTGTATCGGAAGTGGAGCAGCCGGAACTCGATCAGGCGCCCACAGGGGATGCCAGCACTGCAGGAGGCAGCTTTACCCACTATGCCACAGTGCCTGCCGAATCTTTATCTTTTAAAACTTATCTCAGGGGCTGGTGCTGTGGCGTAGCAGGTAAAGCTGCTGCCTGCAGTGCCAGCATCCCACATAAGCACCAGTTCACATCCCAGCTGCTCCACTTCCGATCCAGCTCTCTGCTATGGCCAGGGAAAGCACAAGAAGATGGCCCAAGTCCTTGGGCTCCTGCACCCAGGCTCCTGGCTTTGGATCAGCTCAGCTCTAGCCTTTGCAGCCAATTGGGGAGTGAACCAGCAG